>NC_079326.1:24765665-25084728 GCF_029931775.1 Euleptes europaea
GTTGGGAAATACCCCATGCTACTTTTTAGGTACAGGGGATCTAGAAGAAAAGCTAGACTAGGGATTCAATAACCTGCAGTGGGAGAGAGCAACTTGCAAAGTTTGCTTTAGCCTTCCACATGTGGAAGTCTTCTGTTGGATCCAATTTGCTACAAAAGTTGAGCAGGAGAAAAAGGTCTTTAATAGTAAAGGAAGAATGGGTGTAGTGAATTTCTCTTAGTGGGGATTTTCATGCTACTGAGCCAGGGACGGATTTAGGTTTGATGAGGCCCTAAGCTATTGAAGGTAATGGGGCCCTTTATATGTCCAGCTGTCCTTTGTCAGCAACAAATTGTCACTGAATATATGCTATATGGTAATTTATGACCCTAATAGGTATCTACATGCAGAATGTCGGCACCCTATATATAGAAATGAGCAAACCAGTGATATTTTAGGAAGCAGGCTAGCAGGCGGGACCCATTACTTACATCATAGGAGCCTACACAACACAAAACACTGTTGCTGTATGTAGGTTTTATTTTATTTGTTTTTTATCTTATATTTTGGAAATGTACATCCAGTTTTTTTTTTCCTTTAATTTTTTTGGGGGGGCCCAAGAGAGCGGGGCCCTAAGCTATAGCTTGTTTAGCTTATACATAAATCCGGCACTGTACAGCTACCACAGGAATGGCCCTGCACTGTATATCTACCAATCTAACTTCCAACATGGAAGTTAGACAGAATAGCATTTCCTTAGATGTCTCATAGAGGAATGAATATGGGGTGGAGATACTTTCTTCTAAGACAGACTTGAACAACTTGTAACCCACAAATGATGAACTTCGGCTATGTATGGGGCCTCCTAGGTGCTTGATTCCTACCCCTTTCTTGGAGTCCCATATGGATAGAAGAAACAGTGGATTTATCATGCCCATGTAGGGTTGTCAACCTCCAGGTACTAGCTGGAGATTGCCTGCTATTACAACTGATCTCCAGTCAATAGAGATCAGTTCACCTGGAGAAAATGGCCGCTTTGGCAACTGGACTCTATGGCATTGAAGTCCCTCCCCTCCCCAAACCCATCCTTCCACAGGCTCTGCCACAAAAATCTCCCGCTGGTGGCAAAGAGGGACCTGGCAACCCTATGCCCATGGCTTTTACAGGTAGTGGATACCAGCTCTAAGATTCCTTTCAGATTCAAAAATGGTATTCAGGTAAAATCTTAAAATACACACTGAATCTGTTTGTGGAATATCCCCAAGTCATAATATGCAGCCCATCTCTTCTGCTTGGGTATCATTAAAGAAAAAATAACCAACCCTACATACAGAAGAGAAAAACTCTCCACACAGCATTGCCATTCAAATATGCTTATTTGTACCTGCCTTAGAACTACACTACTATAAAAGCAGGATTTTTCATATCTCAAACTGCACTGTGATATCACACCCCCAGCAGTCAAGCGACGGAAGGTAGTAAGCAGGTTTTGCATACCTCTAGCCCAGATACGTGTTTTTCACTGCTGAAGTTAGTCTCATGGTGGTGCTACGAGGTTTGTAAAGATATCGACGCTCGCAGGCACTAACTATTCCAGGGGTCTTTACAAGAGAGTCTCTTCTTTGTCTAACTGCAGACTGGCTGTGAAAGAAACATTTCTTCTCCACTAGCAAGCTCCATAGTCCTGAATATGCACAGGACTATCAAGTTCGTTACTAGAAAGATTGATAATTGATTTGATATCCAGTAGAAAGCAAAAAAAGTACCCAGCTTGCTGGGGGTAAAGGGAAGATGACTGGCAAACCACCCCTTAAACAAAGTCTGCCTAGGAAATGTCGGGATGTGACGTCACCCCATGGGTCAGGAATGACCCAGTGCTTGCACAGGGGACCATTATCTTTTAGAAAGCAAAATGGTCTTTAGACAAGGGGAAACATTTGTATAAGCACAAGACTCCACTTCTGTGTGGACAAATACTTGTTTATAAACTTAAAAAGACTCTTCCCCCTCAGTAAGCATCAATCATGTTTGTTGCCATCCAGGTGCCATATAATGTTAAGGGCAACTGAATGTTAGTTTTAAAAGACAGGTGGGAGAAAGTGGTCAGTTACAGTTTTATGCTAATCCAAAGAGGGAAATTAACTATGGGGGATAGGTGATGTGAGGTATGCATTCCGCCATCCCTAATCCCTGCCTTCTACCTGCCCAGGGCTTTTAGGATTTTAAGAGCTCTGAATACTGTAAAGCTGAAACAGCCCCGGTGAGAGACAAATTCAAAGAAAAGTGCTTCCTCCCATCTTGATTAATCACACCCCACCAATGATTCTGTAAATTGTAAAGGGGGCAGAGCTGCTAGTTTATAGTACACTGAAATGGGAGGGGGGTAGGGTTGCCAACCACCAGGTGCTGGCTGGAGATCTCCTGCTATTACAACTGATCTCCAACCGATAGAAATCAGTTCCCCTGGAGAAAACGGCTGCTTTGGCAATTGGACTCTATGGCATTGAAGTCTCTTCCCTCCCCAAACCCTGTCCACCTCAGGCTCTGCCCCCAAAACCTCCCACTGGTGGTGAAGAGGGACCTGGCAACCCTAGAGGGGGCTGAAATTAGGGCTGGGGAGACAAGGAGGCACATTCCCCAGCCAGGCAATCTCATTACTATACTCTAACACACCAGAAATATGATGATTTGGCTTGGTAATTTAAACTGTATTGTCTAAAATGGTTAAAAAAGAGATTTGGGGCTGGTTTTACATCACAGAATCACTTTAACTCATGAAGATGCATTCTCATGGATTTTGAGCTAAGAAAATGTAATAAATGCTATGCAGTAGCTTTGGGTTATCTCTTGCAGACCATGCAGGGTTATATCAGTGTCAGGATTTTATCCCAAAATCTGTTATTCATGCATCTAAAATAAAAATCTTCAAAAATAAAAAGGAAATGTTAAGTACACCTCTTCTTAACATGTAGACTTTTAAACCTGTTGAACAACTAGATTGGTTTCATTTATTCACTGCCTTTCACCCCAATGGGGACCCAAAGCAACTTACATTGTTCTCCTCTCCTCCATTATATCTTCTCAACAACCCTGTGAGGTAGGTTAGGTTACACACATGTGACTGGCCCAAGGTCATCCAGCAAAGCTTCCATGACAGTGGAGATTAAAGATTGGGTCTTCCAGATACTTGTCTGAAACTCTAATCACTACACCATATTGACCCTCAACTAGAGTGCTGCTAGCACTGTGTGCATATTAAATAAAGCATTAAGGACCAAGCTTAGATGTGATGTTTTTAAAGTGTTGTGTCAGAGTTCCCTGGACTAACTCTGTCTACTTGCAGCCACACAGCAGCTGTGGGAATGTCAGTTTAAAAATAAAGGATCTCCTTATTGGGCTCAGGATGCTACCCTGCCATTTTTCCATGCTGAAATGGCCTTGGGGGAGGGGAGTTGTTTCCTCACTTTTACCACCTCATGTGGAGTATTCGGTGCACAAGGAGCAGCAAAACTAGGAAAATAATTCTCCCAACTAGGATTGCCAGCTTCCAGGTGGGGCCTGGATATCTCCAGTCTATAAACATCAGTTCCCCTGGAGATAGGGTTGTCAACCTCCAGGTACTAGCCGGAGATCTTCTGCTACTACAACTGATCTCCAGCCGATAGAGATCAGTTCACCTGGAGAAAATGGCCATTTTGGCAATTGGACTGTATGGCATTGAAGTCCCTCCCCTCCCCAAACCCCGCCCTCCTCAGGCTCTCCCCCAAAAACCTCCTGCCAGAGGTGAAGAGGGACCTGGCAACCCTACCTGGAGAACAAGGCAGCTTTGGAGGGTGGACTCTATTGCATTATATCCTTCTGGAGTCTCTCCCCTCCCCAAACTCTCCCCTTCCCCAGGCTCTGACCCAAACCTCAAAGAATATTCCAAGCTAGAATTGGCAACCCTACGCCCAAACATTTTATCAGGAAAATCACAGGGGAAGGAGGCAGGAGCTCTCCCTCCTCCCATGGTGATGTTCTGAGCCCAGTTGCGCATTCCTTTATTTTTAAACTGACATTTGTAAGGAGATAATTGGAGCTGGGGAGCTCAGACCCGACTCTTTAAAAAATCATGTCTAGTTTGGCCCTAATTCTGCAACTAATAGTAGTATTACTGTGAGTGGTAATAAAGAAGCAATACATTCCACTCTGTTTAAGACTTCCAGTCCATTTGCTGTTTACACTGGATGCCTCTGGGAGAGTCTTCAACCCTCTGCCCTATTTCCTGAAAGGTTCTTTGGTTTTATCTTCAAGGGTTTGCTTTATTTACTAGACTCTGACCTCTCCTTTAGTGTAAGTATATTGCTTAGTGTTTGAGCTCATTTACTTAGTCAGCTAAATAAGTGCCAAATATTGTTCTCTTGCAGGATGTTCTTCCTGGAATTCCACGGCACACCAAAGAGACATTCAGTGAGAAAATGAAAATAAGGTCAACTTTCCCTCAGGAGTGCAGAGTACAAGAAATATGCTAACACTGCCTGAGACTTCCTTCCCAGAAACCTTGAAGCCACTAATGCAAACTAGTTATTCCAACATATCTGAATCTACAGTTATTCTCTCTCACTCCTGTTTCTGATGCTGAAGCTGATGATGAAACCAACAGCGAAGCCCCTTGGATCATAATTCATTAAAAAAAACTGCTTAAGGTTAATATTAAGTTCATACATGTCACGTGATATGGGTAGGGTTGACAACCTCCAGGTACTAGCTGGCGCTCTCCTGCTATTACAACTGATCTCCAGATGACAGAGATCATAAAATGGCCACTTTGGCAATTGGACTCTATGGCACTGGAATTCCTCCCCTCTCCAAACCTCACCCTCCTCAGGCTCCACCCCAAAAACCTTCCGCTGGTGGCGAAGAGGACCCTGGAAACCCTAGATATGAGGCATTCCAATTTTCTGACAACTGAATTAGTTACTGTTGCTGAGAAGGGATGCATTTTTTTTGCATGTGGAAATGCATTGTTAAGTTAACTTAAAAGAGCAAAGATTTTGGGCTAGTAGCTTGGTTAAAACCATTTTATTTGGCCAGATAAATGAGAAGTGTGTGAAACGAAATCTTGTAAAAACTCTGTTTAGCAATACGGCCATAGCAACATTGAGGGAATGCATACTTTTAGAATCTTAGTGGACCTCTTCACCCCATACTAAGTTTCCAGAAACCGTGAATCATTTTTCTTGAGAGTCCAGATCCTCCAAAAAGGAAGCAAAAGGAAACTGAGAACGTTTCCCCAGAAAAGCAAGAGCAAATTAATGTCATATTCTCACTTTTGGGGTTTACTTACTTTATTTCTTACTTTATTTACTTACTTTATTTCTGCATGCATGCTCAGAAATAAACAGTAGTGAGTTCAGTGGACTTACTCCTAAGTGTATGCCATCAACATTTTCACCAGTTTAACGATGGATCCAACCATAATTTAAACCTATTATGTCCTGCTGATTTCAGTCAAAGAGTTAAGTGCTTACGTTTCCCCTATTAAATTCAACAGGACTTACAGCGCATTCCTGAAATGAATGCCTGCACCAGGCTTAGGAGGCAAACTAGCTGCGTTCCCTCCTAAAGAGGTTTCGGCACTGCCAAAACCTCTGCCTGGTGCCACAAACCCGAGGGTTGCATGGGAGATGCGCCAGCTAAAAGCTGGCATATCTTTACAAAAATAAAAAGGGGCGTTCCTGAGCCGAAAGTGCTCGGGAGGCCAACTAACGTCGGCACCCGCCTCACGGCCGGTGCCGTTACGCCCCGAGGAAGCCTCCCGGGGTGCCGGAATGCCTCCTGGCTCACCGCTGTGGCCTGTGCTGGCAGCCGGTGGCCGGCGGCAGTGGTCAGGGAGCAGTGCCCGACCCTGCACTCCACTCACGCTTTGGGCTTTGGGCCCATTTTTCAGGAATGGGCTGTTGGTGCTTAAATTAACAGCTGAATCATGCACTTTGTTGGTAAATATCAGGCAACAAAGAAAAATGAATATAATATGAATTCCATTTTAATACATCGAATGTCACTGTTATAGCAAGTTATTTTCCATGCACTTTTACAATTCTCATGTGAAGATTTAACAAGGATGTTTGCTTCCCAAATACAGAATTTGGCTGCATAATCTGATGTATTCAGTAGGCAGACTGGAGACATCTGTATCCTCATTAAGAGTTCACAGTGACAAAATACCCTAAAACAATTGATAACAATACTTAGTACTTACATAGATTTTAAAGTACTTGGTGCATTTCACATATATTATCTTGTAAAATCCTTACAATAACCCTTTAAGTTAAGTCAGTATTATTATCCCTGTATCACAAGATGGGGTTGGGAGAGGTAGGGTTGCCAGTGTAATGATGACAACCAGTGAGAGATTGGCCCTCTCTGGTGGGGCCTTTGTGGTGCTATAGTGAGCCAGCGTGGAGTAGTGGTCAAGAGTGGTGGACTCTAATCTAGAGAACTGGGTTTGATTCCCCATTCCTTCACATGAGCGATGGACTCTAATCTGCTGAACCGGGTTGGTTTCCCCACTCCTCCACATGAAGCCAGCTGGGTGATCTTTGGCTAGTCACAGTTCTCTTCAAACTCTTTCAGCCTCGCCTACCATATGAGGTGTCTGTTGTGGGGAAGGGAAGGTGATTGTAAGCCAGTTTGACTCTGCTTAAAAATAGAGAAAATCAGCATATAAAAACCAACTCTTCTTCTTGTTAGTGACATCACTGGTGCTATGATGATGTCACTTCCAGTTGCCCTGGAAGTGATGTAATCATGGCTCCTTCTATGGCTGCAAACCACCATTTTTCTCCAGCTGCCCAGCTGAGCTGCAGTGGGAAGGGGCAGTAGGGGGTTGAAGTGGGAGACCTGGCAAGCCTGGGAACAGGCCAGGGAAAACAGAGAGAATGGCTTGCCTAAGCTATTTAATGAGTTTATGGCATAGGTAAGATTTGAACTAGGGACCTCCACTATCACAGCTCATTCCCTTAGCTGTCATGATACACACTCTCTCTGGTGGCATTATAAAGGTCAAAAGTGTTTCAGGGCAATATAGACTATGATCTTAAAGCCTCAAGGGGGTACAGTTATTGCAACATAAAATATTGTTATTATCACTTTAAGGTTTATTTAGAAGAGCTTTTCAGAAATTGAGAATTACATTACAGTAACTTTTGAACGGATTTGGCCTTGAACACACGAAGCTGCCTTATACTGAATCAGACCCTTAGTCAATCAAAGTCATTATTGTCTACACAGACTGGCAGTGGCTCTCCAGGGTTTTAGGCTGAGGTCTTTTGCAACACCTACTTGCCTACTCCCTTTAACTGGAGATGCCAGGGATTGAACCTGGGACCTTCAGCATGCCAAGGAGATGCTCTACCACTGAGCCACAACCCCTCCCCCAAAAGTGGACACATGAACACATGAAGCTGCCTTATACTGAATCAGACCCTTGGTCTCTCAAAGTCAGTATTGTCAACTCAGACCGGCAGCGGCTTTCTAGGGTCTCAGGTAGAGGTCTTTCACATCACCTACCGTACTTGCCTGGTTCCTTTAACTGAAGATACTGGGGATTGAAGGTGGGACCTTCTGCAGGCCAAGCAGATGCTCTACCACTGAGCCACAGCCTTTCTTCACAACTTCCATTGATGTTAATTGGAATCCCTCTTAGGCACCCAAAACCAGAATTTCAGCTTTGGCTCATGCCTTTATTTAAGCAGGGATGCAGTGCTTCGGCTGGGGATGGAGGGCGGGAAAGAAATGGAATAAATGAATAAATAATATATATATGACTATATATGCAAATCTAAGTATCCAGAAGTGGCTGCTGCCATCTCTCATTAGCGTGGAAGGGTCCAAAGGCAACAGAGATGGGCTATTATTTTTGTCCTTCGTGAAATTAGTACATTTTTGGAAGCTGGTATCCTCTCTTTCCCCCCTCCCCAGTACCCTACTCTCACCTAATATTTTCTATATTTTCTTCACTGAATCAACAAACATGTGAAGTCACTCTGGAAAAAAAAAAGCTCTACAAGATCCCATGTGAGATACAGTTTCAATTTTACGGTAAATTTCCTGTTTTATGGATTCCTTTCTAAAAAAAGCTCCTTGTGGTATTCTTTGGAGAGCACTAACTTTTCTTAAAGCGTACAAACCTTCTGTCCTTTTCTCAGCAGTTTTACTATAATTTTATGGCTCTCCCTGTCGCTTATTTTTCTCAAAAACAGAGGGTATTCAATACTATTTTATTCTATCTGCTTTGAAAACTTTAGATTACAATCATTTTAATATTTTGTAAAACAGCAGCTTCTTAAAAAATGAATCCATTTTCAGTTAATTAGTGGATGCTTTCTCCTCCATAAGGATATCTTGAATTTAACCCAAAGTAAATGTTATGGAGATACATAAAGGGTGCCAAACTGCATCTTTGACCTGTACTTTCTTTATAATATCTAGTTTTAAAAAATGCAGAGCATGACATCAGTGAGCCCAGAACTTCATTGGCTGTATTTAAAACTCAGTTGGTGGGAAAACTTTGATGGCAGTGACACTGTGTCATGCATTGTGTTTTGTTCGATGTTGCGGGAAAGAATTTGGTTAGAGACATGGACTGGCAAAGGCCACATGCAGGGCCCAAGTATAAAGGTAAAGGTCCCCTGTGCAAGCACTGGGTCATTCCTGGGTGACGTCACATCCCGACATTTTCTAGGCGGACTTTGTTTACGGGGTGGTTTGCCAGTGCCTTCCCCAGTCATCTTCCCTTTACCCCTAGCAAGATGGGTACTCATTTGACCGACCTTGGAGGGATGGAAGGCTGAGTTGACCTTGAGCCGGATACTTGAAGCCGACTTCCGTCAGGATTGAACTCAGGTCGTGAGCAGAGCTTTGGACTGCAATACTGCAGCTTACCACTCTGTGCCATGGGGCTCATTAGGGCCCAAGTATAGGGGGAGGAAAATAAATGGCCTACTTAACTGGCACCTGGATTTCCAGTCTAGACCATTACATGGCTCGATCTATTTATGTCATTTCAGAAATAAAACCATACCCACCTGGCTCAACAATTAAGGGTTGAGAAATACCTGGAGATGTTGAGGGCGGAGCCTGAGGAAGGGGAGGTTTGGAGAGGGGAGGAGCTTCAATGTCGTAGGGTCCAATTGCCAAAGTGGCCGTTTTCTCCAGGTGAACTGATCTCTATTGGCTGGAGATCAGTTGTAATAGCAAGAGATCTCCAGCCACCACCTGGAGGTTGGCAACCCTATCAACAATAGATCTGTTAGTTGAAGTGATGTATAGCTCGTCTTTGTTCATTGCAAAGCGAGAGTAACACTGATTAAAATAGTTTCTGCCATGAAGTTATGATTCTTTGCAATGAATTAATATTTTCCAAATATTCATGTTAAAGAAGTTGCAATATAAATGATAGAAGTATCATTTCAGGAAACTGTAGGTTGTTTTTTTCTGAACCCATGTTGTAGAGTTTAGTAATAAATGTGGGGAAGAGCACAACTGTACCTAGTCATGGCAGGCCAGATACCCACAGGAGGATTTGCATGGCAGTGAAAGGTATAAAGCTGTCATGGCAACATTGCACCCGGTGAAAACCCAAAAGTGATATCACAACATTGGGGGTGATGATCTAGGATTTGTCAAAACTCCATTGTTAAACCATAGATTGTTTACCAAATCCTAGAGCAAAACCCAACATCATGGCATCAGTCCTGGTTTTTGCTGCAAGTGACATCACATGGTGGCTCAATGCTGGCACTCTTATTTTCTCCTTATTTTTGTCCCACTGGCCTTTGAGTTCCTGGTAGGTAATGGAGGAGATGTTCAGGAGGTCTCCTGTCATAGAGGGAGACCAGAAATGTCTAATTCTACCTTGTTTTGGGATGACGAAATAACTTGAGCTGACCTTGCAGTTTTCTGGGGCTCAGTCTCACATGTCTTCTCATGACCTACTGGCCTTTTCTACTTTCTCCCATAAGGCATGTGCTCAAACCACTCCTAAGCCTCTCTTGTGGTAAACACCACCAAAAGTTACTCACTCATGGCACCTTGCTTAGAAGCCTTAGCCTTCTCTCCCAGAGAGATAAAAAATAAGGCCGATGGTGCAAAATAAAGTAAATAATATTTTATTACTCAGGTAATAATCTCCAAAATTCCCTACATGCTTCGCCAAGAGGCTTCTTCAAGAGAATCTGTTAGTCTTGCAGAGATTTTCCAAAAACAGTACAAAATCAGAGGAGCAAACATAATTCATTTAACCTGTTCCAGCCTATATGCACATCAATTACTCAAACTTGTACTCTCTTTAATACACAACCACGTAGACTATTTACTTTATAAGGTTGCAGACAGTTCCCATTAAGATACAATTACATGGTGGGATTCAGAATAGGGTTACTAACCTCTATGGGGGGCACTGGAGATCTTCTAGAATTACAGCAGCTCTCCAGACTACAGAGATTCGTTCTGGAGGAAACAATAACTTTGGAGGGTGGACTCCATAGCATTACATCTTTGCTGAGCTTCCTCTCCTCCCCCATTTCTACCCTCCCAGGCTCCAATCCAGATCTCTAAGAATTTTCCAAGCTAAATTTGGCAACCCTTATTCAGAGGCATCTTACACTCTTAATACACCATTTCCTCTCTTTAATGGAAACAACAAAATACCAAGACTTCTGATGAGCAATGCGGCGGGGCCAGAACATAGGGTTGCCAGGTCCCTTAGCTCCACCGGCGGGAGCTTTTCGGGGCCTTGGCTGGCACACACAATGCATGTGCACGTCCTGCACACCTTGCCTATGTCACTTCTGGGTTTACCTGGAAGCTATACTGACGATCTAGCAATCTATGCCAAAACACTATGGTTTTCATAGTGTTTCGGGGGAGGTTGCTAGAGCATCTGTGTCGCTTCTGGGTAAACCCAGAAGTGACATGGGCATTGCTCATGTGCACACATTGCCTGCCGACCCTCAGCTGGTCGATGGGCAGCTGGGTGGATTGGCAGGATTTTGCCCACCACCACCAGGCACTTGGCAACCCTACCAGAACAACAGGGTCAATATTATGCATGTGGACTGAAGAAGGGGCCTCATTATTTCCTACAGACCTCAGGCAAATTCCCCTAGTTGCCCCCTGACAGGCAGCTCTGTTGGGGTTGATACAAATTAACAAAGGCCATTTGTTTGTGCAGGGCTTCAGAGGAACATCTCCCCCATTATGTCCTGTCCTGTCCTTTATACTCTGAGCCCCGGAACAAGTTTCTGGCAAACATTCTTTCAGGGTCACAATTGTCATCTGATGCTGACAGATTAATCTATTTGTTGTCAGATAAGGACCCGTATATTTCCAAAAGAATGGCACTGCATGGCCTGGCAGCCAAGACAATCAGGGCAAAGCAAACCATGAAAGGTGGCAAAGCTGGTTAGAGCCAATTGGGCATATTTCAATTTTTAAATTTTTGTATTCTTTTAATGATTCTGGTTTTGTATATTTTAACCTGTTATTATACTGTTTTAGATTGTAGAAGAAGAAGAAGAAGGTTGGTTTTTATATGCCGACTTTCTCTACCACTTAAGGGAGACTCAAACCAGCTTACAATCACCTTCTCTTCCCCTCCCCACAACAGATACCCTGTGAGGTGGGTGAGGCTGAGAGAGCTGTGACTAGCCCAAGGTAACCCAGCTGGCTTCTTGTGTAGGAGTGGGGAAACAAATCTATTTCACCAGATTAGCCTCCACCGCTCATGTGGAGGAGTGGGGAATCAAACCTGGTTCTCCAGATCAGACTCCACCGCTCCAAACCACCACTCTTAACCACTACACCACACCGGCTCTCTGTTTTAGTTTGTAATGGTCTACGGCCTTATACAACAAACTTGACTTGACTAACAAAGGTTGGTGTAGTTTGTTGCATGCATGTTGTTACAGTTTGGAGAGTGCAAGTCATTGAGGCCTTCGCTGACATTTTAAAGGAAAGAAGCCATTTCCATGAGTTAGTAGCTAGCTTTCATCTTAATCAGGCTGCATAAATGGTGACAAATAGCATCTTTGCATTCAGAAAGAGTACAAAGTTACTTGGTAAAAATCACTACATATGTTAGACCTTCTCAGCTCGTGCTATAAATATTAAAGATATGTGGGCACGGAATTACATGAATGCAAACAATAACAGGAGCTATGGAGCGCTGTCTTCGTAGAAATTATTTTTGAAAACAAAAACAATTGCAGATGCAGACTGCTACAACTCCTTACCACCAGTATATTGCTGCTGATGCCATTCTATGGTGTAACACCATCTGCTGGGATATAGGAGAAGTCATTTTTTATAAAGAGAGGAATTGAACCAGACTAGATTCTAGGAAGTTGATTACAGCGCTTCAGGAAAATCCATAGGTAGCACCTTGACTTTCATGGACCTAGGTATTCTCTAATGGCTCTTTTGAGGAATTCCTTTATCAGGAATGGCATTGCAGGATCAATTGATTTACCCCCTGGAATGATTCATGTCCTTGGCCCTCCCATATGATTACTTGATTTACTCCCATGGCACTTGCACATGGAGAAGCTGCTCCTACACTGTTGCAGATCTGTGCAAAAGTGTCCTCGTATGTTGGATGAACTGTGTATATAGATGGAAGAGTGGTGTGTTATGGAATAAGTGCTGTTGTTTGCGCGGAATTTTGGAAATGCATGGATAATTTGGAGAAGCAACCCTGAGCTTCCATTTGAGTAGTGATACTGAAGGTACAGATTGACTCGGTGCACATTGTGACCCCGGTGGATGGCGTAGAAACCATGAGGAGAGGAAGAGATGGTAAGACAAGCATGCAGGATTTGATACAGGAGTTCAGTTCAGGTCTGTGTGTCTTGTGATTTCTTACTAGATAATTGGCAGTATAGTCCTGGAATGTGAATTTACTGGTTTGAGAAGATGATCTTCTTATGTGCCCATCTGCCATCTCCAGGTTCCATGAGGGGATAGGATAGGATAGTGACCTCAGTCTGGAAAAGAATAGGTAACATTACACTTGGGTACCATAAATGATCAATATGGCCACTTTAAAACACTATAAATTAGATCCATTGGAATGTTTCCATGGACAGAAGCAGTTCTGCCTGTGGGATGTGACTTTCTCCCCTCTCCCTCCTGCTGCAGCTCAAAATGTCCCCTGAGGTAGGTTGGGTTGAGAGTGTGTGGGTGGCCCCAGGTCACTCAGCAAGTTTCCGTGGCAGAGTGGGAATTCAAACCTGGGTCTCCCAGATCCTAGTCCGACACTCTAATCTGGTGGAGCAAACCCCCTCACACACAATAGCCAGCAACTTCTCCCTGAAAACACACGTGAACCTTCATTGTAGGGAAGAACTGATAAGAAGAGGAAGAAGAAGAGTTGGTTTTTATATGCAGACTCTACCCTTTAAGGAGACTCAAACTGGCTTACGATCTCCTTTCCTTTATTCCATTCTTTATGCTTGTGGACCAACTGGTCATAAGCAAAACAAATTCAGTACATTCCATAATACAAAAATAAAATATCTAAACAGTACAGTTAAAAAGAGGTATCATTAAAAACCATAGATAATTTTTTTTACCACAGTGAGGGTTACATTTGGGTCAGTATCAGCCAATAACTTTGTAACTATCTCTTGCTGTAGGGCAGGTCCCCACCTCTGAATGTATATTCTGATCCATTTGTCTCTGGCGAGATCATGCTTTTTACAATCTAAAAAAAAAAAAAAAAAAACCAAACAGTGTCCAAACTCCCTGATCCACAATCACAAAATCGCTCAGAAAAGGGGACCCCTGAAAATCTGCCTGCTAACTCCCCCAGTGGCAGTGCATTTAAGGCTTACAATCTCCTTCCCTTCCTCTCCTCACAACAGACACCTTGTGAGGTAGGTGGGGCTGAGAGTTTGAAGCGAACTGTGACTAGCCCAACCCAAGGCCACCCAGCAGGCATCATGTGTAGGAGTGGGGAAACCAACCCGGTTCACCCGATTAGAGTCCGCAGCTCACGTAGAGGAGTGGGAAATCAAACCCAGTCCTCCAGATTAGAGTCTGCCGCTCTTAACCACTACACCATGCTGGCTCTCTACCAATGATGTCACCATCATGCCATGAGTTTGTGGTTTGGCTTTCTATGTAGCATTATGTCTTCTGTCGTTGTCCTTTTTTGGGGGGGCATGGTGGTGGCTACCAATGCTTCTGATCACGGACAGTTCTGCTTGTTTTCTCATGCCTGCACAGAGAAAGCATACATCCTTCTGTGCAGCATACAAGGAATGCTGGTTTGTGGTGACTGTGTATATTTTTAGCTCTGAAGAGAAGCAAAAAAACTGTTCAATATTGGCACAGTTGAAAGGGATAAGTAATAAGACTGTTGCGTATATGTACATTGCAATCTTCGAATAAAAATTTATAATAACAAATGGATTTAAGTTTCCAATTAATGAAGTGATGCATGAACATATTCTAGGCACATAATGGTTTTCAATGGTCACACTAACAAAGAGCATTAATAAATAAGTTCTTTCCAGCTAAATTATTACATTTTCCTGGATTTTCTGGATGGCATGTGAACAGGGACAGGAAATTACTGTTGAGCCTTATGTCAGTCAAAGGCCTCAAGAGAAAGTGAGTATCTATTATATGCTTTATGAGGACAAAGGAGATATCTTTATTTGTATACCTAAAGGCTTGTTTAAAGTTCTAATCGGCTGCTTATCATGAACAGATAGCCATAAAGGCACTATCGCAGTGAGGAAAAGCGGCATGTTTTGTTTGAAAGGGCAGCCTAAGAAACTGGAGTATATTGTGTCAGTTTGCAGCAATGCTATATTTTTATACGGGGACTAGGGCTGTAAGTGAAATGGAATTGTTCAGGAGGGCAATTTTAGAAAACACTTTAAAACACTATAAATTAGTTCATGGCGCTGTTCAATATATACAGTATCTTGTACTTACTGTATTGTTTTCTAATTTCTCTAATCCAGTTTCTGCATTCTTTATGACATGTCATCGTGTCTTTTACTGGTTTTATCGCATTGTTTTCTAGTCCTGTAATCCAGCCTTATGCACCGTTTATTGTATGGTTTATACTGTTGGTATAGCAAATGTTGTAATCCTCCTTGAGTCTCAGCAAGAAAGGAGGACTATAAATCAAGAAATCTATCAATCAGTGATCAACAACCTACTTTGTGATGTAATGTAACTTTTTTTTAAAAAAAGAAATACATTCAATGTTTCTAATTCTTTTTTTAAAAAAAATTCATCTTCAGATAACTGAGGTAAATAAGGAAAAATGGGAAAAGGTCTTGAAACATTTTGGGGGGGGGGAATGAGAGAGAAAGAATTCCATGCATGCTTCTTTGGATACTATCCACAGTTAATGAAGCAAACCATTAAAAAAAGCAATGAGGAATGTAAATATTTGAACCAAGCCACTGTCACTTCAATAACCCTAAGAAGAAGAAGAAGAAGAGGAGGAGGAGGAGGAAGAGGAACAAGAAGAGTTGGTTTTTATATGCCAAATTTCTCTACCACTTAAGGAAGAATCAAACAGGCTTATAATCTCCTTCCCTTCCCCTCCCCACAAAAGACATCCTGTGAGGTAGGTGGGGCTGAGTGTGACTAGCCCAAGATCACCCCACTGGCTTTGTGTGTAGGAGTGGGGAAACTAATCCAGTTCACCAAATTAGCCTTCGCCACTCGTGTGGAGGAGTGGGGGATCAAACCCGGTTCTCCAGATCAGAGTCCACCACTCCAAACTACCACTCTTAACCACTACACCATGCTGGCAGGTTTTGCCACAACTAAAGCTTCAATGAGGTAGCATGGCTACAGCCCTCTTGGCGTGAAAGAGAAGAAGAATGGATGGAGATACTGTCATTCAGTAAATCAGAGGAACAGTTGAACCAGCCAAAAGGGTTTTTAAGGGCTTGTCAAAAGACTTGCACTAGTGAATCCCTCCCTGGGCAGAAAGATCTGCCAGCTGCCCATATGAACTGTGCCTTGGTTCATCCCACAAGCTATTCTCCCTGTTGGTGTCTCATGCCATTTTGAGGATGGTTCTAGGAATCCTGCCTTCAATCCGTTCCTACCAGTCTTTTTACACATGACAGAAATTATGTTACAGACAGAGCAGTTCAAAGTATCCTGGATGACTTCCTCATACTGTGTATGTTTCTCATTGTCTTTCAAATGAGTAAATGATCCAGTAATGTCCACAAGAACATATCAGAAGCACATGGCGGTAAAGAAAACTCGGTGACAAAGGTTCTGATCAAAGTTCTTTCCAATCTGATCCCCCCGTTTTTGATGAAGAAGATTCACGTGGAGACAATTTAGCAACCAACCTCAGTGTTCAGAGCCCAGAGACATTCTAAGGAAATCCAAGGCTCCAGCTAAGCCACATAAAGAATATCATTAAAATGGAAAAAAAAAGTGGTGGGGGAGGGGGAAGAGAAGGACTATGGATAAATGTCTAGGAAGTGGAGTCCTTAACTTGCTGCTTCTGATTTCATTCTTTGACCTAACTTCAGGTTGTGTAACTCTCTGGGTTTTAAAACTCTCTGGGTGTAACCTCTGGGCTAGAAGTGGTTAATTAGTGCTTTGTGTTACACTGTGTTGCATATGACCCAACCATAGATAAAAAGGTTTAAAGGTCTCTTGTAACTCTGCAATGCCATTTGTAACACAAAAATAACCCCCTTTCATTACTGGCCTGCTACTGTAGCACACAGGTTATTTTTTCTCCTTCTCTGCAAAGAGGGCAGCTTTCGCATCAGAAGAATTCTTGGCAAATTAATGCGCTACCTCTTGGGCTAATTAAATTAGAAAGGATCAAAAATACAGAGCGGCTTTTGTGGTGGACACAATGTTGTGCTTCATGCATCTTGCTCAGAGAGGAATTTCTGCCATTTATCCCCCTTTTTGCCTCTAGCAGCGTTCTGGACTCTCTAACACAGTCAAGTTCCTAATTTGCCTCAATGAGAGAGAATTATTAACTGATAATAAGAAAAGGAGCATTCACAGCTCCAGGCTTGGCTATGCAGAAAAGGGTGAAACTGCACACAGCACCTGAAGCACATGCAATTTTTATTAATTCTGCCTAAAACAAGGCATTCAGGAGTAAAATTGCTGTGCAAATGACAAAAACAATTATAATATTAGTCTCCTCGGTTCTGAAAATGTGAACTGCTTTATCTCAAATAGGGCTAGCTTAAGCTAATAACAAGTTCACCTCTCCTTATGCCTACGCGAAAAGAATCTGAGTTTGAGCACTTGCGTTTAACTGGCTGTTCTATAATTTTAACTATTTGCAAATGCACCATGGAAATATATGTTTAGCTATCAAAATAATTTTTCTGGCTGGTTCCTACCAGCTTTTATTACTCATTATTGCCCAGTTCCCCTTCCTCAGTGCAACCTCACATGGCTTTTGTCCACATGGGGCACATGATCTCCTGCATAACCTCCTTGTGGGTAAAAAGAGACCCCTTCTTCCTCTTTAGTCCATCACAAACAGGTAGGGTCCAACCCACTGTGTTGTGTGTAGGGGCTTTTACCAGGACTATCAATTACACAAAGTTTACTATGGGTTTGGATTTTAAATATTTATGTAAAAATGAGAGGGATGAATTAGACTGTTCAGCATTATGGAGTTTCGGCCCCATTCTCAGGAATGGGCTGTTAGACTTTTTTTGGATATTTTCTAGGGCTGTTGATATAGCAAAGGTTGTATTTTGGCACAGCTACTATTACTCTCGCTTATCTCTGCCATACATAAATGGCACAGTCCCTGATGGAGATCCTTCTAAAAAAACAAGGATGGAGAGGTCAGGGACCAACAAGGAATCAGCACAGGCTGGGAGCAAGATTGCAGTGTGCGTAATTCAACAAAATTTCTGTTGAAGAAGCAGATACTGAAGAATAACATGAAGGAGGCACCTTGGAGACTAAGGGTCAAAACGCATGGTCACTTTAGCCTCCTTTACTCCCTGTTTCAGCCAGGATTCAGCCAGGATCGAACGCATGCGTTTTCACCGAACGTGCGTTCGATCCTGGCTGAATCCTGGCTGAAACAGGGAATAAAGGAGGTTAAAGCGACCATGCGTTTTCACCCTAAAAGTGCATTCCTGAAGGGGGATGAATGCTCTTAGGAGCTGGCGTGACCCCTACGCCAGTGTCCGTGTCACTTATGCCGGCCCTTCTGGACCGTGGCAGCAGCGTGGGGCTCTGGCACCAGAAGGGCCTTCCGCCAGAGTTCTCCCTGTGCAAGTCCCCACGCTGGCATCCTGGGAGGCGTTCCCGGGGTGTTCTGGGGGGTGGAGCTGCGGTTAGGCAGCTTCCAAACCCCTTTCGCCCTGGGAACACCTCCTGGGATGGCAGCAGTCCTGCACCTAGGGCTGTTGATTCGGTTTGGCCCAAACTGAAAAACAGCCGAATTTCCCCTGATTCGGTGGTTTTTAGTTCGGGATGAACTGAACTCAAAAATGGCGGGCAACCGGGGGGGGGGGCGAATTCAGCGAGTTCGGGAGTTCACGAATAAATCCGGCAAATTCAGCCGTCAGTAAGCAGCATAACCTTCAGTAAGCAGCAGTCTCCTCCCCCGGCCAATCGGTGGCCAAGCTGGGTCTCCTTCTGGCCAATCAGTCAGGATTGAGTACTGGAGGAATCAGCTGATGTGCGGCCGGGCCGGGGAGAGAGAGAGAGAGAGGGAAATCTTCCTGTGTGTGTGTGTGGGGGGGTGCTTGTGCACATCCGCTCCTTTCTGTGGCTGCAGGGAGCGTATTTTTTGGGGTACAGACACAAAACTTTCAGCAGAGATTCAGACAAGCTTTCTTAAGAGACCACCCAAGTTTTGTAAACATTGGGTCAGGGGGTCCCGAGATATGGGCTCCCTTTTTTTCTTTCCATGGCTGCAGGGGGTGCATTTTTTGGGGTTCAGACCCCAAACTTTCAGTGGAGCTTCAGATGAGCCTTCTTAAGACACCCCCCAAGTTTTGTAAACATTGGGTCAGGGGGTCTCGAGATATGGGCTCCATCCCTTTTACCTCTCCCCCCTTTTCCATTTCCGTGGCTGCAGGGGGTGCTTTTTTGGGGATACAGCCCCCAAACTTTCAGCATAGCTTCAGACAATCCTTCTTAAGATACCACCCAAGCTTTGTAAAGATGGGTTCAGTGGGGGCAGAAATATTGGCTCCCCCCTTTTCTCTTTCCGTGGCTGCAGGGGGCGCATTTTTGGGGGTGCAGATCCCAATCTTTGAGCGGAGCTTCAGGCAAGCCTTCTTAAGAGACCACCCAAGTTTTGTAAACATTGGGTCAGGGGGTCCCGAGATATGGGCTTTCCCCTTTCCCCTTCCCCCTATTGGGATGAATGGATCAGCTGATCCTGTGCATCTCCAGAGCAAAACCTCCCATGCCTAATTGGAATCGTCTTGGATTACAAGTCCTCCCCAGCCCCTCCTGATGGAACAGAAGACAGCCACAGTAAGACCCCTTTGGGGGCTTTAATCTATAATTTTTCTCCTGTGTGTGTGTGTGAGGGGGAAGCAGAGTCTGTGTGTGTGTGGGGAGGGAGCAGTTTCTGTGGGTGGGGGGGAAGCTAAAGGAGGCTTTTGCCGGTTCTGCCTGGGGTGTGTGTTCCCCCTCGAGTCTCTCTCTCCATGGTTTGAGGGGGGGTTTCAGTTGTGTGTATTCAGGTTTTCCCTCATTCATAAAAAACGTCTCAGCTGATTGTCGGGGCTGGGAGCTTTGTGCGTGGGCAGCAAGCTCTGCTCAGAGATGCACATTAAGGGTGGGGGGACCCCTTTCGGGGCCCATATCTCAGCCCCCCCGATCCAATCTTTACAAAACTTGGGGGGTCTTTCAAGAAACGTCATTTGAAGCTCTGCTGAAAGTTTGGGACCTCTACCCCCCAAAATGCCCCTCCAGAGCCGCGGAAAGGCGCGGTTGTGTTTTTAATGGCTTTATTCGGCCGAATTTTTTTTCCGAACTTTGAATTCCCGCCGAATTGCACGGACCCGAAGCGGGGGAGTTCGGACTTCGGCATATGCCGAATCTAAACGGGCCGAATTCAGCCGAATCCGAACTATACCGAATTTTTTAAAATTCAACAGCCCTTTTTAGGTGGCACAGTCCTGCTTTCTCCTATGGGGGGGGGAAAGGCGTTTTTCCTGGTTTTATTTGGGGGGGAAAGCTTTTTTCCCCCTCCACGGTGGAAGCTTGTGAGGAGGCTTCTCAGCTGCGCCATCCCAGCCGCTGTGGTTCCCCCTTCAGGAATGCACAGTAACAGAATTCTTTTCCAACATACGCTTTTGTGGACTGCAGAGCCCACTTCTTCAAGTGGAATGGGTAGATTCTCACTCTGCATTTTTGTAGGAGGTATATATAAAAAATGCAGAGTTAAGGGGTTATGAAATGCTGGAAGTAAAATATAGACACTAATAACTTGTTATACTCAGCTAGTTAACAATTGTAGTTCCAGGTTTTGTAAAATGTTAAACAATAAGATAACAATCCTAAAAAAAATCCTCTGGTGGGCTCCTGAATCTATTTAGAAAATCAATTGACAGCTTTTGGTCAACTAATTTTACATTGGACTGAAAGAACAATGTTTGAACTTAAAAGGTGCCTAAGCAAATGTGTGTCTTGACCTGGATGGCCCAGACTACCTGTCAGATCCCAGAAGCCAAGCAGGGTCAACCCTGGTTAGCACTTGGATGGGAGTCCTCCAAGGAATACCAGGGCTGCTAGGCAGAGCAAGGCAATGAAAAACCACTTCTGTTACCTGTGAGGGGGGAGCACTGGATCTTTCTCTCGGCCTCCTCTCTCTTCATCTTTATTTATTTGTTTGTTTGTTAATTCATTCAATGTTTTACCTATAAACTAGCATTTACACACAAATGGGCGGGGTGGGGGGGCAGCCGGAGAATTGTGATTGCATAGTTGCTTATTTCTCCAGTTTCCTTTAAGATGGCTTCCTGGGGCTTCATGGGAGGGGTGGAATGAAGGCTGACTGGAAGAGGAATGGGAGAAGGAAACTAGAATGGGGGTATGGGTAGAGAGATCCGGGGTTTGCTATATGCCCACAAATGGCATCGATTTGAACTGAGTTGAGCTCAGAGCAGACTTTATAGTCACGTTAAAACAGCATCGAGAAGATGCGGGGAAAGCGAGGGGTGGGTGGGTGTGAAGTGAACTCTGAGGGACAGAAAAATCATGCATAACTCCAACAAAGAACCAAATCAGTTCAGGGGAGAACATGAGTCAAAATACCCATGCACAAATGGCCTTTCTTTTTAAAAAAAAGCAAATCAAGCCTGTGGTGATTTCATTGTATATATACTCACCCCAATCCAGTATTCTCTTGTAGCCTGGATATAGCCAGCCTTTTCTTTCTAGCTGGAGCTTTAAAACCAGCAGGAGTGTCAAACATATGGCTCGGGGGCCGGATCCGGCCCTTTGAGCGCTCTTATCCAGCCCACAAGCCAGCCAAAAATGCCACTCCCCCACTCTCGAGCTGGGCTTGCTAGGCATGGCCTGGCCCAATCAAGTGGCATTTATGTCATATCCGGCCCTCATAACAAATGAGTTTGATGCCCCTGCTCTACAGCCCTTTCACCAAGCCTGTGTCTATGTGTATTTTCATGTTTTTGAATGTCAGAAATGTACAAAATAAGTTAGACAGAAATTTTGTTTCAGGTTTTGTGCTGTTATAATAAAATCCTTACTGACCTAACTCCCTTATTGCTTTTCCCAGCCCTTTTAAGCATCTTGCAATGTTCAGTCACAGTAGCTAAGGAGAGATTTTTAGGATGACTTAAGCACAAGTGTGATAATGATCATGAAAAATCCACCAAAGTGAATCTTGGGTGCATGGGGCTGCAGCCCACCATTTTAAAAATATATATTCAAAAAACTATTTTCACAATTAAAATTTATGCAGGGAGAACCAGAGCCTTCCAGGGGGCAGGGGACAATGCACATGACAGGCCCCAACTTGACTATGGCCTTATGAGCGGTGTTGCCACCTTCACAGAATCTGTTCTTTCTTTCTCACATACAGGTACCCTCACCAGCAAGAGTGTCTTCATTTGTTTAAATGATGAGGGCAGCTTTTATTACTTTTTCTTTATTTTTTTATTTTAAACATTTCTTTGCTACCTTTCCACCCAAATAGGGTCTCCAAAGCAGCAAAAATCAACATTAAAATAGCATTTAAAATTTATATATATATATATATATATATATATATATATATATATATATATATATATTCAACAATTCAATAAAAACATAAACAAACACACCGACCTACACATTTTAGCATTTATGGAGGTCCTCTACAGATGGTTCCATGAGCATATCAGTGTGCCTATAGGGTGAATATCGTTAGAGAAATAATTAAGAAAAGCCTTCATTGTCATTCGGCTGATTAAATTGAGATCTGCACTACTTTTAAGGGTTATCCATGTTTGTTTTATTTTTATTTCGACCCTGCATACTTTTTTCATGCGTCTAAAATGGAATACAAAGGAAGATGTATATATACACACACACATACATATAGTGTGTGTGTGATAGGGCTGCCTGGGGTAACCGTATCTGATGTGTTAATGATTCATGTGAAGTCTTGTTAGTTATATTCACATGTCTTTTTCAAAAAGAGATGCTGTCAAAATACTTTTTATCTTGCTACCATTTTTGTAAATACATTTTTGCTTGTTTTTTTTAATTGATAGGGGACATAAACTGTAATAATTCATGTAACACGATGGTTTCTAACCGAGCAACCTAAATTTACACTAATTTTTTTCTCACCACATCCTACCCATTTCAGCCCCAATTTTAAAAGAAAAAGGAAACAAAAGGCAGAACATCTAGGCCCTAGAGCTCCATAATTAGTGTGTGTGTGAGAAAGGGAGCGAGGAGAAAATCCCGGTATAGGAGTCTATTCTGCTATCATCATTTGTGTAATATGAGTCCTTGGAGGCCCCATCTGAAATCTGGATTCTGCGTGTCAAACAATGAACAAATGCTTACAGACAGTCTCTATCCCAAGCAGAGTACAATCTTAACTATACAAGTTCTAGGGACTCACAGATGGGAAGTGAGATTGCACTTTCTAGTTATATCCATTTAATCAATACAGTATGTTTACATTGTTTGTGTGGGATGAATCTGTACCTCACACTGGCATGTACCTGCCAATGTTATTGCAGCTCTCATTCCCCAAAATCACCACACACACATTCGCTTTGATGAGCTCTGCTTCTCATTGTCCTAGGGCTTCCACGTCTGTAATGAGTTCTCATGTTTGGTAAAGGATTTGTAGGCACATTTCCATGTCTAAACAAAAATCCCAACTAAACGGTCTCTCAGTAATGTTATAAGAGAGTCTCACCTTATCTTGTATGTAACCTGGTATGCCAGTCCCACAAAGCTTCAGGGTTTTTTTTGCTTCAGGTATTAGAAATAACTGTTTTGCTTTTCTTACAGTTAGGATTGCTGGTTCCTTGGTGGGGGATACCCTACTCCCAGGTCCTGTTTCCCATGGCTATTGAGAGCACTGGTGGGAGAAAAATAGAATTAAAAAATGGCCATCAGTAGGGTTGCCAGCTGTGGGTTGGGAATACCTGGAGATTTTGGGGGCAGAGTCTGAAGAAGGTGGGGTTTGGGGAGGGGAGGGACTTTAATACCACAGAGTCCAATTGCCAACGCTGCCATTTTTTCCAGGTGAACTGATCTCTATCAGCTGGAGATCAGTTGTAATAGCAGGAGCTCTCCAGCTAGTACCTGGAAGTTGGCAACCCTAGCCATCGGGCCTATGGCATGATGTCACTTCCATGGAAAACCTGGAAGTGATATCGTGCCTCTCCAGGAATCACTGGGAACTGGGAAAACATAGAGTTTCCCACAATCCCTAGAGAGGAAACAGAGGGTTTTCCCAGAAGCAATGTCACACCATCACCAATAGCCACCTCCATGTCCCCTTTAGGGGACAGAATGGTTCCCAGGGCAATCTAGCACACCCCTTTGTCTAAATTAAAGACATAGGCGTGGAACATAGGCGATACATGGGAGGACAGATTCTGTTGGACCAGCTGGGATTAATCCACTGAGGCCTGTAGCTAGTAATCCCCCCTGTTCTCTCTCATTTTAATTGCTTATCTTGGGACTGATCTCACATGGAAGCAGACAAGATGCAACCTGTTTAGCCCCATAACTTCCAGGTTTTCTACAGTAGGATCCTGGTGCACACCAGCTGTAGGGGAATGATTCCATTTGCAGAGGCCTTCAGGAGGTATCCATGAGGTGAAGAAATCTATTACAAACTGTATTTAACCGATGGTTACAGGCCGTGGCCAGTATACTTCTGCCATACTCACTTCCAGTGGGCTACACTTTCTCATCAGTAGTACTTGCAAATTCTTTCTCAGACATATTTATTATTTTTAGCCATAGTGCAGTGGAGAAGTTTAAATGTTGGAAGACCCAGTTTCAAAGCCCCACTCACCATGAAACTTGCTGGGGAGACTGGGGAGCAAACCCATCATTCTACCATGAAACTCTAAGTGATCTTGGACTAGTCGTTTTTGCCAGCCTAATCTGTCTCATAGAGCTGTTGGGAGGATGGAAGAGCCATGAACCCTGCCTTGAGCTCCTTGGAGGAAAAGTAGTATCAAAATGTAACACATAAATAAATACGTTTTTTCTACCTTTCTGTCCCCACATGATGATCACCAAGGCAGCTAACAACAATAAAAATCGAAAAACAATAAAAGTAAAACAATGAATATTAATAACAGCACCCAATAATACAATAAAAAGATCAGCAACGAAAAGAGGCATTCTTGGCTGGTAAACCAGGGATTGATTTTCCCCAGTCCAATGTGAATAGAACACGAGGCCATATTGGCTACAAGGAAAAAGCTGTCATCCATTGGGAAGGCTGAAAGGAGCAGCTTCATTGCTGTTTCTCCCTTGCAGCATAGCAGGCAAACCCCTGGATAGACAAAACCTCTTGATTTTCAGCTACTACTAGAAATACCACACATTACATACTTTGACCTGGATGGCCCAGGCTAGCCCAATCTTGTTGGGTCTCAAAAGCTAGGCAGGGTTGGTCCTGGTTAGTACTTGGATGGGAGACCACCAGGGTCACTACACAGATGCAGGCAACGGCAAACCACTGCTGAACATCTCATGCCTTGAAAGCCCTATGGGGTCACCATAAGTTGGCTGATAGCATTTTCTATCACCACAACAACTACATATCCAGTGTGGATCTCCTTAACGCCTACCAATTAGGTAGTCCCAGCTGGGCTTCTAGATCAGCTTGATCTCTTGATCAAACATGGCTCTCACCTCCTCCACAATTGTTCTAAATTCCTCTCCAAACTGTTGCTGTGATTCCTCTGTTCTTCACTGGGACACTCTGATTTCTTCTAGGGCTGCTCTTGTTTGCTTTATCTTGGCTCAATCACACCAGATCACAGTTTGTCTCCAAAGAAACACAATCCCACTTCTGACATCAGTGTAATGCTCTTGCCCCAGTTCTCTGAGCGGTGAAAAGTTCCAGGCACTGCTCCACTGGGTGTTGTTTCCTTTGTACCAGAAAGCACTAGAGATTTATGGTGTCTTGTAATATTTGCTTTATTTACAGATATACAAACAGAGCATATATTGGAAACAAACAGGCACCCATGTAGAAAGCAGCAGATCTTAACATCCCCTGCCCAAGACAGCACCTCAGTTTTCAGCTAGTTCCAGTTTGAAAGTTTTTTTGTTTTCCCTTTGCCTATGTCCATTCAAACTATAACCATCCTGTTTCTCCCCTGCATAAATGCAGCAGAACATGGTAGGTGGAGCCATACAAGATGCTGGAAGATTAGTAATTGAATCTCTATAGCATTTTTGAGACAGAAAGAGCTGACACATGAGAAAAGAATTCAGACAGGGGACAAATGGGTGGCAAGGGCTTAACTTCCTTCACTTTTGCCTGGTTTTGCCAATTGCAACCACAGTTACTATCCCCATGCTATTATTGACCTTGGAAGGAAGATGAGCAAAAGACATACATGGACATACATGACATACATGGACATACATGACGGTGCCTTATACTGAATCAGAACGTTGGTCCATCAAGGTCAGTATTGTCTACTTAGACTGGCAGCAGCTCGCCAGGGTCTCAGGTGGAGATTTTTCACCTCACCTCCTACCTGATCCTTTTCACTGGAGATGTCAGGGATTGAACCTGGGAACTTCTGCATGCCGAGCAGAGGCTCTTCCAGTGAGCCACAGCCCCTCTCCAATATGCCTTTAATTTTTTGCCTTCCATGGCTAGCTAACAGTGCAGGGGTAGAAGTAGGTTGATTTGATTTTTCTGGCAAAACCATGCCAGAGTGTAAGAATTAACCACCACCCCCACGGTTACAATCTGAATGGTAACAAACAAACTGATAAGATCTAATAATGGATCTAGTCTAGCTAGACCCAAGACTCCACTTTTGCAGCTGAATTGGATTTACTGAAACTCTTTCACTTCTATATGAAGCAAAACTGTATGAGAGAAGCCACAATCTCAACACATATAATTCATGAGTAGAAGATTCTCAATTTTTCAAGTAAAAGGATCTCAGGTAGGTACTGAGAAAGACTGAAGCTGAGACTAGGGCTGTGCATATTGATAAATCTGAACCAAAAATAAACCCGAAATTAGCCATTTTGGCAATATTAAGGTTTATTTTCAGCCGAATAACAAATCTGCCCAGAGCTGAATAACTGATTCCTAAAAAGCTGAATAGATATTTGGCTTTTTGAGGTTTTGGCTATTTGCCTTTGCTCAGATGCATGGCTCTGTTCCTTCTCCCATTTTTCTAACTTTGGCTGGTTTTCTTAGGACCCCATAGTTGGGGTCCTTTTGAGGTAGGGGTTGTGTTATTGGAACCATCTTGGTTTGACCAACCTTCCAGGTATATCACCCAACAGAAGGCTAGTCTGCATAGCAGAAGAGCATTTAAAAGACGGGGCACACCCAGTCCTGTTTGGAGGGCTATTCCCTCCAACTAAAAGCACCAGCTTTAGCAGCTGCTGACCAAACTTCTGAAGAAGACTCCCTCACTCATGTGGATGAGCAATCTCTTTCAGAACAGCTGCCTTGGTTAAGACGTCAGCTGGCTCCAATATCACCCCTCCCCTGAAAACCTGCTTTCAAACTGAACGTCGCCCTGAGCAGTAGCTTCGTTTCCCCAAACTGTGACCATCTCTTGAAATCAGATTTCTGATGAGTATATTAAAGGACTATTCACAGAAAGTCATTTGCCACCAAAAGAAATGGTTTATCTGCCTTGTTTTTCTTGCATTAAGCAGTTTCCCTCAGTTTGGAAGCTAATTTGCATGGACATCATGCAAAGTGATCCAGATATGAACTGAGCCACCAGACACTGAGGCGCCAATCGGCTCTTTCCACCAGTTTTCAGCAACGCTGACCTTTTGAACCTGAATACTGATTGACAGCTTGGCTCTCACAAATGCTTGGAGGATGGGGGTGACCCCTTTGTAGGCTGATAAAATTTGACCCCCTGTCCCAAACATCACCAAACTTGGGTGTCCATCTAAGGGGAGTCCTTTGCAGCTATACTGCAAATTTGGTGGGTCAACCTCAAAAAACACCCCCTCCAGAGCCTCAAAAATAAATTCCACAAACTATAACGGACCCAAATTATTTTTGGTAAACCCAGAAATATAGCTGAATATCCATTTACTGGTATGGGTACTTGGCTTATTCTGGGTTTACTGAAAAACATTGGGCCCAATAAACCCGAACCTGAAATTTGCCTCTTTTTTTGCACAGCCCTAGTTGAGACCTCGCAGAGTTGGAGTAAGTCTGAACACACAGAAAGACTAATGGTCTGACTCAATACAAGGATTTGGTTGGCTTAAAAATTCAAATAAATAAATAGCATCCTTTCTCCAAGTCATACAGTTTGGGGTTGCCAGACTGAAATTCTTTGTCAATACTTTTTATTTTATAAATTTCTAGTTCTGTCTGTTGAAGAACATAGAAACGGTGATATGTCATCTTATTTTTAAGGGTGATATAGTCCACAAAGCATACCCCTTTTCCATTTTAATGGAGCTCCAGTTGTCTCCAGAATGTGTCAGTCATGCTATTTTGTCAGCAAAAGGGAAAGACAGAGAGAGCGTGTACAGCACTTAGGCTATGTGCTTGGGGAATAATTCTACGATGCATCAGGGAGCAATATGTGAGTCTGAAATGCGCAGAAATCTGAGCTATTTAGTCTACTGCAGAGCTGATGAATAGACCAGGAAAGAAAATGTTGCTGAAGCTTCATCTCATTTGGCCAATATTCTGAACCCCGTAAACTGGTGGCTGACACTCTTTGGTAAGGATCCTCCTTAAACAGGCGTTCTGTGACATGTTCTCTACATCACAACCAAGAGTGGGGACTTGTGGCAGAATATTCTCTATGCCATCTTCCCAAATGCAGGTAGATACCACACTGACACCGCAAAGCTATGTCACAGCATTGGCAAGCTGTGAGATATCCACCTGCCATCTCTCACAAGAACTGGACTGTCATGTCAATTCTGTATCATCCTTCTCGTCTCTTATTTATCTCTGTGGGTGTGGTGATGAGAATGTGCTTGCCTGATCATTAGGGAAAACTGGAGCAAAGTCTTAAAGGCAAGTGTTTTTAAGCATGCCATGATATTCTAAGGAGCCCCGTGGCGCAGAGTGGTAAGCTGCAGTATTGCAGTCCAAAACTCTGCTCACGACCTGAGTTCGATCCCAATGGAAGTTGGTTTCAGGTAGCCGGCTCAAGGTTGACTCAGCCTTCCATCTTTCCGAAGTCGGTAAAATGAGGACCCAGCTTGGTGGGGGTAAAGGGAATATGACTGGGGAAGGCACTGGCAAACCACCCCGTAAACAAAGTCTGCCTAGGAAACGTCGGGATATGACATCACCCCATGGGTCAAGAATGACCCGGTGCTTGCACAGGGGACCTTTACCTTTATGATATTCCAACAAGATGAATGGGGCAGATATTTTAGAATTTTAGAATTAAAGAAGTCTTTTGACCACACTGTATTAGGTAGGATTTCCAACCTCCAGGTGGGGCTTAGAGTTCTCTGGGAATTACAACTGATCCCCAGAATACAAGGATCAGTTCCCTTAGAGAGAATAGCAGATTTGGAGAGTGGACTCTATGACAACATATCACTGCTGAGCTCTCTCTTCTCCCCAAACTGTCCCCTCCCCAGGACCCACCTCCACATTTCCAAAATTTCCCAACCCAGGGTTGGCAACCGTAATTAATGACGCACAGCAATCAAGCATAACAAATACATGTTTGAAGCCTAGTTTTTAAAGAAAATCCATAATGACTCTTTTTGAAAGTATTCATATTTCTACCTAATAAATCTATTCTTAAGTATTGTATCTACCAATTTACCACTGGCTTGGTTAAAGGATTGCCATTCCGTTAGTTACTTGGATTAGAGAAAGCACTGTAGAGTTGGTTGAAGCTCAGTTTGACCTGCCGAAGCATTTCCTGCTTTGTCCTTAGCAGAGTCAATCTGACTGAAGCAGTGGCAGACTTTTCTTACTTATACCTGCAAATACAAGTAGTCTCCAATTTCCTCATCTGGAAGAAGCAGAGAAAAGCTTGCTGGGGTGGTCATACAAAAAGGGATATTACAGTGAAGCTGTCACAGTCAGCAATTTGATATTTCACTACTTTCTGAACCTTTTCTGCAAAATCAGATGTTAGCATAATCAATGCTGAGTTCTCAAGGATTGCCCTGAGGCCCTTTTGGGTAGAAAGGTGTGTGTGTGTGTGGATAGATAGATAGATAGATAGATAGATAGATAGATAGATAGACAGAGATATCTTTCCCCAAGGAAGCATTTCTGCTGTGTGGAAATGGCACTTTTTAATTACCTAATCTTTAAAACTTATTTAGAAAATATATCTTGTGCTACTCAACTACAGGAGTCTTCATACAGTTTTAAATCAAATGAGGAAAATGCCTTACCATCATGATTCTTTCACCTTTTCCCTCCCACTTTTAATATTTACTTCTTTTAAGACTCTGACAGATCTTCTGATTTCAAAAGTGACTTGAAAAAGTTGTTTATTGCTACCCATAGCTTTGCATTGGCTCATTGCAGCTGAGTTTTCCCATGATTCTTGGGTGCGGATGCAGTCTATGAAAAGTAAGTATTTTTTAAAGTCTCCCCGTGGGGGTGGGGTGCGGTGGGGGAGAGGAATTTTTCAAGGTAGTCACCAAATTTGCAGTGTAGCTATGCCTTTCTATTGTGGAGGGGGGCGACCATTTGGGGACCCATAAAATTGGACCCCCTGTCCCAAACTTTACCAACCTTTGGGGTTCATGCAAGGAGAGTCCCGTACAGCTGCGAATTTGGTGACTCTACCTCAAAAAATGCCCCCTCAAGCGCATAAAAAAAATTCCCATAGGGAAAAGCCTGGGGAAAGCCGAAAAAAGCCGAATACCTATTTGGCTTTTTTAGCAATCGGTTATCAGGCTTGATTCCCAGTTTTAATATTCAGTTGAAATTAAACCCAAAAGAAGCCAAACGGCCTTTTCGGGTTTATTTTTAGTTCAGTAAACATGATATGCACACCCCTACTGTGACATGATCTTGCAAAATATCGACATTTTAAATTTTTTTCAAAAGGAGGGAATAAAAAAAAAGAAACCTTTAAGATTTTTATGTAAATGGGGGGTAGATCCCCCAGACTGTAAAGATACCTTCTCCTTCTGTACCAGACCCTGTTGTGCACATTTTTTGATTTGCACTCTGGGTCTAAATTCAGGATGACAGAGAAAATTTGATAAGATATAAATACACAACTCTCTATTTTCCGGTGTGCACCAACCCTTCTAGTGCACAGTTGCAAAGGCTTTAGTAATGACACGGCAAAATGTAAACCCATGCTTGGGTGTGTGTATGAGAGCACATAGAGTTTGGGATGAAGCAATCACATGATCATCACTCCACACTAGGGTTGCCAGGTCCCTCTTCGCCACCGGCGGGAGATTTTGGGGGCGGAGCCTGAGGAGGGCGGGGTTTGGGGAGGGGAGGGACTTCAATGCCATAGAGTTCAATTGCCGAAGCAGCCATTTTTCTCCAGGTGATCTGATCTCTATCGGCTGGAGATCAGTTGAATTAGCAGGAGATCTCCTGCTACTACCAGGCAGTTGGCAATCCTACTCCACACACTCTCCACTATGTAGTTATTAAGCTTCATAATGTAGTGCAAAATAAACAAAGTTTACGCCAAATGTCCAACAAGACAAATTTTACTTGCCCTATAAAAGAGAAGAAGAAGAGTTGGTGTTTATATGCTGACTTTCTCTACCACTTAAGGGAGACTCAAACTGGCTTACAATCACCTTCCCTTCCCCTCCCCACAACAGGAGGGAAAGGGACTTTACTGTCATTTGCTTATGTCCCGAGACTCTTCTTATATTGTTTGCTTTTTAAGCGAAGAATGCACCAGTGCAACAACGTACTCTCTCACACATTCTGGATTTTTCTCCATCAAGATAATAACACTGTTTTTAAAAAAATGTCAGCCTTTTTGCTGGGTCAGAAAGGGCTGTTACACTATTTTGTAAATGGCAGAGTCAGTGTGGATGAGACAAAAAAAGTGCTGTGAAACAGCATCCAAGTGAAGCCTGCCAAATGAGCACCAGGTAACTCATAGGGCTCCCATATCTGTCACTGCCAAATTAATTTTAGTTTTTGAAATTAATTTCCTCATGTTTCGGGGAAGTAAGAGGTGAATTAATTATTGCCAGCTTCATGGTACCATCCAAAGTGTGTCAGTCCCTGATTTCAGATTAGCAGGAAGGCAGTAATGATTGAGTTCCCTCTCCTTTATCACTTGAGGATTCTTTTACATGCCAAGACAATATACAACATCTCCAAGGGATACCTGGCTCTTACAGCATTCTCATTGCTTTGCAAATATGCTTCCCCATTGTTGAATACTGGAACAGAAGCATAGTGTGTGAGGATTTGTCCCACTGCTAGATTTTTTACCTAAGCAAATTCTAAGGTTGTCTGTTAGCACACACGTTAAAAAATAAAGTTTACTCAAGTTGGTTAAAGTATAATTGCTCTTCCTCACAAGAGATACAAATCTTGGCTTGGAATTTAAATCAGATTCATGATGCAGAAGAAAATGGGGAACTTCCAGGCCGAGCATTGCTGGTGGATCTGTTCATGTCTGGTTTCCGGCGAAAAATTACCATCATCATGGGATTTGCTTCATATTTAGTTGCTGCGTGGCTCTTTATGGTTGCACGTGATGAAAACTGTGCAGGGAACAGAATTAGGTAGCTCAGAGTATACAAAGTGAAATAAATCCTGAAAGTTGTCAAACAGATGCAAATTTACCATTGGAATGGGAGTCCTTAAAGGCTATGCGAGTAAAGAAAATACGTCTTGGATCTATAACAAACAGTTATGTGAATGGAGAATTCTGCTCTACAAATGGTGCCTCTTCTAGATGCATCTTGATGTTGCTGCCCTAAGTTAACATGTTGTATTATAACATTTTGTTCTTTTTATCTATCTTGACAGGCAGAGCTAGTAAATGTTACATGATTAAGTGGTCTCTAAAAGTGTCTTTCATTGATAGTTGATTTCATATCAGATCATAATTACTCTGTATCAAAGCTCTGTAGGCTGGGTAAACTCCAGTGAGTACATTAAGGGTATACTTTTAAAGCAATGAAAAAGCTCATTGTTCTCCTGGACATTATCCATAGAGGGACTTAAATAAAAATTAACTGAAAGTCCAGGATAGGAAAAACCACTCATTATATATGATAATTAAGGAACACACTTATTTCCTTTCATATGACCTTGATTTTTTCTTTGTCTACCACACAAGATACTTCGCTCATCAAAGTCATGAAAACATATTTGTTGGTTTGTTTTTTACTATTACTGCTTCTCTTTGACCACTTGATGGCTTCGATCCATTGGAAATTTCTCCTGACAGGAAAAAAAATTAAGAACATAAGAACATAAAGCGATGCTGGATCAGACGAAGGCTCATCAAGTTCAGCAGTCTGTTCACACTGTGGCCAACCAGATTTGGCCACATATATGCTGACCACTAGGGTCGTACAAAAACAAAAATTCACTAAATTTAGGGTTCGGGTTTATTGGGCCTGATTTTTTTCGAAAATATTTTTTTGACAATTGACCCTTTCAAGGAGATATCAGATTCCTCCTAAAGAGTTTGCACTGACCTTTTGGTGTTCTCCAACTTATGTAGGTATATCCACAGTCTGATCTCACTATGACCCCCCCCATTAGGGGGAGAGAAAAGCCCCATACTTGACAGTAGGGGCAGTTTTGGGTGTACAGATTACAAACCATTACAACCAGCAATAGAGCAGGAAATTCTGGGTTTAACAGGGAGTAACAGGATGCACAGTTAGCTGGCGAATTACATCATTTCTAGTGGGGCCACAAGAAGGCGGTGGTCCTATATTATGTGCTACTCCAAATAACTACTCCAGTAACTAAGAGAGTCACAGTTACTCCCATCATTTACCCATACTTAATTGAATTTCTTCACTTGACATTCAGAACATTAGGCAGAAATCATGTGTCAACACCCACCATGGGCCTTTGCAAACTAGGTAAATGAATATGCATCATCATTTTAAACAGAACCATTTCCATCTCCCCTGTATTGCAAAATAATTTCCAATCACCTATACATTTAAACAAAATAGAACAAATTAATAAAAAAGAAACAGTGATGGAGAAATAAAAGTAATTATTTGATTATGTACAAGGAATAGTGCCTAGTTTCCCAGTATATTCAGTGACGGCAGGGACCATTTTTAAGGATATTCAGGTAGAATGTGGTTATGTACACTGCCAAAATAATTCTTGGTTTAACTGTTGGGAACTTCATCAGGGCCAGGCCATCCATCAAACGAGTGGTAAATCTGTACAGATGCCAAATAATTTTAGTGCCAAGGTATACAACTTCTCATTCTATATGTGTGTGCTTGGCTGTGTTGTACCTCTGTAGATGGGGAGGAATGCTGGCCTGAAACCTTCCCCTGGCAATTCTATGTGCATGAAAGTATTTTTTTTTTTTTAGTTCAGGAGCATCAAGACAGCCAATTCTCCACCTGTAGCTTAAAATGGTACACTCCAGCAACAAATATATCACATGGGTCTGCAAATTTATTTATTTATTTATTTATTTATTTATTTATTTATTTATTCATTCATTCATTCATTCATTCATTCATTCATTCATTCCCCACCCGCTATTCCTGGCCAAACCCAGGTTCCAGGCAGCTAACAGCATCAATAACACACAACTCAATAACACTATATATAACAAACTTTAACACTTTTTAAAAATAGTTCCTAGGTAAGGTAAAGGTCCCCTGTGCAAGCACTGGGTCATTCTTGACCCATGGGGTGATGTCACATCCCGACATTTTCTAGGCAGACTTTGTTTACGGGGTGGTTTGCCAGTGCCTTCCCCAAGTTCCTAGTTACTAATTAATTGAATTAAACTAGTGGCACTCCTAAAGGGACTAGGGCCATAGTGGGCCTGAAGAAGCAGTCAGGGCCCACTGATTGGATGATGACAGCATAGAAAGGGAGGGGGGGTATGGAGGCCAGCTCTGGTGATAAACTGTTGCTGCCCTCGACTATAGGCCTGGCAGAAAATCTCTATTTTACAGGCCGTGCAGCAATTTTTTAGGTCCCACAGGGCCCTATTCTCACTAGGAAGGAAGTTCCACCAGGTTGGGGGCAGAAAAAAACCCTGGCCCTAGTTAAGGACAGCCGGACACTCTTTGGGTCAGGGACCACCAGTAAGTTGTTATAAGTAGAGTGTAACACTCTCTGGGGTGGGGCAAACCAGGAGAGATGGTCCCATAGATACGATGGTCCCAGACAGTGTAAGGCTTTACAGGTTAAAACCAGCACCTTGAGAACCAGCGTGGTGTAGTGGTTAAGAGCGGTGGTTTGGAGAACTGGGTTTGATTCCCTACTCCTCCACATGAGTGGCAGACACTAATCTGGTGAACAGGGTTGGTTTCCCCATACCTACACACAAAGCCAGCTGGGTTTCCTTGGGCTAATCACAGTTTTCTTAGAGCTCTCTCAGCCCTGCCTACCTGTCTGTTGTGGGGAAGGTTATTGTAAACTGATTTGATCCTTCCTTAAGTGGCTGAGAAAGTCAGCATATAAAAACCAACTCTTCTTCTTCTTGAACCTGATCTGGTGCTCCACCTAGAGCCAATGCAGTTGACGGAGCACTGGCTGAATATGGGCCTTCATCAGGGTCCTCGTGATGGCCCTTGCTGAGGCATTCTGTACCAGCTAGAGTCTCAAGAGCAGCCCTACATAGAGTGAGTTACAGTAATCTAGCCTGGAGGTGACTGTTGCATGGATCACCATGACTAGGTCTGGGCGGGAGATGTAGGCCACCATCTGCCTGCCACCCTGGCCACAGCTGTGACCTGAGCCTCCATCAACAAGGAAGCATCAAGAATCACACCCAGGCTCTTGACGGTGGGCACAAGTGTTAATGGCACAGTATCATGAGCTGGGAGTTGGCATGCCACCTCAGGGCTGCCCTGGCAGAGCCACAGGACCACCATCTTTGATGGATTTAGTTTTAGCCAGCTATGTCTCAACCATCCAGCCACAGCCTCCAATCACCTGGCCTGTGTGTCTGGGGTGGAATCTGGATGGCTGTCCATCAGCAGATAAAGCTGGGTGTCATCAGTGTACTGGTGACAACCCAGCCCGAAGCTCTGAACAACCTGGGTGAGGGGGCGCATGCACATGCCAAATAACATAGGGGAGAGGATCACTCCCTGTGGAACCCCACACCCCCAAGTGTGCCACTGGGATACCTACTTCTGTCCCCATGGAGAAAGGAGCGCAACCACTGAAGAGCTGTGCCCTAGATTCCAATGTTGATGAGACAGTGGTCTAGAAGATCATGTGTCAAAGACAGTGTCAAAGACTGTTGAGAGATCTAATAAAATCAGCAGCCCCAACCCGCCTTGATCCAGTTGTTGACGGAGATCATCTGTGAGAGCATCCAGAGCCATCTCCGCCCCATAAGATGTTCTTGTGGCTTCATCGTGAGCCTGCCACCAAACTTGCTCTAGCCACTAAGCTCCCATTTCTTCTCTCAGAGGTCTGTAGTATACCACAGATCCCGGCTGAGATGGAGAAGAGAGCATCGGGAAGCAATTTCATCAACGGCTTCTGAGAGTCAACAGTGCCAGTTCTCCACCAGCTTATCTAGGGAATCTGCAGGAGGAATGGGGTCCTGCAGAGAGCTCTGGAATCCAATTGGATCCATGAGCCTCCACAGGTGAGCAAAAATCCGCTCGTTGCCCAAACAGGGAGGAGATGGGAAGTCAATCCAAGCCTTCAGGATAAAGTGGTCTGACCATGGCACTTCCTCAGTCGACATCAGACCCCTATCTATCCCTGACCTCCAGCTCCTCCCCTCAACAGGCGACGACAACAAAGCGACGGTGATGGCGACTGAGGATCGTACTAGAACAGCCAGGGATGGAACAACAAAGGCAACCATGTTGGGTCAGCCAGCCCAGGCCGAGTCTAAAAACTGCTAGGTCACACCGGCAACTCAGGGCCTAGCTCCAAAATCACACTTTTGGGTTGTCACTGCTGTTTACTTAAATCTTTGATGAAACCTTGGTAATTCTACTAATGTCACTAATGCTCACTTCAAGCTCAGGAAAATATACATGATGTGAAGAATTTCTCTTCCTTGTTATTTTTTTTTTTTACAAACAGCGAGAGCAAGCTTGAGTGTCAGTAGGAACATCGCTTGTGCGGGACTTTGAAATCTAGCGAACGATAGATTTCACAAATCTGCAAGTGTCACCGAAGTCATAAGCATCAAATGCAGGAACCTCCTCCCAACTAGACAGATGCTTATTAAACAACCACTGTTTAAAATGCACGCAGGTGAGAGGCACTGGAAGATGTCTAGCAGGTGCTGCTGTGGTCAAATGTGGACAAACGGCTAATGCAAATTGTCGTCTATACTGTACAAAATGAAAGTCTACGAGAGCGCTGTCAGAGTGCCACATATAATTACAGTCAACTGCTTCGTGACACATTTTTGTTCATCGACAATGATTCCAATCTTAGACTCCTATTCTGCAGTAAGTGCTCTTAGGACTGCAGCCAATGTGTTTTAAGTAGTCTTCATCAGCAATTATAAAATGGAAATTGCCAAGTAAAACTATGCAAGCAGAGGCCATACTCAAATAAATACTTATGCAGAGAAGCCAAACATAGAAAATTCAGTGGATATCCAGGAAATCCTATGTAAAGGCACTTCCAAAAATCCTTGTGTATGTTTTTGAGATAATGTTCAAGAAAAATAAAGGGCTAGCTGTTCCCTGACTCTCATAATTTCTGTAATGTTGAAAAAAATTCTTTGTGCTATCAATATATTTAATTCTAAATGTGACCCCATTAGTGGATACAAATCCAGATAAATTTCCAAGGGTTTGAGCCATGAACAGACAAGACAGATCTTTCTACAAACATGAGAAAACCCCCAAATTTGCAGAAAAACTTGAAACCTTAATATATACTGTATATCGGGGAGTTAACCCCTGAAAAATAATACAAGCAGTGCCTGCAGCTTTAAGAAAGGAATGCCTGATCAATGACCATTGTTGGACTTGCTAGGCAACCACAACAGTATTGCCAGCTTTTCAGGCTTTGTTTCTGTCAGTAAAAGGGAGGGGCAGGGCTCTTTCCAGGGCTGTTTTGGCCTTTGAGGGAGGACTCATTGAGGCCAGTCCTGGCAGCAAAACTGGGCAAATTGATACACCATGATCTGCATGAGTCACATAGCCAAAGCCCGTGTTGTGTAGTGGTTAGAGTTTCAGACAAGGATCTGAAAGACCCAAGTTTGAATGTCCCATCTCCCATGGAAACTCACAGAGTTACCTTCGGCCAGTCACACACTCCCAGCCTAATCTACCTTTTTGTGAGGATAAAATGGAGGAGAGAAAAATGATGTAAGCTCCTTTGGGTCACCATTGGGAAGAGACCCATACATTAATAATAAATATAGCTGAAGATAGCAAGCAGATAAAAGGCCGGTTGCTCATCGGCTGGCAAGAAAAGAATGAAGCAGGAAAAGGAGAGAGGGTATGGGGCCTGCCAGGAGGGTGGGTAGAGAAAAAAATGGAGAGCGGGATAGAGGGGGGAATGAGATGCCTCCTGCAAGTCCTTGTGGGTCCCCCATTTGTAGTTTTATAATTCACACAGTGATTACAGCAAAGGTTTGAATTTAAAAACTAAGATGAAAGAGATACAACAAACAGATCACTTAATGCCATGGAGGGGGACCAGGGGAAAGAATAAGCTCTGAGCCAGAGTTCAATTTGCCACCATACTGTCATTTCAGTTGTGAAGTCAGGAAGACAGGTATAATGACCCTTCTCCTTCTTCTTATCTCCCAGCTCCCAGTAATCAGCTTCCCTGACACACACAAACCCCCTCACCATGTTAAGGTGTGCATCCAAAATGCTTCATATTGTATTTCGGTCACATTATGAGAAGACGAGTCACTGGAGATGACAATCATACTAGGAAAAGTTGAAGACAGCAAGAAAAGAGATGGATTGACTCAATAAAGGAAGCCACGGTTTGCAAGATCTGAGCAAGGCTGTCAAAGATAGGACATTTTGGAGGACATTGATTCATAAGGTCGCCATGAATCTATCAAGAGACTAAACTCCTAGCAGAGTCACTCAAGATGGAATGATCACAGCTGAGCCACCAAACGAAGATGCATCCACCACCTTAAGGGATCAGTGGCCACGTCCGCAGAAGAGAACAGGCAGTTCCAGTGGTGATGGGCGCAGAGGAATCCTTGAAGGTTAGCTACTTAGCAGAAGCAGTAGTGGAAGGTGACACTGGCAGAGGATCTTTCATAGACAATGGCAGTGCCACTACAGCTAACCCTGGTTAGTACAGCACAGAAGAAGGCACTGGTAAACCACTTCTGACCAACCTTTACCTTGAAAACCCTATGATGAGACAATCAGAGCTCTGAGTGTCAGCTTTTTGGCTCCGCCCACTCTTGGTCTCTCAGCTTCTGCTGAAGATTAACCCCTTGTTCGTCACAACAGGTTCACACTGCGACTTGAAAATCCAAGGCGACCTCTGAATTCACACTGTCTGTCTTTACCCTCACAGTGCCATCATAGGTTGAGTTACACCCTTCTAAATTCATTGAGTCAAAGGGTTTAGAAGGGTGTAACTTTGCTTAGGACTTCAGTGTTTGCAGCCTTGGTCAAGCCCGTGTCCTTTCATCCTCAATCTACTTTGTTGCCAGTGATATAGGTATAATAATACTGGCCTGCTTTAAAGGATTGGATTACTATGATATTGTAAGCAAAGTGCTTTAAGAACTTGAAAAGTGCCACAGAAATGTTAAAAATTATTGCCATCTGGCACCATTTCCTATGTGAAGAATCACCAACTTCTGTTACAGATAGGCGAGAAAGAAAAGGACTCATGGCAGAGCTAGCAGTAGAGGATCAGTGGATGCAGAAGTGCAGGTACAACATAGTCCTTAATTTTACAGATGGCCCCGTGGACCACGGCTTTTCTTATGTGTTATTTCACAGTAGAGGAAATCATAATTGGAGGACAGATTCTTCGCTGGAATAAACTGGCAAAACTCCTTTGGCTTCAGGGACGCTACACTATTGGCACACATTTTCAAAACAACAAACCAAAACAATGTCTAACTCACGTAGCAGAAAAAACTCAAAATGCTTGGAAACAACAATGCCTGAACTGAGTCTGATAAGGAGATTATGAAGAGCTCAACAAAAGGAATACACAGGGAATGTTTTAATTTAAAAAGTACTTATTGATTATGCCTTACTTGCAGGGAATGATACTTGGATGTAAACTCACCCCCCTCTTGCTTTTTGAGCAAGAAAACATTAATGCTCACCCATCTGCAGTAGCAACGTAGCTTCAGTTTGGAACAATGAAAGCCAAGCATATGGTATTCATCATTAATAGCAGCAAAAGTAGCTTCACTCTGCCACTGTTGAATGATTCCGTTTCAATCCTAATCTGAACTAAAATAAAGTTATGACTGGTTGAAAGCAGTGTCCCATTCCCCATTTTAAAAAGACATAATATTCTTGGACTACTTGCTGGGGGGGGGTTATCAGGGGAACAAGATCCTTCATATTAGCTGTGCTTCCTTTAACTCTTTAATTTAGCCTGATTCTCATATTTTGTATGAATTTGCTGAGGATCTGCAAAATGACAGAAGCACGGGGGCTTTCTTGACAACCTCAGGCTGGCCATTCTACAAGGTGGGAGCCACCACATAGAATGCACATGAACAAGCAGTCACCAATTTGACCCATTTGCAGGGTGACACCTTCAGAAGGTTTTGATTGGATGGGCAAAGCTGTTGCTGTAGAGAATAGCAGGAGCGGAAGTCTTGCAGGTAGATAAGTCCAAGATCATTAAGGGATTTGCAGGTGATGTCCTGATCCTTGTGGTACTCCCTGCCCCAGGATGTGGTGATGGCTACCAACTTGGAAGGCTTTAAGAGGGGAGTGGACATATTCATGGAGGATAGGGCTATCCATGGTTCCTAGTCAAAATGAATACTAATCGTAATGCATGCCTATTCTCTACAGTATCAGAGGAGCATGCCCAATTATATTAGGTGCTGTGAAACACAGGCAGGATGCTGCTGCAGCCATCTTGTTTGTGGGCTTCCTAGAGGCACCTGGTTGGCCACCGTGTGAATAGATTGCTGGACTTGATGGGCCTTGGTCTGATCCAGCAGGGCTTTTCTTATGTTCTTTTGAGCTAGCATGGTGCAGTGATTAAGAGTGGTGAACTGGAGAACCAGGTTTGATTCCCCATCCTCCACATAAAGCCTGCTGGGTGACCTTGAGCTAGTCATAGTTCTTCCAGAACCCTCTCAGACCCACCTACCTCACAAGATGCCTGTTGGAGGGGGGGGGGAGGGAAGGCAATTGTAAGCTGCTTTGAGACTCCTTACGGTAAAGAAAAGACCAGCCGATGGCTCCAAAATTTCTATTCATTTCAAGTATCTGCATACCCAAGGGTATAGCTTAAGGTAGATCCACACGTAATTGGATATTGTATTATTGTTGTGCTGTAGTAATCATTCACTTCCTCCTGTGTGGACAAGACAATTCAGGAGGTGAATGATTATGATGGCACAGTGATGTGTGGATTCAGATAGATAAGCATAGTATGATATTTTCCAGTCAAACAAGCTAAAGCCAAGCAAAAGGAGGAAAGACATAGGTACCATAAGCATCCCCAGCAGTAACCATACATATTCACTTATTTGTTTATTCCTGAATACCCTGCAATGCATCTTATACACTGTGGGGATTTCAAGAGTTCCATTAGCCTGGTAATAGGAGGAAAGCCCGAATAGTATAGTGTAGTTTAGTGGCTAGACTGTTGAGATTACAACCCAGGTTCAAACCCCCAATCTACCATGAAGCTCACTGGGCAGCCATGGGCCAGCCTCTCTCCCTCTCCCCTAAGCAAACTATTGTTGTGAGGATAAAATGAGGGAAGGGACAATGTCTGCAGTACTGAAACTCCATGGAGAGTGAGAGGGGGGAAAATCAAAGAAATAATAAAACCAGCAGCAACAACAAAAGTTTTTAAAGTAACATGTGACATTGGAAAGTAAAATATCACAATACAAGCGCTGACCAATGCAGGCTCATTTCTGGGTACCAAGTAGGGTTGCCAACCTCCAGGTAATAGCAGAGGATTTCCTGCTATTACAACTGATCTCCAGCCGATAGATATCAGTTCACCTGGAGAAAATGGCCGCTTTGGCCATTGGACTCTATGGCACTGAAGTCCCTCTCCTCCCAAACCCCACCCTCCTCAGGCTCTGCCCCAAAAATCTCCCGCCGATAATGAAGAGGGACCTGGCAACCCTAGTACCAAGATAACTGCTGCTACCTTCAAATCTCAGTTGCCTTTGAAGTGTAAAAGAAAAGTTGAAGAAAAAATTACCCCAAAGCCTTACCAAATGAAGCAAGTAGACCAAAGAACGATGTCTGTCTAAAAAAAAGTCAGGCTGAGTGAAACAGCTCTCAGACATGTGAGGCCTGTTGAAATAACACAAAAGCCCTGTACTCTAAACTCCTCAGTAGCCCTACTCTAGAAGAACCAAATGTTGATATATAGTAGGAAAAAGATCTTTATACTCAGCACAAAGTTTCATTTACATTTGTAGTTATGCATAGCAAGTGATTATTGATTCAGCAGAGAATGGTCTGTTTGGGTCAAGGTTGCTACTTCTGTTCCTGGCAGAACCGCCTGGATTTTAAATAGATGCATGACAGTGTGAAATTCAGCAGTTGCTGTGTGATGTAAAAAGCATTACCTGTTGGATTTCTCACCACCGAGTAGAAGAGAAAAAAACAGGAAAGCATATAAGGAAGAAAGGAAACTATCATAAAAATGGCACCACTATTTATAAATGAAACAGTTAATCAGTGGAATGCTTGTAGCTTTACATTTCTCCCCTTTTCTAACGAAGCTTAAAACCCTGTGTCTAAGTTATAGCAAAGGCCTTTTAGGACACATGAGAATGTGACAAATTCCAACAAAGAGTATGAAAATAAAAGTGAATAATGAAACGAGCAGATCTAAAACAATGTGGAGGAAAATTCATATTTTCCATATATGATTGCATGGATCAAACTTGTAGTCTTATGCAGCCTCCAGTTTAAAGTACATTTAAAGTAAAGTAAGGTACATTTGAGTTTGTTGTTTTTCTGAACCCAGGTGTATTTTTGTAAAAAAAAAAAAAAAAAAGGGAATGGTTTAGGACTTGATTGATAAAGTTGTAGTGCATTTATATGTACAAAGTTGTAGTGCATTTATATGTGATATGTTATATCACCTTCCTAAAAGTAGGGTGCTTGCTCGAAAAAGAGGCAGCCGACTTTTGTTTTCAGACAAAGGACCCAGGAACGGGGCAACGTTTTTCCTCCCTCACAGGTGATGGAATATGTACAAAGAATTTAGCAGAGAATGGAAGCCCTGTCCTCCTAACAGATGGTGATGGCCCTGTTGCTAGGATAAGGCCTGAAGAATTTAGTTTTTAATTCCACATTATTTGCCTCAGTGCCATGAATATCCCTGGGTTTCCTGAGGCGAAAATAGAAAAAAAAAATACCCAGAAAGAGAAAGAAAAGCAACACAGAGATAGAGAGACAGAGGAAGGCAAAAAGATTGGAGCCAGGTCAATAGAAGCTTTGGGGAAAATGTCTGCTCAGCTGTCTGCAATTCACCTGGATTTGAAAGGCAGGCAGGCAGGAAGATTGGTTTGGCATGAGAACCAGGCCTTTGATGCTTTCGATACCGCAGAGAAAAATACCAATTTCTTCCCATTAGGAGTCTGTTGACTCTCCTAATTAAGATAAACATGTTTCTGAAGAAGGTAGCGCTCACAGTACTACATTTGTAAAAACGACTATGTGCTTTTCAAATAAACACAAAAAGACATGTGCCCAAACTAGTGCTTGGTGGTCTGACAAATACTTGAGAGGAGTATTTTGTTTAAGGGGGGGGGGAAACCCTGCGTTCTTAAAAAATGGAAAAGTTTTATTTCCTCTAGTGAATTAAATATGTTCTTTCAACTCAAGTAAATAATAACTGTATGCACACAAATACTGTATATATAATTGTATATATAATATACATACATAGATACTACATATATACATACTCTCTCTGTGTGTGTGTGTGTGTGTGTATGTATATATATATACACACACACATACATACATACAAATGTGTTGTTGTTGCTGTTATTAATCTACTGTCAAAACATTGCATGTTTCAGTTTGTATCCTCTCATTTGTGAGTAAGTCACAGTTCCTTTCCCTATTGCTAAGATGCTGGGTTGGTGTGTACATCAGTGTTTTGCTCTGAGAACAGTTAAGTACTGTGGAACCTTTAGGTACCATTTTTTCCCCTGAATTTGAGAAATGAAAAGAAATAACTATTAAAAATCCTTGGGCTGTTTCAGTTTGATCCATTCAGTTTCCCCTGTTTAGAAACGCCAATCTTTTAAAAGGTTCAAAACTGGGAGCCTTGTAAGCCAAACCAGTATTTTAGCATGACAGAATATGAACACACACATATGAAGCTGCCTTATATTAAATCAAGCCATCAGTCCATCAAGGTCTGTATTATCTACTCAAACTGGCATTAGGTCCTCAGGATGGGTAGCGGTCTTTCACACCCCTTACTGCCTGGTCTTTTTAACTGGAGATGCTGGGGATAGAAACTGAGAACTTCTGCATGCCAAGCAGAGACTCTTCCACTTAGCTACAGCCCCTCCCCAATATGATGCCTGGTATATTCTCATAGTCACTGAAAAACACTTATGGTGGTATCAGATTTATTAGTAGTTTATTATATGTTCTTTGGGATGTTCCCAAAATATTTACATTTTCTTAGTTCTATCATATGTGCAAACACTATGTTCTGCACATCCATGTCAGCAAGTACCTCTTTACAGAGCACACTGAGTAGTTGGTGCGGTTGCCGAGTCACAGTTTTATAATGATGTTATTTGCATCGTTTCAATTTGCTGTTTATTTTAAGAGCCAAAGTAGACAGGCTGGCAGGACATCCCTGGCCATTTATGCTTGGGAAATTTGCCACTCTCCGGGCGCACCGTTTTCTGATCCGAATTCTTAAAACTCTATGCATGGGGGCTTTTTGCCCCAAAGATAATCCAGGAGTACCTTGCACTCAAGTATTCATCCCAAGTAAAATACAGAGCTTCTGAGTCCCTCCCCCCAACAAGGCTGCTTTTTAATTGTCTGTGGTGTATTGTTTGAAATGTGTCACCAGCCCCCACCAGCCCCACAGAAGTATTCTTTAATTGGTAATTAACCGAGTGGCCCTGATGTCTGAAAACTCCTGCCGTGAAACTGAACAAGAGAAGGGGGGGGAACGCTTACTCCTGGGCATGTTTACTCCAGTCCCACTAAATCCCGCTGGGCTTACTCCCAAGTAAGCATGCACAGGATGTCTGAAAGCCCTCTTTTTTTGTTTTACAGTCGAATTTTAGCGATAAAATGCTAAAATAGTAAACTTAAATGAAGAGCAGCTGAGGATAAGGCTCGGAGCTCCCTTGCCGTTCAGGCAATTCACTACCAAATTGCCCAAATTCGGGGGGGGGGGGCAACAAGTCTTTCCTTCAGCTACTCTTCATTTATGTTTACTATTTTAGCATTTTATTACTAAAATTCCACTCTTAATAAAAAGGGGGGAGGGAGCCCTGGCCCCCACAAGCCCCACAGCTGGATTCTTACATTTGATTTGATCCTAGTGGCCCTTTTGCAGCCAAAACAGAGAAGGACCCCCTCACACACACACACACACACACACACACACACACACACACACACACACGCACACACACACCAATTTGTTTCTGGCTATCTCAAAGCAGGGCTCTAGCGCTGGCAAACTGTAAAGAACTGCTGAAACTGACCAGAAAGGATGCGTATGTGGGGGGGGGGGCAGTTGGCGCCATTCCCCAAGATTATAAAACACACTGCTGAAACTCACCAAAATTGCTCCTAGGGGAGCGGTTGGATGAGGGAGGGACAAGCGAGAATGGGTGTGGAGAGAGAAACCTGAAGTTAAAAGTATGCACAAATTGCCTTAATTAACTTTGCTTTGGGATCGAGGCAAAAGTCTCCACACTGGCGTCCTAGGAGGCATTCTGGGGGTGTCCTGGGGGCGAAGCTGCCATTAGGCAGCTTCCTATCCCCTTTCATGCTGGGAACGCCCCCTAATGCAACGGCATTGCTGCACTACCTTTTTAGGTGGTGCAGCATTGCTGTTTTCAACGGGGCCTTCCCCCCATTTTGGCCTTTTGACTATTTTGACCCTTGTTTCGCTCTGAGGTGGCTTCGAAACCTCTGTGGAGGTGCGCAGCAGTGCCACGGCCACACCATCCCCAGCTACTCCAGCTTTCAGGAATGGGCTGTCAGACGATTCAGTCTGTGGTAACAGAAGATAATATTTTGATTTATGGAGAATTCCTGGATAATGCATACACAGGTTCGCGCCTCCAAACTCAAAGGTGCTTCTATCCTTGCAGCCTTCACCCCATACTCCAAGCTTCCCCAGAAGGACAGGGGAGTAGGGGATCCTTAGAGTGGGATGCTGTTGAACAGGAAATTTGTAGAAATTACCTATTGTCCTGTTGTGTAACCTCATTACCAATGGAGCAAGTGTGTATGTGGGGATTTCTGCCGATTTCACCTTCTTCCTGCAGCTGCTGTGCCACATCCCACTTTGCACCACCTTTCAAAAGAATTTTGCATAAGTCTGAAGAGGGAGAGATCTATTGCATGAACATCCTGTCCATGCTTCACACAATCCATTATTTGCTTAATCAGAAAACCTGTATGCCACCTCTCCAGAACCTGCTCGATGCTGTTCACAGCTAAAACAATGCCAGCAAGGAAACATAAAAAAACAAGTCATACTAATTAAAAACAAGTAAATGGGAGCCAGCGTGGTATAGTGGTTAAGAGCAGTGGTTTGGAGCGGTGGACTCTGATCTGGAGAACCGGGTTTGATTCCCCACTCCTCCACATGAGCAGCGGAGGCTAATCTGGTGAACTAGATTTGTTGTCCCACTCCTACACATGAAGCCAGCTGGGTGACCTTGGGCTAGTCACACTCTCTCAGCCCCACCTACCTCACAGGGTGTCGGTTGTGGGGAGGGGAAGGGAAGGAGATTGTAAGCCGGTTTGATTCTTCCTTAAGTGGTAGAGAAAGTCGGGATATAAAAACCAACTCTTCTTCTTCTAAATAAAAACATGCCAGGGCATAAAAGCAGAGTAAAAACTAACAGCAGTCTAAAATGATATTGATAAAACAGTCTTCAGGATTGCAGCCGTCCATAAAACTCCCCCCAAAGATGGATCTCCTTAGTTAAAAGCTCAGGTAAAGGGAAATATTTTAGCCAGGTGCCTGAAGATGCATAAGGTAGACTCTATGGAAGGAGGAGAGCATTCCAAATGGAAGTGGCAACCACACTAAAAATGCACCATCTCACCTTTTCTGGAAAGGACACAGAGAGCAGGCCTTGAAAAGGGGGATCTTAATTGGTGGGCTGGGTAACAAATATAGGATCTATGCCACTGGATTTTGTCTGAATGGGTCTAGCATGCAAGTTAAATTTTGACGGTCCTGCAAATTGCGTTTTGTTAGGAACGTGGTCTGAGCTCGTGGGGTCGCAGAGGAAAGAATAGGTTGAGCCATTTACTGGGCATTCTGAATCCCTCCAAGATTCATTTGTTTGAATACAAAATGTTACATTGGAACTAGTTCTTAAGCTATGAATTATTTTTTCCTTTTTAAAAAAAATCAGTTTTGTAATGGTTCTTCACTATATTATTAATCTTCTGATCCACTTATTTTCAAAGGAAAGCACACTGTTATGTAGCACTGTCAAAGCAGAAGCCAACATTAATAATTCTGTTTCCCGCTGTATGTCTGCAAACTTGTTTCCTAAGTATTTTCCTTAAAGATACCTTGATCTTCATTTCTTTCATACTGTTTGATCAGCTTAGGCTGGGCTTTTTCACATTAAAGCAAAGGTTGCCAGTGGCAGTGCTACCTCCTATGTAATGAAACATGCATGTTTGTCTTTTACTTATTTTATTCCTTAAACTTATCATTCATATTTAATACTACATGCACTTGACTTTTTAATTCCTTATATTGAATGAGAGGCACACATAGCACACACTTGCTGTGGGTTTGTTCTAAATGCTCATAATTGCTGTTCTTCATTGATGGAATAATGCTGGTTTCTGATTTATGACCCTTTCAAACAACTTGGAACAAAATTCTTCTGTCAGAGTTGGAAGTCAATGCTAAACTACACAGGCAGACCATTCCTAAAAGGGGGGGGGGTAGATCCGTAGGAGCCGGAAGTGGTGGAGCCACACCACCTCCTCTAAGAGTTCCCAGCCACCATGGAGAAAAAAAAGCCCTTTAAAAAATAAAATAAGGGGAAATGGGAAATTCCCCATTGAAAAAAGCGAGGCTGCACCATCAAAAAAGGTGACACGGCCCTGCCGCTGCTCAAAGGGGTGTTCCTGGGCCGAAGGAGCTGTGGAAACTGCCCAAAGGCAGCTCCACCCCTGCGAATGCCTCCCTCACACCAGCGCAGGCATTCTCTTCCGGGATTTAGATCCTAGACTGGCTGCGCTGGCGATAGGGGCCGGCGGAACTCCGTTGCTCCCGGATGCTGGCGTGTTTGGCCCCATGCAAGCGTTTTTACCACTTTCTCCCATGATAAAGTGGCACCTACACCGGCACGAGGTCACGCTGGTTCTGATGGAGATTTGCCCCCCTCCCTCAGGAATGCAGCCTTAAGAAGCCTAGAGAGTGTAAGAGTGGAATGCTAAGCAGAGTTACACCCTTCTAAGTCCATTAAAGTCATCCCTTCTTAGGACTGCACTGTAGATTGGGTAGGTGGAGGTAGGAACAGCCTGAGGAACTGTAAGATCCAGTGCAGAGCTGATGGAGAGATGTTGGGAGTGGAATGGTGGACACAGATCTATCATGCACAACTATCCTATACATAAACTGTTTTTTCCATATAATGGCTTTCTCCTCCACATATACTCGTAATTTTCTGTGGCTGTTTTGCTCTTCATACATTGTTCTTCTTTCTCTTGCGCATGTCCCCTTCCATATATATTACACATCTATGTTCCGCTTCTCAGGCTGAAATGATAAATACACACTTACTAGGAAGCAAGAGCCACTGAAGACAGAAAGTTATCTTCTTTCTTGCTCTCCATCTCCCGCATCCTTTCAGTCTAACTCCTTCCTCTCTGTTGTCATACCATACATCCTGGCTTGTTCTATAGCACATGCAGGTTGCACACTATGCCTTAGAGTTCAATACATAGGTTTACATTCTGAAGAGAAGCTATATCCACTACTTCAGTGCTCAAAAAACTAATTTATAGAAAACTGGGGGAAGGAGCACCTTTAGCATCTCACATTAAGAAAATTTATAAAATGCTAGAGCTCAATGCACTGCATGGCAATCCTAAGCAGAGTTATACCCTTCAGAAAAAAAGGGATTGTCCATGGTAAACAGGGGCAGGTGAAACATGTGTTATCACTATACGAACAGTCGAGGTAGGCTTCAGTTTTAAATTCTAAGATACCAAGTAACAGCTCACCAAAAAGATAACACAAAAGCAATTTGACGAAACTCTAACAGCATTTGCCATACATTTCTTTCTCTCTGAAGGGAAGATCTTAATATATTTAGTGTTCTGATTTCTCCTCAGTAGTTAGAAATGTTGCATAAAGTGGTTATTAATAAATCATTAAAGGCTCTCATCTCATTTAGCAGCCTAACTATGATGTTATTTTGTGTTTTCTGCTGCATGGAAACACTGTCAAGAAGAAGGAACTGTTATAACCAAGTAACTTTTTAAAATGATTAAAAAATCAATTGACTTTCCAGTAATATTCTTCTACTTATTATTATTTTTAAAATGGTGAGCCATTGTGGTGTAGTGGTTAAGAGTGGCAGGACTCTAATCTGGAGAGCCAGGTTCGATTCCCCACAACTCCACATGAAGCCTGCTGGTTGACCTTGGGCCAGTCACAGTTCTCTCAGAACCCTCTTAACCCCCGCAGAAGCAGGTAATGGCAAACCACCCCTGAACATCTCTTGCCTTGAAAACTCGTTGGGCTCACCTCACCATAAGTTAGCTGTGACTTGACGGCACACATGCACACACATTATTGAATTATTCACTGGTCAGAATGTGCAGTGTCTTCAGTTAATAGCTGTTCATCTTACATTAAAAATTGAGCTGCATTTTATTGAAATCTCTTGCAGTATTCTCATAGTTACAACTTTGGCTGTCAATCGATTAAAAACTGTTAACATGAACTTCTTCTTCATTGGTTTCATATTGTTCATTTTGATTTTGTTCACATCACTTTTTCCCACATACTGCCAAGACTGGCTTGCTCTCCATTTCACCTCCTGTTCTAATATGTTCAAGATGGCCTCTACCACTCATTAGATTGGATCCCACCAGCTTATTTCTAGTGATAAAGGGAGGAGGGGTGCCCTTTGACCACTAAGGAGGCAATTCTGGAAATCATGGGATTTCCATAGACCAGAGTTTCCCAAACTTTTTGAGTCATGGAGCACTTTGCAGGAGATAAATTAATCATGGAGCACTAATTTTCACCTAGCACCTATATACTTAACCAAATGACAGTAGTATTTTTCTTTCCAATCTCTTCATGGCGCACTGGGAGATGTTTTGCGGAGCACCAAGTGCTCCTTGGAGCACAGTTTGGGAACCTCTGCCATAGACCAAGATGTGGGACTGGGCTGTTGTAAAGAGGACAATGAGGTGAGAAGAAGTTGGCTGGATCCAACCTAATATATGTCCAAGGCTACACACTAAAGGGGCTTTCCTCTGTTCTTTTTCTTCCTTTTCTTCCATTGACTTGTATAGCCTCCTTGCAGAACTTATTACATTTTCTACATTCTCTTCATGTAGCTGTTGGGATGGGATGAAGAACACTTTTTAGACTTCTTCTTTGGAAAAAAAACTTATAAAGGACAATGTAAAACTGTTGCTCTGTTATCATCACTCTGCATCAGGCTGAAGGTATTGAAGAAGCAAACATCAGTAGAGAAACTGGTTGGGTTCATAGATAACAATGGGAAAACTACAGGTAGCTGGCTTATGCAGACCAGCTGTCTTTGGAAGAAAGTAAAATACTCTGGCAGTCCTTAACCAGTCAGTTTTGAGGGGAAATTCCTCCCTTGTCTTAAATATGCAGCCAGTGGGATCTTGATCTTGTCTTTATTGTGTTAGGGGATTACTGTGCTTCTCCTTAATAACCTTAACATCCATAAATGTTGCCAAGACACAGATTACAGAGAAAGAAAACAAGAGCTCTTCTATTCATCCACCCTAGCACTGGTGTTTTTGAAGTGAGGGACATCGTTCCTAATAAAATTGCTGTTGTTTATTAAGTTTCATACATTTACACACTCAGTCATCAAAATAATAGAAAGTTAACATAGCAACACTGATGAAATCAATAATTAATAGACGTGATCCACTAGGTTTGGAAGTTGCCCCCCATTATATGGGTGAGGAGATCTTCCTTGGGTCTGAAGTCTATTAGACACAGAACTCTAGAACCCAAACTTTTGTGTTCTGTATATATATCTGAGCCCTGACCTGGATGACCCAGGCTAGCTCGATCTCATTAGATCTCACAAGCTAACCCGGGTTGGCCCTGGTTAGTACTTGGATGGGAGACTACCAAGGAAGTCCAGAGACAGCACACAGAGGCAGGCAACATCAAACCACCTCTGTTTATCTCTTGTCTTGAAAATCCTGTAAGGTTGCTACAAGTTGGCTGCGACATGACGGAACTTTACACACACACACACACACACACACACACACACACACACATGCCTGAATTGCAGCTCCATGTCCACTGCTGAAACCCAATTTTTAGTAAACTATACTCTAAATGACATCAGCAGATGACATCAGGTAATAGGTAGTAAAGATACATATCTGCAGTTCAACATATTTGCAAATTGTACACACCTTTCCTTGTTGTCTAGTAGTCTTTATCAAGACAATGAAGAAGAAGAGTTGGTTTTTATTTGCCAACTTTCTCTACCACGGAAGGGAGACTTAAACCGGCTTACAGTCACTTTCCCCTCCCCTCCCCACAACAGACACCCTGTGAGGTAGGCAGGGCTGAGAGAGCTCTATCAGAGCTGTGACTAGCCCAAGGTCACCCAGCTGGCTTTGTGTGTAGGAGTGGGGAAAGAAATCCAGTTCACCAGATCAGCCTCCGGCACTCATGTGGAGGAGTGGGGAACCAAACCCGGTTCTCCAGGTCAGAGTCCACTGCTCCAAACCACCGCTCTGGTTAAGACCACACTCCCAAATCATCTTTTGTCCCTTTACTTTTGGGTAAACGTGGAGATTTAAGGATTTTTTAAAAACAACTTTTAATATTACAGTTACCATATTTGATATTTGAAACTGTTCCCCAAGTTAAATATCTGTGGGTGGATTGATTCTAGTATATGTATATTTACATATGCATGAAAACTAAGGGCCAAACTAGATGTGGGGTTTTTCACGTTCTCCATGGGGACTGGCAACCATATGCCAGCCGCTGGCCTCCATGGAGAACTAACTATAAAAGTGCTGTGGGGCTCTGCATCTGGTCAGAACTGTGCTGCAGAGGGATGAGGGGCTCCTGCCTCCCCCAGAACATTTTACCGACCCAAAACAGTGTCAGGTGGTGTATTTGCCCCATTGGGCAGTTGCACCCAATGCACGTGCAGCCCCCTAATGGGGCAAATAACAACCCCAGGGTTGTTTCAAGTTGGTAGCACCATTAAAAGGGGACACAAGAGACCAATTTGTTGAGTCCTCCATCCGCATTGCTTTTTGTGATGTTAATTTTTGAACTGTCAAGCATGATGATGTGCTATAGAACATTAGCAATCCAATCCTAAGAAGAGTTACTCCCTTCTAAATCCATTGGAGTCTGTGGGAATAATTCCAAACCGTTGTACTTAGAAGTAAGTCCCATGTTATTCAATGGGGCTTACTCCCGGGAAAGCCTTCTTAAGATTGTAGCCTGTGGGCTTAAAAGGATGTAATTCTGTTTAAGACTACTCTTCTACAACCTCCCTCTCTTTAAAAAAAAAAGCCCCCTTTCTTTTTAAATCATCGAAGAACAAGTTTTTGCAGCATAAATATGTACAACATATAAAGTAAGTCAGAAAGAGCTTTCAGCAAGTGTGAAGAAGCCAGAAGCAAGCCTGAGCCTTGCATTCTGGGGACAAAACAAGGAAGCATCATTTAGTAGAATAAGAGTGGGTAGCACTCAGATCCTTATCTGACTAACTTGCCCACTTTGCTGCCCTCTGCAGGGGCTTCTTTTCTTGTACAGTTAATGCTGTATATTCCAACAGAGCAAACCTGAGTAGGATTCTCGGTGGATTGGCTTAGGAATGCTCTGTTAGTTTAGCACCCTGTTTCATTCAGTTGGCCCCGGAAAGTCAACAAACACAGTATAGATGGCAAGGACTTCCCCTAGGGTTGCCACCTCTGGGTTGGGAAATAGCTGGAGATTTTGGGGGTGGAGCCTGGGGCAGGTGGGGTTTAGGGAGGGGGAGGACCTTAGCAGGCTATCATGCCATAGAGCCTACTCTCCAAAGCAGCCATTTTCTCCAGGGGACCTGATCTTGGTCAGGTGGAGATGAATTGTAAAAGCAGGAGATCTCCAGGTGCCACCTGAAGGTTGGTAACCCTGATCTCCCCTGATGTTTCCTCTTAGCGCTGATGTTTAGAGGTTTACTCTCACTGGTTGTGGAGGGTTACCCTTAGTCACCTTGCATAGTAGCCTATATAATTACCTCTCTGGGGTTGGGTGGGCTAAAGGAGGTCAGAGAGAGTTGCTGCTCCACTTCCTCTATTGTGTCTTTGACTAGGGAGCAGAGGCTACTGTAACCTCTAGGTCATTCTCCCATCTCCTGCTGGGACTGGGGGTCACTGGAGGGGTTGCCCTCCTGACTGGTTTGCACTCATTTTACCCCTATCCGCAATGGTGGGACTTGAAGGAATCTAGAGTCATACTCTGTTGTTTCCCCTAGATAGCCCTTCCATAAACCAATGGATTGCCCCAAAGATATCCTTCATTTTCTAGTGGGAGAAAGGCCTGGAACGGAATGAAATGCAATTCTTGCCGTGCTATGCTGCCTCTGCTAAGCACCTCTCCTATCAGGAAATGGGCCTCAGGTTTTATCTTCGATTTCCTGGTGAGTGCTGTTGAGCCAAACATTTCTGGCCAGCACTGGGCCCCATGACAGGCCATGGCCTTCAGCAGATGCCTGACCATGGTGGAAACTAGAAAAGGATGGTAACCAGGACCCCTTGTCTAGTTGAAAGGTGGCAAATCAAAGACTAGGTGTCTGGTTGATGTGAGGGGAAAAACCTTATCTGGGCATGACAACCCAAGGCAAGGAAAATGAGTAACGAAAAGCCTTTCTTGAAAGAGTTCCAGATCGGTTACAAAAGGAGAGAGGACATTGTAATAGTTCACCTCTTCCTTGGTTCTTGTGCTTTCCAGCGGGTCTTGCAAAAGAGAAATTCCTATTGGAAGGTTTCCATTATTTGCAACATGTCCTAGTACATGATTCTGTTCTCCCCAAAGAACTATTAGAAGCCACATTTCACATTTGGCTACCTTTCACTCTCTGTTCTGAGTTCCCAAGAGTTAATTTCATCATCAGGAAACACTTCCTGATTTTAGTTCTGTATTTCAGTTGTTGTTATTCTTTTTTATCTTTCTATCACATCAGCAGTTTCCTGCCAGGAGAGTGGTTAGCTCACTGCCTTCAAAGATTAGATTTTGAGGAATAGGCAAACACTGCTTTCAGTTCTTCCCAAGTCATTTTACTGTGTAATCGTAGCTACCTGATACATCCCTGGCACATGCCTAGTTGTTAAAAATCTGCCTTAGCTGTAGGTAGAAGTTTAAAACAGACTACCCACATTTTCCAGTCTCTAATTAAGACCAATTCAGCAAGTAAAACCTCCAGAAACAAGGCCAAGAAATGAACAGTATGTGCCTCTGCTAGTTCCCCCCCTTTTTTTTCTGAGGCGGATTCTTATTCTTGTTCCAGAGTATCCATAAATAAAGGCCTGTGGAGTCTTTTCTTTTTTCTCCAGTTTTGGTTTTAAACCGAGTATGTACTGTTGAATTTGGTCAAGATCCTATTTTAATCACTTTGGGGTTTCTAACCTGTTCAGGTTTCATAATCCAGCTCTGAGGAAATCACGGAAGACCAACAACTAATGTTACGAGGTTTTTGAGCCTGTAGCCAGTATTATAAGGGGAAATTAATATGGTGCCCCCTTCCTCCCCCAATTATTAACCATCTGCATCAGTTGCTAAGGTCATTTATTGTAAGATGGCACTATGTGGACATGCAATTGACAACGGCAACATAAGTTGATTTACTCATTATTTGATGTATCTGGAAGAATTATGACCATAAATAGAAGTTTGGAACGGTAACCTTTGATTTTTAATGTTTCTTTTTTACATGTCCACAGAAAGTTGTTCCAACAAATGGAAGAAAATAGAAGTGGTGATGTGTGTATTTGCTTGCTTGCTTGCTTGCTTTTCTTTTGTTTTTCTCAGGTAATTCGGAGCTTCCCAGTATCGAAGGGTTTGTTGACTCGCATCTTTGCCATTCTGTCTTTCTGTATACAGGATCCTGTCTGCCTGTTTCCTCTATTGCACTATTTTGTTTGTACTACTGTAATCATTTTGCTGGCCCAGATCTGTGTGGGTGTGCTGGCAGCTTTACAATAAAGTTACATGGGAACTGAGTTAAGGTTGAATATTTATTAGAAGAAGCCATCTGGCGTCAGGCAGTCTGTACAGGGGGGGCTCATTTCTTTAGTAGTCTCTCCTCTCTTTTTTTCTCCAGTTCTTCCTCAGCCTCTCCACCCCTCCCTTTTCCTTTCTCGTTTTCACATTTCACATATGTGAAAAGTAGGACACACATCTTTCCACATTTATTTTTTATCCTCCTCGTTGAGACGAATAACCCCCCCAACCCTGCATATTCCTGTTTTTATTCCAGCGCTTTGCTTTTTCCTCCCAGCTACCTCCTTAGCCCTCATTCTTACAGTGGCATTTGCTGCTGATGGCAGCCAGCAACATGCTGCAGGATTCCCACAGTTGATCCCCCCTGCCTGTGATGCAGCAGCTTTGAATAGTCCCTGAGCAGCTACAGTTTGCTTAAACATCCATCTCCTGCCCCCTTCCTTGCTTCTCCTCCTCCAGCTGGCAGCCTCATAAAAGAGCCCCGTTCCCGAGTGGAGTGTTCAGAAAGCTTACTACTCCCCTTGTTAAATAAACTGGCTAGCAGAAGGGTGTTGGTATTATTTCACCCTTTTGAATTGCACAGCCAGGCTTCAAAATGGAGACCTAAATTTCCAAAAGATGTTTACTTTACTTGTTAAGCAGCTCTTCATAATTCAATTGTTCTCTCTCTCTCTCTCTCTCTCTCTCTCTCTCTCTCTCTCTCTGGTTTTTCATGAATAAATATCATACTTCAGTTACAGCATTAGGCCCCAATTTTAGGACTATATCAAGAAGTCCCCCCCCCACGGGGAAGTTATGACATTATGATCATTTTGCAAGGTCCCTCACTTGAAAGGTGAATTTGCATCATGTCTGGGACATTTCCAGGTAGGATCCCAAATAATTCATCTTATTAACTATTAGGACATCGGTTGGGGTCACACTACAGATGAACAGAAATCATATATACTCTCCCATTCAGGAATTATGTGTCCCATATGCTCTGTCAGTTAGAGTCTCCATTGTCTTTCTCAGATGCTAACTGAAGAAATATTCTAGCTTAGTTTCCAGGGGCACACCTACATTTCGTAGGAGCAATATTAATTTCAGATGTGCAGTCATTTGATCAAACACCAAAGGAAACTGGGAAAGGAAAGACAAATTGACTCACTACCACACATGCACATCTCCTTATAGGTAAGTGGCAAAAAAAAAAAGCTTGAAGAGGGACAGGAGATCTAGGTGTGTGAGTGTAAAGTGCCATCAAGTCACAGACAACTCATGGAGACCCCAGCAAGAGGCTTTCAAGGCAAGTGAGAAGTAGAGGTAATTTTTCATTGCCTTCCTCTGCAGTCTTCCTTGGTGGTCTCTCTTCCAAGTATTGACCCTGATTAGCTTCTGAGATCTGATGAGATCTATAAAGGTAAAGGTCCCCTGTGCAAGCACAGAGTCATTCCTGACCCATGGGGTGATGTTACATCCCAATGTTTCCTAGGCAGACTTTGTTTGCGGGGTGGTTTGCCAGTGCCTTCCCCAGTCATCTTCCCTTTACCCCCAGCAAGCTGGGTCCTCATTTTACCGACCTCGGAAGGATGGAAGGCTGAGTCAACCTTGAGCCGGCTACCTGAAACCAACTTCCATTGGGATCGAACTCAGGTTGTGAGCAGAGCTTGGACTGCAGTAGGGCTGTCGATTCAGTTCGTCCTGAACCAAAAAACAGCTGAATTTCCCCCGATTCGGTGTTTTCCGGTTCGGATAGAGCCAAATTCAAAAAAAGGCGGGGAAACGAGGAGCCGAATTTAGCGAGTTCGGGTGAATGCTGAATAAATTCAACAAATTCAGGGGCTCTGAATCAGCAGCATAACCGTCAGTTAGTAAGCAACTAGCAGCATTCTCCCGCAGCCAATGTTGGCCAAGCCGGGTCTTCTTCTGGCCAATCAGTCATGGTTGAGTGCGTTAGCCCAGCTGCTGTGTGGCCCAGGGAGAGAAAGAGGGAGTGTCTGTTTGTGTGGGAGAGAGAAAACCCACGTGGGGGGGTGCGTGTGCACATTCGTGCCTTTCCACAGCTCTGAGAGGGCTTGTTTGGAGGTAGAGGTCCCAAACATTCAGTGTCATTTGAGGGGACCCTTCTTGCAAGAACCCCCAAGTTTTGTGAAGATTGGGTCAGGGGGTCCCGAGTTATGGGGCCCGAAAGGGGTCCCCCATCTGCCCATTGCAATAAAGCCATTACAAACACATTCACGGCTTTCTGCGGCTTCGGGGGGGCATTTTTGGAGGTAGAGGTCCCACACTTTCAGTGTAGCTTGAGGGGACCCTTCTTGCAAGAACCCCCAAGTTTTGTAAAGATTGGGTCAGGGGGTCCCAAATTATGGGGCCCGGAAGGGGTCCCCCCGCTCATCTGCTTATTGGAATACAGCCTTTAAAAACACATTCGCGTTGGGCCATACCATTACCTTGGCCTGGAGGTCTGGTTGCCTTGGCAGTTGGGCCGTACCATTACCCCGGCCCAGGGGTCTGGTTGCCTCAGCAGTTGGGTCATACCATTACCCCGGCCCGGGGGTCTGAATAAAAGGCAATTAATCCCGAGTTATGGGGTCCCCCCCATCCACCCATTGGAATGAATGATAGCAGGCCATCCTTAATGTGCATCTAGAGAGTGGCAAATCCAAGGCAAAACCTCCCGTGCATAAATGGCCAGAGAGTATGTGTGTGTGAGTCTGCTAGAATCATATTGGATTACTCCTGAGTCCTGATTCCCAGTCCCTGCTCCTGATGGAAGAGAAGAAGAAATCCACAGTAAGACCGATTTGGGGGCTTTTCTCTATAATTCTCTATACTTTTTTCCCCTCTGTGTGTGTATGTGGGGGGGGGAGATTCTCTCTCTCTCTCTCTCTCTCTCTCTCTCTCTCTCTCTCTCTCTCTCTCTCTCTCTCTCTGTGTGTGTGTGTGTGTGTGTGTGTGTGTGTATCAGCTCTGATGCATAATTTAGGCAAACACTAGCTATCCTTCCATAATTCTCATTGAGTTGGAAAACTCAAATGTCCCAGAAAACCAGGCCTGGGATTAGTATAGACATTCCTTTCCTGTCCAGGTCAGCAATCTGAAAGTTTGAGACCTCTACCTCCAAACATGCCCCCCCTGGAGCTGCGGAAAGGCGCGAATGTGCTTTAAATGGCTTTATTCGGCTGAATTTTTCCCCGAACTCCGAATCTCATGCCAAATTCCACGGATCCGAATTGGGGGAGTTTGGACTTCAGCATTTCCCAAATAAAAACAGGGCCAAATTTTGCCGAATCCAAATTTTACAGAATTTTTTTTCCAACAGCCCAGTACTGCAGCTTTACCACTCTGCGCCACGGGGCTCTTGATGAGATCTATAGCCATCAAAAATTAACAGCCCTAGCCATGAACACCAATTCCAGTAGTCCTGTTCACAAGTTACAAGGAACTCACGTACAATCTGTGTACAGCGTACACTTGATTGGTCTTTATACATGCATTGAATAATTCTCACAATACATTCAACACATGTACAGCTGAACGTGTGTTTGAAACTGCACATTTATCTAGGTACTGGTCCCTGATTTCATTTGTAAAGTGAATGTTCATTAGCTCTTTCTTACAAACAGGTGTATGCATGTACACGCAGGTTGTACATGCCTTTACTGTAACGTGAACAGGGCTAGTGAATTTTAACATCAGGGAGTTTGGTTTCCTCTTAATCTAAGAGCTTGGTTCAGCATGGAAGGAGATAAACTATGCCAACATGGCTCATCTTGTTTTGGAAGGGCCTCCTCAGCATGTGATTAGATCATTCAGTTTCTCTGCCCACACAGCTCTCAACATCTGAGACTCTCCAAGATGTCAGATTTTAAGGCTTTTCATAAGCTATGAGCTACTGTACATTTGGAAGATACCTAATTATACCAAGATGTTGGAAGACATCAGAATTGTTGCCTATTCAACGGCATCATATCAATTTTTTTTCAAAATTAGTACTGGACTCTATGTATTTAGATTGGTGACCTGGACAGGAAAGGAATGTCTATACTAATCCCAGGGCCTGGTTTTCTGGGACATTTGAGTTTTCCAACTCAGTGAGAATTATGGAAGGATGGCTAGTGTTTGCCTAAATTAATCATCGGAGCTGATACACATATACATGCAGTCCATTGCCTTGTAATTTCAAGATAGATTGAACTATATCCTTTGAAATGTTGTATCTCTGAGATGACCTAGTTAGCATCTGAAATCTGATGAGAATGAGCTAGTTTGGGCAATCCAGGCCAGGGCAATTCTCTCATTACTTTTGTACAGTTAAACAGATATTTGTCTATGGCTGGGACTGTTTGCTTGAGGAAGAAACATAAATCTGATCTATTGCCATGTTAGTAATATGGAGCAAATTTGTAAAATGACACGCTTGGAATTAGCCCTATTGAACGTCAATCTAAATTAACATTATTTACTATTAATTTATTCATATGTGTTATTTATGGAAAAGAATACAAATGGCAAAAGCCAATGGTCTCTGTATTTAAAACATGCAAGGACTGAATTAGTGTAGGAATGGTAGGCAGGAGGTGCAAACTTTGCCCAATACAAAGCAACATGCACAGTCTTGGACAGGATGTCACTGAGCAAGACTTGAGAAGACATCAGAGCCAGACTGAGGATGTTCAAGTAGGGATCGCTGTCACCAATTAAAACAATCATAAAAAGCCAGACATTCCATACTGAAATAACGAATAACAGATCCTCAATGCTGTGCTACCTTTTAGCGGAACATTGAGAGATGAGGGTTGGAAAGAGACAAGACAGACAGTCTGCATGCTCGATCGACTCTGAAAATATGACCTAGAAATGATAGGCAGAAACAAGTTCCCAACTCCCTGTGATCTTGGCAATTTCAAAACACACTATGTAATCCGTATTATTTCTGCTATTATGACAATTTAATTCTTTGAAAGGACATTCTTAGTTCCTTGTCTAGCCTCTCGTTCTCTGTCTCTCTCTCTCCTTTTTGTTCACGCACATAACTAAAAGAACATTGGCTGACTTAGTGGTTTTTAGTCCTACACTGAAAATAACACTTGTAGCTCCTGTTGTGAATGCCAGAACTTTCCAGCTTCTCCAGTCAGGTTTTGTCAGCTGCCCTCCATTATAATCCTTGTTTAGAGGGTTGTCTTTCATTCCAGCACATCCCAGCCCCATAAAACATAATGGCCATCCCTGATTTCAGAACCATATAATAGGTATCATAAACTTTTTAAAGATTGACAAGATTTTACCCCAAATGTGTTAGAAAGTTTTGTGTGTATGTCTGTGCGCACATGAAAGTATCGGCTGCGACCAGACATCCACTAAAGTCTAGTTCTTTCGGTGGGCTGCCAAAATGAAAGCTACTTTTTTTTTCTTATTTAGTAGCCAGTTTTTGTGGTTTACTTACAAAAACAATCTTTAAAATATAATTATACATTTTTCTGAGGGATGAGAAGTTTCAGGGTATCTCTGAAGATTTAGAGTATTTTCGCAATATTGGTTTTGTTTACATATAAGCAAGGAGATCATATGGGAAGCAAACAGTCACTCTTCAGCAGCTAGGTAGAAACACCCAGTGCTCTTTCTCTTTGCCCATTCACATGACAAAACCACTGTTTCTCTCACAAATACATCTGAGAGAACTAGAGATCCGACACCCACAAGTAGATCCCAAATCAGAACCACCCACAGACATGAAATGGACATCAACAGTACAATCTTAAGAACACTTTTGTTGGAGTAAATCCCATTGAACAGACCTCAGTAGGATTCTGACAGTGCATTCCTGAGCTTTCGGCATGTGGGGAACGTGGGGAAGAGGCACCGCTGCGACTCCCCCTAAGCCATTTCCCCAGTGCCGAAAACTCGAAAAAAAGACTTTTAAAGGCTTTAAAATTTTAAATGGGGCTTTTTGCCCCATAGAGAACAGTGAGGCTGCGCCTGCTAAAAAGCAGGTGCTGCGCTGCCATTCTTGCTGCCGGTATGCCAGGCTGAAAGGGGACAATGCCCCTGGGGATGCCAGAATGCCTCCTGGAACACCGGCATGGCACTTTATGCCAGTGGGACGCTGCTGGAAGGCCCTGTCAGTGTCCCAGGGTGGCGCTGCTGCAGCATCCGAGCATCCCTGCCAGCGCTGGGGCCACTTACGGTGGCATAAGTAGCCCAAACACCAGTGTGGAGGGCCCCAATGCCAGTGCAACCGCTTCCTGGCCTCCTGCGGACTTTTGTCCTCAGAAGTCAGGAATGTGCTGTGAGTCAACCTCCTAAGGATTTCACTTTAAGGGTCTTTTGTTAAATCCCTGACTCTCAAAGAGGACCATTTTAGACAAAACCTTAATGATAGTCCCATCAACTGTAATCAAAAGGGCCAAACTTTTTATAATATACTGACAGCATAAAATAAAGTGACTATAGGTTAAATTCAGGAATAACCAATTTCATTAAACTATCCGTATGTCATAATGTTTATATTTGTGGGAAGGTGTTTGGAATAAAACTATTGAAATCGTATGCAAATGATAGCGATCACATCAGGCTAAAATTAAACTTATAGAGGGTTTGCAGTATGTGCATTGAGCAAGCTGATCACTTGTGCTTTATTTTGTCAACTTTTTAACAGAAAATCACTTCGTTCCAGAGGCACCAATCTACAGATGAGGGTTTTTAAGCTTCCATTTAAGAATCACCCAGTGTGCCCATACTAAACCACAAACTGCATTTATGACGTCTCTGATTTTTACAGAGTGTTTCAGTGGATGAGATGGAGATGACTCCTAGACAGGGTTAAAAAAAAAAAAAGGTCCTTCTGTGGAATATGAATTTTTATCTCCCTTAGGAGTTTACTGCAGGCATCAATGCTTTATAAATACCATAGCAAGGGAAGGAGTTGTCGTTCAGACCTGGAGACTGTGAATATTGATGGGACACAGTGGCCAGATGCAAAAGGGAACAGGTTGATAGCACCTTGGGAATTTGCCGCCGGTGGGGCCTTCCGCCAGTGTTCTCGCAGTGCAAATCCCTGCGCCAGCATCCGAGGAGGTGTTCCCAAGGTGTTCCGGGGGGGCGGGGAAGGGGGCGGAGCTGCCTTTAGACAGCTACCAAACCCCTTTCACCCCGAGAACACCTCCCGGGATGCTCGGCAGTCCTGCACCACCTTTTTAGGTGGCTCAGGCCCACTTTCCCCTATTGGGGGGAAAAGCCCCCTTTCCTGTTTTTATTTTTGAAAAAAAATTTCCCCCCCCTCCACGGCAGCCTGGAAGCCTCTGAGGAGGCTTTTCAGCTGCGCTGTCCCGGCTGCTGCGGTTCCCCCCCCCCCAGAAATGGGCTCCAAGTCTTTTCAATCCAGTTGGCTTTAGTAAAGTCTAACAGCCCATTCCTGAGAATTGGGCTGAAACTCTATAGGAGGCGGTGTGACCTCACCGCCAGCATAAGTAGGGATCAGTTGTAATAGCAGGAGATCTCCAGCTAGTACCTGGAGGTTGGCAACCCTATCCAGTACTCAATCTGGAGCCAGAGCAGCTGGCAGAGCACAGGTTATATATGAGCTCTTCAAGGGGTCCCCGTAAGGACCAGCGCCACCCCATTCTGGATCAGCTTAAGTTTCTGGAGCAGCTTCAACGGTAGCCCTGCAATACAAGCCCTTCTGCCAGCCAAACTCTTAGGCCAAAAATAGAGCTGCTGTGTTCCCTGCAGTGCCATAGAACATTCACCCACACAAAGGTGCATACACAGCTTGAACTTTATCAAATGTTGGGTCATGGCTGCCATTCTGATTCAAAGGTCCAAGTATCCTACGAAAAACACACAGATCAGTGGGTGACCTCTTTCATTTCAGCCGGAGCCAGTCAGCACACAAAAGCACAGAGAGACCCTTTTGTATGCGGGAAAGCAATGAAGGTACTGGAGCTCTCATGTGTGTGTGTAAAGTGCCGTCAAGTCGCAGCCAACTTATGGCGCCCCCTCTCTGGGGTTTTCATGGCAAGAGACTAACAGAGGTGGTTTGCCAGTGCCTTCCTCTGCACAGCAACCCTGGTATTCCTTGGTGGTCTCCCATCCAAATACTAGGACTGTTATAAATGGGCTGTGGGTGTAGGATGCTGCACCTTAAGTTTAAAGAATTATGAATCACGGACTTCTGTGGATGAGAAAACAGTTCCACAGATGGTTTTCTAGGTTGGTTTTGATTTTCTTGAGTCTTTCACATCTTTGAATCTTTTTAACAGAAGAAGAGCTTAAATGACCTTGATTTTTGACAATAAATATGGTAACACCTGATTAAAGGCAGAAAGCTTTGGTTAGAGAGAGGATACCCAGCAAAGCGTAGTTTGTCAGTCAAGATTAGCATTTGATTATGGTGTGTATTCTTCTGGGTATGCTCTTGAGCCGGTTTCTACTTCTGGTTTTAACATTCCGCAGAACATCTATAAAATCAGCAGGGACAGTGCTAATAAATGTATAATGTTGTTTTGTATTTCTGAACAAGGTACCTCAGTAATTAAGTGAAATATTTATGATGAATATAAAACAATGCAAATTCATTTGTTTGCCTGAAAGCTAGCTTGTTATTTATTTAGATTTATCTTTGAATGATCATTTAGACTGAATCTCACCATGAACAAAATGATATTTAATACAAAGGAAACTCTAGGATCTTGCACTGTAACAGAAGACATAATATTACTTTGCCTGATAAGTTATGCAGAGAGATATCAAACAAATAACTTTGACCACACTAGTAATCTTTTGTTTTTCTCATTAGATTACACTAAAGCAGGTTGCCTCTGCAGATAACGATGACAAACCTTGATGATCTAGATGCTTAGGAGCAGAGCTAAAATGAAAAGCTCTTCCAAATTATAAATCAAAATTAATTGGCTCAATCCAACTCAAGTTTGTTATGCCTGAGGGTCAAACCAGACAAGTTGTTGGAAGATCCCTGACAATTGTTTTCCAGTGTTTTAAAAAATTGAAATAACCAGCCATCCTATAGGATCAGAGTGTAGGGAGAGGAAATGTAACCTTCATCACACTCATAGTTCTTTTATGCATGGGTTGGATCTCCCTGCTTGGACCTGGGTTCATCGCACATTAAAGTAACCCGGGTTGGAGGAAACTGTATGCATTGGCTTGAATGATCAGGGATGAAACTGTGTGCTAATTGAGCCATGAATACAGAAAAACAGTCTCCCAAGCTCAAATCAAGTCCCATCCCTTTAAATGCTGCTCTGTAATTGGCTTACTTTGCCATGCTCCCTGTGAGAGAAGATTTCCTTCCCCCAAAACCCAAGTGCCGCATAACAAAGCATTTTAAGAACAAAAAAAACAAAAAACGGAGCAATCTGAAAGAAGGGGGTGGAGAAATCCAAGCCTTGTTTTTAAAAAGCCTTTCTTTTGCTCAGAAAGAGCTCTGAGGTAGCAAGAAGCAGGAAGCACTTGAATCCTCGCTTCTTTACACACTGCTTTGTGATTGGCTGTGAGAGAAGCCAATCTTCTGTTTCCCGCTGTTTAACCACATGCATGCTGCTTCGAGGAGGGGGTTGAAAAAGGGTGGGGCGTGAAGACGCAGGGAAGCTCAGCCCGAGAACTGAGTATGCATGCTCTGTGACTCCGGAATGAGCCAGGATGAACGGTTTAATTTGGGCCAGAAGAGGAATGGGAAAAGCCGGGTTCATTTTGTGTTGAAACAGCATTGAGCTTCTAAGGAATGCGATATCATGCATACTGAAAAATTTGATCCTGGCTGAAACTAGGAATAAAGGAGGTTAAAGCGACCAGGCATAAAACACCTCTGTGTTGAAAATTGAAACCAACCTTTCCAGGTGGTTAACTGTGAAAGAGAAAAAAGACAGCCACCCTCTTTCTGCCTGTTTTTTCCTCTTCCAGGGTCATGACTTCTTCAGTGGCTGGTTTCAATCAGTAAAATCACATGAGGAGTAAGCCTCCCCTCTGCCCATGGCTATGATCTCGATCAAGCACCTGTGCACCTGCTATTCATTTTTAAAAACCACTGAGAAGATCCTTAGGGTTGCCAGCTCTGGGTTGGGAAATACCTGGAGATTTTTGGGGCAGAGCCTGAGGAGGACAGGGTTTGGAGAGGGGAGGGACTTCAACGCCATAGAGTCCAATTGACAAAGCAGGCATTTTCTCCAGGTGAACCGATCTCTATCGGCTGGAGATCAGTTGTAATAGCGGGAGATCTCCAGTTAGTACCTGGAGGTTGGCAATCCTAAAGATCCTGCATCTAATCAAGTAGGATCTGGCTCATAAAAGTTAATGTAACAGCTTGTTAGTCATTAAGGTGTGTTCCAAAATTTGTTGTTGTACTGAGAAGATCTAGTGATGGATCCGTCCGCAACTGAGGTTTGGCCCTCAGTCTTATAGAAATGAATTGGAATTGACTTGTCCTATTGATTATAATAAAGCTTAATTTAACTGGATTGGGCCCTCTGTATATTTTAAATTTTGGCACTGATATCATGTTGCCAGTCTGAGTTCTATTTACCTTTGTTGGCTTTGATAATATATGTTTGATAGGATTGTTGTATAAGTACTTTATTTTAAATGTTTTTAATGATGCAGTGTTTTAATGTTTGATGTTCCCACCCTGGGGACCCTCTTTGGGTGGAAAGGTACATAAAACGTTTTAAACAAACAAATACATAAAATATATAAATAAATAATGGGGATAAAATAGAAGCAGATAGTTTATTACTACTGTTGTCTCCCATCACAATGATCCAGAAACTCTGGGGCTTCTATGAGCAATATGATTTACAGAACACACTCTATGGATCCAAGGAACACACACACGTGAAACATTCTTAAACAGTGAAGATAACAAAGTGCCCCTTGCATGTCTACAGTGGAGACCCATGCATGTTTGACCTATAGTTAAAATACTCAAATAAGGCATGATTTATTTCTGCTACTACTATTAACCACTACTATTACAATCACCATCTACTGCTACATACTTTTTCTTCTTCATAGTTTCCAGTAATGTGTGAAGATGCTTATGTGCAAGAATTGGGGGCTGGTGCTTGTAGCAGAACTATGGAAGCCCATTGTCATTTTGAGGAGTTAGGTGGCGTGCAACATTTCTCCTTTTGTGCCCGATTCACTTTTCAGACCTGGATGCTTTGAGCAGACATTTGCCTTTCCTCCTTTCCCATGAAATGCTGAGGGTTAGGAGTGTGTTGTTTATACCTTAAAAGTTACAGGAGTAGTAGAATGATGCTGTAGTCATTAGAGCTAATCAGCTGACCTCAGGAGGGCTTGTGATATATTATCTCCATCAAAGTCCGCAATGTATCATTAAAATTACAGGTGTAAGCAATGTATGTCAGATAATACATAAGTCTGTGGAACAGTCCTAATGGACAGTGTCAGCATGGACCAAGACTTGGGAAGGTGCTGCCCCTCAACCAGTTCCAGGGGCTCCATCCACTGTCGATTCTCCAGTTGAAAGGACAGAAGCACTGCTGTGTTTTCTTTTTCTTCCTGTAACAATCTGCTGGTTGGCTAAAGAAGTCTTCAACTTCCACCCCACGCATGTGCCTGTTGCCTCTGAATCCTTTTAAGGGAAAAGGGACCGTTGCCTTTTGGTGGTACACTTGTGTGAGAATATTAAATCACATTTTATGGATTCTGGACAAGACATAGAAGGTCAAACTGAAGTCCTCCATTGGGGGTTGGTTGGCACAGAACCACGAAGCAAGAAGATGTCATATTGAGTCTGTGTTTCAGGTATCCAAAAACTCTAAATATTTGCCAAATAGCTCTAGTCCTGGCCCTTCTCCATTTTTACAAGGGCCTGAAAGGGGGGGGGGACCATGTACCCAAAATAATATCCTGTAAAGAATTCCAGTTAATCTGTCTTTTTCAAAGCCGCCTCAACCAGGACTCTAAAGAGGCAACACAGAAATATTCTAAATATATAAATAGTGCCATTCTGCACTATTAGAGAATCTCTAAAAGTTCAGAATGCCTCTCGGTAATCCATAAGGGCATCCATAAGTAAGAGAAGAAGAGCATAGGGAAAAGTATAACTGGAGAGTATCTCTGGAATATAATTTAGAATGGACTTGATCTGCTTATGCCTAAACCTTTCTGGAGAAGATGCAAACTGTTTTCATTTGTGCTGGCTTTTAGTGGCTGGAGCACAGCCAGAACAGAGAGGAGGAGTTGTTTCCACCTGAGGCACATGCTAATTCATTTTTAATAATGATTTTATGTATGTTTTGTTTCTTTGGGTAGTCTGCTGCAAATGTGCAGAATGGCACTATTTATGTATTTAGAATCTTTCTATCTTGCCTCTTCAGAGTCCTGCTTGAGGCGGCTTACAATGAAAAACCCTGGTATCAAAAACAAGCCATTAACAGCAAGCCGTTAGATATTAACAGTGCAAAAACTATCCATAAAATATACCTGAACATTAAAAATCTGATTAAAAAACCCCTGATTAAAAGCTTTGGTAAAAAATATGTGTTTCGGCCTAGCACCTAAAAGAAAGTAAAGTAGGCACCAGGTGGGCCTCTAGGGGGAGGACACTCCAAAGGCAAGGTGCTACGACAGAAAAATGCCTTGTCTCTAAAAAACCTCCAGGGAAGGAGAGGTGGTAAGCTCTCCTTCCCTGGAGGTTTTTAAGAAGAGGCTAGATGGCCATCTGTCAGCAATGCTGATTCTATGACCTTAGGCAGATCAGGAGAGGGAGGGTACCTTGGTCATCTTCTGAGCATGAAGTATGGGTCACTGGGTATGTGGGGGAGGGGAGGTAGTTCAGAATTTCCTGCATTGTGCAGGGGGTTGGACTAGATGACCCTGGTGGTCCCTTCCAACTCTATGATTGTACGATTCTATTATTATAGTTGCTATCTAGAGTGCAACAGAGTGCAGAATTTGAAAGGCAGATCTGAGCTGACATTTTGGATAATATGGGAGGAGATGGTCCTTCAGGTACCCTGGTCCATTTAGGGCCTTGGGAGTAAGAACCAGGGCTTTGAATTGTGCCTAGAAACAGATGGATAACCAGTACAGATCTTTCGGTATAGGGCGTGATATGATCCTTATAATCAACCCCTGACCATAGCCTGGCTGTCACATTTTGGACCAGCTGAGGTTTCCAACCCATTTTCAAAGGCATGTAGAGTTAGGGTTGCCAACCTCCAGGTGGTAGCTGGAGATCACCTGGGATTACAACTGATTTCAGGTGAAAGAGATCAGTTCACCTGGAGAAAATGGCTGCTTTGAATGGTGGAACTTATGGCATTATACCCCATTGAAATTTCTCCCCTCCCCTCCCCTCTCCAAACCCCACCCTCCTCTGGCTACACCCCCAAAATCTCCAGGTATTTCCCAGCCCAGAGCTGGCAACCCTATGTAGAGCACATTACAATAATTTAACTTGGATGTTATCAGATCATGAATAACTGGCCAGACCACACTTTTTGAGGAATGGCTGTAGCCGGCGAAGCAGCTAGAGCTGATAAAAGGCATTATGTGCCATGCGAGAGACTTGAGTCTCCAACCATAGGCCAAGATCATTTAGCATCCACAAGCTATGAACTTTCTCCTTCAGGGGGAGGGCAAACCCTTCCAGGACAGGCTGGCTCCACAGCTTCTCCATTGACCAACAGCGTCTCAGTCTTGTCTGGGTTGAGCTTCAATTTATTGGCCCTCATCTATCCCATTACCTTCTTCAGGCACCTATTCAAAACTTCCACAGACACATCTTGATTAACTGTTAAGGAGAAATATAGCTGGGACATCTGCATTTTGGTGGCACCTCATTCCAAATGCCCGTATGACCCTTCCCAGGTCATATTCCCATATGACCTTTCATGTATATGTTAACTAGCATGGTGGCACTTTACTCCAAATCCACTGATGATCTCTCCAAGCAGTTTCATGCATATGTTAAGCAGCATGGGGGACAAGCTGGAACCCTGTGGGACCCATAGCATAAACACCATGGGGCCAAACAGCAGTCCATCAGCACCGCCTTCCCAGCCATAGCCAGCCTCTTCAGAAAGATACCATGGCTGATGGTATCAAAAGCCACTGGGAGGTCCAGGAGAATCAACACTTCCCCATCACTCTTAAGGTGAAAGTCATCAGTCAGGGTGATCAAGGCAGTTTCTGTAAAAACCCAAAAGAGACACGGATGCTCTGACAATCTTGGATAAAACTCTATGGAAACCATAGAGTTTTGGCCGAGATCACTAGAGCATCCGTGTCGCTTCTGGGTAAACCCGGAAGTGATGTAGACACGTTGCGTGGGGTGCATGTGTGCGTTGCAGCCACGGCCCCGGAAAGCTCCCGCCGGTGGAGCTACGGGGCCTGGCAAGCCTAGTGCTATACCTCTGTCCTATGTACTGTTGTTCCCTCATATTTGCACTGTGAAGGCTGAGGAAAGACCAAACTCATGGCTGTAAAAAAGTACAGCTGTTTCCATCAATCTTTGGAGAGGTCTTTTAGTTTCCCCAGTCCATCCAGAATCCCCTGTGTTCATAAGGTCCCACTATTGCATAAACAAAGCTGCAGAATCAGCAGCCTAGGTGTGTGTGTGTGTCTATAGACACACACATATATGTTCATGCTAATCGAAAATAGATTTAAAAGGTAAATACAGGACCGCTTCAGAAACCTAGATGCATTTGGCAGAGTCTGAGTGGTTGTCAGTGATGTCATAACAATATTTATGATGCCTCATAAATGGATGGCTCTGACTGTTTTCCTTATTTTTATGTATAAATTGCATTTTATAATGGCAATAAAACACTGCAGACTGCACATTTCAGGGTGATTATTGCATTTCTCAGGTGGTTAAAGTTTCTCTAACTGCTTCTCAGCTCAGATTTCAAGAGCCCTTGCCCAGTGTTGAGGCCAATACCAAGTTGTATTTAAGGGGGTGTGCACGCACACTCCAGCATGCATCCAATTTCATGTCTCATTTCACTTTTATGTCCATTTTTGTTGTTCCTCCTTCTGCAGAAGTTTCTGTTTGCACAGACTTTGTCTATCCAGCACCACAAATATATTAATAAACACTACATTTGTGTAGTTGTGCCTATGCATCAATGCATAAAGAAGCAATGATGTCTATAGGGTTCCCAATTGCAATCTACCTTGCTTCCTTTGCCTGCTGACTCTCAGCTGGTCTGCGGGTAGAATCTTACCACTGTGGTGCATGTCCCAGTAACATCTAAATTAGACTACTGCATTGTGTTGAATGTGGGGCTGCCCTTGAAGTGTGTCTGGAAGCAACAGTTGGTAAAGAACTCTGCGGCCAGAATGTTGACTGAAGTGGATTGTAGGGATTATATCCCTCTGGTCTTGTTCCAACTACAGTCACTTCCAATTTGTTTCTGGGCCCAATTCAAGGTACTGGTATTAACCTTTAAAGCCCCATATGGCTTGGGGTCAGCATATCTTAAGGACAACATACTCCCATGTGAATCTACCCAACCACTCCAATCATCTTCAGAGTTCCTGCTTCAGATCCCTGCCATCTGAGGCTGGAGCTTGGCAACTCAAGAAAGGGCCTTCTCTGTCCCCGTGACAAAACTCTGGAACTCCCTCCCTAGGGAGATTTGCTGGTCTCCGTGTATTGTTGTCTTCTGCCAGTGTGAAGACTTTTTTTGTATTGCTTGCAGCCCCAAAGGCCCATGAACACATGAACTGCCTTCTACTGAATCAGACTCTTGGTCCATCAAAGTCAGTATTGTCTACCCAGACTGGCAGCGGCTCTCCAGGGTCTCAGGCAGAGGTCTTTCGCATCACCTACTTGCCTAGTCCCTTTAACTGGAGATGCCGGGGATTGAATCTGGGACCATCTGCAGATGCTCTACAAACTCAGCAACTGCCCCTCCCAGAAATGGGGTGGGACAACTGTTGAGGAGGATGAACCCTACACAACCTGTGTAGGGAAAAATTAGGCCCAGCTTTTTATTGGCTACAACTGCAGGAGCACTGGCACAGCATGGGGATCGATCCCTGTATCAGGCGACCCACCTGCCATGTGATATGACCCCATCCCCCCATCCCATCTGCCAGGAGGAAAGCATGGAGTAGCAAACCTGGGATCCACCTGGTTGTGAGCCTCTGTGTGGTTCCCCTATCACCTGGATGTGAGAGCCAGCTGACAGCCCCCTAGCTAGGCATGCCACTGATCGGCCCCCACTCCCACGACCTCTTTATAGGGATCCCCAACAGGGGAGGTGTGCATGCATGCATGGCCTCCCCCCAACAGGATCTGTCCCTATGCCCAAACCGCAGAAGCAAAAACTACCTACAGAAGTGGCAAAGCAGAAGCAAAAACTACCTACAGAAGTGTAACTAAATGGTATTATACAAAATTCCAGGAAATAAAAAAACCCTGTGTTTATACCTTTTATTTGTTTAAAATATTATATATATACAGTCTTCACTGTTTTCCAACTCGGCAGCCCTAAGCTGGGTTGAATGGCTGCCTATGACTTAGGCCATCCAGTAGTGTTTTCAACGGATGCGACATTCGAAGGTGGTTTGTCATTGCCTGCCTCCGCATGGGCTGCAAGAGTTCTGAGAGAACTGTGATTGGCCTAAGGTCACCTAGCACGCTTTATGGTGAGGAGTGGGGAACTGAACACAGTTCTCCAGATTATAGTCTGCCACTCTTAACCATTGCACCATGCTGTCACTCAGAAAATGTTGGCATGGTGGTCTAAAGTTGTAATTTAATTCTCTTTCAAACTGATAATTGGAGAAAGATTTTGAAACACTGGATTGCAACAAGAAGCTACACAGTATTTACTCAAATGCAAGATTAGATTTTGTCCAGATACGCCAAGAAGGAGGAGGAGGAGGAGAGGAGGAGGAGGAGGAGGAGGAGGAGGAGGAGGAGGAGGAGGAGGAGGAGGAGGAGGAGGAAAGATCATCTTAATTTTTTATACAAGTTACAGAGATGTCCAATAATTAAAAAACCTTTTGTGTGTAACAGTTTTAGAAGGTTATCTTACATTCAGGGTCATCTTCCTTTTGAGTAAATACTTTTTTCATGTTCCTTGAGCTTATATATTGTATTACATTTTATATTCCTGCATGAAACTGAAGACATGGTGCCTCATTATGCAGAAAAGTACCAAACCCCTGAAATATCCACTAGACTGTTTCTACTGAGAACTACTTCCCGTGTTTTGATATGTCGTTGTTTTTGACTGTTTTTTATTCATATTTTGTGCTGCGTCAGTTTCATGCTTTGTTTTCTTCTGTTGCTATAAACATTGGATGGGAGCCAAAGAACCATGAGCAGAAGCTCTGTTCATGGAATAACTCCTACAGCTTTTGCAGCCCCCTGTGGTACACAAAAACACTGCTCATGGGAGTAAGGGGACCCCAATGAACAGCATAAGGAGAGTTGCAGTTGAATGGGAAATAGACAGAATTCTCTGGACACATACGGTCTCTTTGATCATCTGACTATTTTTAGAGGTGTAGCAACAGGCTTTCAGCTACATCTTGTGACACCCACCCCCCCAAAAAAACATTTGCCCCTTCTGCAATCAGCTGTGGAGTAATTGTGATCTAGATCTATGGAGATGTGTGAGCTCCCTTTTTGGAGTGCTTGTGTTCATCTGCTTGTTGCCACTGTTATAAAGGTGTTCTGAAAATGTCCATACTTTCAGCTTTCTTTATCATCTATTATTTTGTTCTGAGTTTACCTTGGATTATCTGTGCATATTCTTTGCACTAGAAACCACTTATGAGAACATTTAGGATATTACTTCAAAAGATTTTGGCTTTGCAGTTTTTACTTAATCATGTTGGATTTCCATGTAAGTAAACCGGCTTTCATAAATCCATTCAGTGATTTGTTGATGATAAGACCTATTTTTCTTGGCAGAATTTGCAATACCATCCGTCATTGAAATGCCCACTGCAAATTCAGGTCAGCCAAACCTAAGTAAAATGATACACAATCCCAATTCAGTCTCAATGTACAAGCTAACCATACCTTTCAAATTATAGGGTAGATTTTCAGAGGTAAAAAAAATGGAAGGAAATATCAAGCTACCATTGAAAGTAAGTGGGCCTTATATAACTCAAAGTTATTTTTATGTTTGTAAATCCACATTTTCTTTATTTAGAAGTAGTTAGTAGATCCTTGTGGAGAAGTTCTTGGAGGAACTTAACAGATACAGAGGCTAACTACTTCAAATCTGGAGGTTCTTGTGTGCCAGAGATGAGGCAACTGATGTGTATGGCACATGTAGACTTATGTTATTACAAATGATGATTCCCCTAGTTGACATCATATTGTAAAGCCACCACAAGAAGGCTGCTTGAAATCTGGTCTCTGAACCATTAGCTGTATGAAGGCAGCCATTTTGAACATATAGGGTTACTATCTGTTGAGATGTGTTGTTGTCATCACTTCATGAATAGATGTAACTGACTGTTCAGGCACAAAAAGTGGGCAGTACAGTCTATTCAATATTGGTAATTTAAAGGATGCATCTGATGGTGTGGCCACTAATAGAGAACAAACTGCAAGTGATTCTGTCACCAACAGGCAGCCTACTTTAATCACTTGCCCATGATGACCATGGGGGATATGTGTCTTTTCTCCATGTGGAACAAACATTGTATGCACTGACCTTCAAACTGCAGTTTCATCAACCCAGAACTTTCAAAGACCAGTATTTCTCATGTATACTATAACTTGTGGCATAGTCAAATAAACAAGTCAAGTATCACAGTACTGACATTGAGTTTTAGATGGCTTTAAAGGAGCATTAGACAGACTCATGGAGAAACATAAGAAAGGCCCTACTGGATCAGACCAAGGCTCATCAAGTCCAGCAGTCTGTTCACACAGTGGCCAACCAGGGGCCTCTAGGAAGCCACAAACAAGATGACTGCAGCAGCACCATCCTGCCTATGTACCACAGCACCTAATATAATAGGCATGCTCCTCTGATGGAGGATATGTCTATCAGTGGCTACGGTGGCCATGGTGACTAAAGGCAACCTCCATATTCAGAGGCATTAAGCCTCTGAATACCATTGCCAGGAGGCAATATCAGGGGAATGCCTTGGTCTGTATGCCCTGTTGTTGGCCCTCCAGAGGAACTGGTTGGTCACTGTGTGGGACACGATATTGGACTAGATGGACCACTGGTCTGATCCAGCAGGGCTCTTCTTAGGTTCTTATGATTGCTCTGAAATAATATTTTCAGGAGTTTAAGACCTACTGGACTACTGAGTCAGCACTCCGTCTGGTAAGAATTGAGTGTGTTGAGTCTTTGAAGTAATTAGCCCTGCACTGTGTCATGTTTTGAAAGTGAGGTTTTTTTTTTTTGTTTTTTTTTTAACATGGCCAGACCTGGTCCTAGGTCAGCACAGCAAGAGGCTTCTTGGAGACCAACTTGGTGTTGTGTGTATTCACTAACACATAGCTCCTACTAAAATGGTAATTGGGTAATTGATGAATATATATATATCGATCAAAATTATACCTAGAACTGTCCCTTTTTTTTTTTTTTTGGTTTGATGAAAATAACACAAGAAGCATTAATCATTTTTGTGTTTTTATAAAGTATCTAGAATAGTTGGCAATCAAGAAATACTATATTAGTGCTACTGCTATTGTGTGTGTGTTAAGTGCCGTCAAGTCGCTTCCGACTCATGGCGACCCTATGGATGAAAGTCCTCCAAAATGTCCTATCCTTGACAGCCTTGCTCAGATCTTGCAAACTGAAGGCTGTGGCTTCCTTTATCATGTCAATCCATCTCTTGTTGGGTCTTCCTCTTTTCCTGCTGCCCTCAACTTTTCCTAGCATGACTGTCTTATAGCTGTCAATAGCTACTGCTATTACTACAGCATTATTGAGGGTACCTGACACTGTGCAGTTTCACTTTAGAACAGAGACCACTAAGAGGGAATATGTTAGAGGTTTATAAGATTATGCATGGGATGGAGAAAGTGGACACAGAGAACTTTCTCCACCTCTCCCAAAATACTAGAACTTGAGGGCATCCAATAAAGCTGATGGGCAGTATGTTCAGGACAGACAAAAAGAAATACTTCTTCACACAACAAATGATTAAAATGTGGGATTTACTGCCAGAAACTGTACTGATGGCCACAGGCAAAGATGGCTTTAAAAGAGGAGATTAGACAGATTCATGGAGGATAGGTCTATCACTGGCTACTACCCATGGTGACTAAGGGGAACCTTAACATTCAGAGACAGTAAACTACCAGTGACCTCCATGCCCAGTTATTGTCCCGCCAGAGTAACTGTTTGGCCATTGTGTGAGACAGATCCAGCAAGGCTCTGGATCAGGTTCTTGTCCTGATCTAGAATTGACAATGGAGAAGACTTGAGAAGGAGCTGAGTGAGGAACATGGTTAGCAAAGGACAAATGTGAGCAGGGATTGCTATGTGTAGTGAAGTCTGGTTACGTTTGTCAGCATGTGATAGGTATAATAGCCGCAGAGCCAACATACTTCATAGTTAATTTGTGATTACAATATATATGACAAAGGCAAGAATAAGTTAGATATCACTGAGCTGTAGAGTTGGAAAGGGCCATGCAGGCCATCTAGTCCAACCCCTGCTTAACCCAGGATCAGCCTCAAGCATCCCTGACAAGTGTTCATCAAGCTGCTGCTTGAAGACTGCCAGTGAAGGGGAGCTCACCACCTCCCTAAGCAGCCGATTCCACTGTTGAACTACTCTCACTGTAAAATATTTTCCCTAATGTCCAGCTAGTACATTTGTGCTTATAATTTATACCCATTACTGTGAGTCCTATCCTCTGCTGCCAATAGGAACAGCTCCCTGCCCTCCTCTAAATGACAGCCTTTCAAATACTTAAAGAGAGCAATCATGTCCCCCCTCAACGTCCTGTTTTTCAGACTGAACATTATGAAGTCCCTCAGCCTTTCCTCATACGGCTTGGTCTCCAGGCCCCAATCATCCTTGGTCTCCTCTGCACCTGCTCTACTCTGTCCATATCGTTTTTGAAATGAGGCCTCCAGAACTGCACACAGTACTCCAGATGCAGCCTGACCAATGCTGTGTACAGTGGGACTATGATATCTTGCAATTTGGTTGTTATGCCCCTATTTATACACCCCCAGACCGCATTAGCCTTTTTTGCTGCATCACACTGACTGCTCATATTCAGCTTACAGTCCACCCATATCCCCAGATCCTGGTCACATACAGTGCTACCGAGAAGTGTATCCCCCATCCAATATGCACGTTTCTCATTTTTGTTACCCAGATGTAGAACTCTGCACTTATCCTTGTTGAACTGAATCATACATACATACATACATACATACATACATACATACATACATACATACATACATACATACATACATGAACCTTTATTGGCATAATAACCATATTGGCAGATGCATTTATAGAACTGAATCTTGTTCACATCTGCCCCCTCTTCCAGCGTGCTCAGATCTTGTAGAATTCTATCTCCAAGACCAGCAGTGTATTCTGTAAAGCTTAACAATGCAACCAAATCCCATTGCGAAACGCATTCCTGCTTTAGATATGTTGTCCCCAACATAATTTCTAATGTATAGAATTGGAATCATTTGGACACTAGTGGTCTGTACAACTGTCCATCATTTCTGAAGCCATGTGAAAGAAGGGGACTGGGAAAGCCCTTGCTTCAGAAAGTTATACATTCAACACCATTGTGACTGTCTGGCAATGTTAAGGACCATCTGTTAATAGTAACGTCATTCTCAAAAATTCAGTTTTCAGCGACCACATTCTCTGTAGTCATTCCATATGCCACAATTAATCAGAAAGTTGACTAGCCTGTGAGTAGAATGCTCTCATGTTTAAAGGTACCAGTCCTTTTCTGAGCCAGCAAGGCCTGTATTTAATTGACTTAAGTTCTGAGAATAACATTCGGCTCTGGGCAGAAAACCAGGATACAGAATCCACAGGGCTCCATTTCTTAAACACAAAAGTGGGTGTGGCGGGAGTTTCACATCTCATTATCCCTTAAAATGCCAATCCACTTCGCGTTCCACATGGGGCCGAATAACCACAGCCCGTACGGATTTCTACAGTTGTAATTAATTTCCCATCTTGCAATCGCTAGGAGTATGCATATGGGTGGCTTCCATGCATGTCAATTGCTCTACCACACAGGAATGCACAACATTCTTTTTATTTCTTCAGGCCTCTCCAGAAAATATCGATTTGGGTCCAGATCTTTGTTGGGCTTTCCCTTTGAATCGTGTACAAATGAGAGGGCCAATCTATGGGCCTAAGTGAGTCAAGGCTGCTGCCTAGGACAGCATTTTGGAGGGAACAAGGCTTTTGCTGCAGAAGATTTTCCCTCCCCCATATTTCTTCCGAAAGGAGCTCAGGATCAAGCAAGAAGATGCAAGGAAAACCCAGATGCTAGTCACTGCAGAGGCAGATAATAAAAATTTATTTGCCCAGGTGTAAGGCTGATAATGTGGTGGGTAAACAAGCAGCTTGGGATCAAATTACTCAGCCTCCCTGAAATTTCACACAGGGACTCTCCCTGGGAGTGATGCTTGGCCATGTGGTGTGGGTAAGAAAGCCCAGAAGGTCTGTGATTCAGATTCCCCCTGCTTAGGGTTGCCAGCCTCCAGGTACTAGCTGGAGATCTCCTGCTATTACAACTGATCTCCAGCTGACAGAGATCAGTTCACCTGGAGAAAATGGCAATTCAACTCTATGGCATTGAAGTTTCTCCTTAAACCCCACCCTCCTCAGGCTCTGCCCCAAAAACCTCCCGGTGGTGGTGAAGAGGGACCTCGCAACCTTACCCCTGCAGTGGTGGTAATAATGGAATTTTATACTTGGCTTTGGATAGGCAATGAAAGGTCTTGGTGCCTCATCAGGAACAACCTCCTCAGTCAATGCAGGAATATCCAGGATGGGGAAAAGCTTTAATTAGTTATTCTGGAGTAAGCAATGTGAGAACTGAGAGTCTATATGAAATGCAACGTCTGTATAAGCTAGAATTATGCTCCCGTTTGCACGCTTTTTTTTTTTAAAAAAATGGTTCATTTCCATGTATTATTCCATTTAAACCAAAACACATTTCTCTTGCAATTCATTCTCATTTTCCTTTTTAACAAAATATGTTTCTCACATCCCTCTCTCTCCTATTCTTACAGGAGAAGTGAAGGAATTCTGACTGGGAAGCAAAAACTGTTACAAGCTCTATTAAATGAAATGAAATGAAAAGCATTTTTTGTGACTACCCCCCCCCCAAACACACACACATACAAACTCTTACTTTTCCAGGCATCCCTTTACCTACCTTCATGAAACAACTTATACATTCGTAAAACCGTCATTGAAGGCAGCTCTGCAGTTTTATAGAAAACAACATGCCAGGGATGCAAAGATCTTGCCAGTTCTGTGAAAAATGACACCAATTAAAGCTTAAATTGCTTGTTTTCTCATAAGGTACATATTTTCATAACTTTGAAATCAAATAATTGCTGCTTTTATATTAAATACAATAAAACAAAAAGGATGCTAGTTTAGAGGAACTGCTACAAGCATTTTAATATAATTTTCCCACCATTTAAAGTCACAAAATATGGAGAGCAAGTCAAGTATGCAAAGTTCCAAGGAGATGAAGAAACTCCTTCAGATTATTACATCATTTGTCTTTCGTGTCAGGAAATGTGCATGTGATTTCATTGTGTGATTAAATGCCAAAAAAGGCATATTGCGCTTATCTAAGTGATTACAGATTTTTATTCATTTTTTAAAAAATATTTGCTAATACTTTGACATTAGGTGACTATTCTGTAAAGTGCCAAACAAGTTTAAAATACATAAAACTTCTCTTCCTATCCTTGTTTCTGTGTATGTGTGCTTCATCTTACTTTGGATTAATGATGCACAAAACAAAAAAAATTCCTTCATGGAAACTCAGTCCCAAGTGATTTCCAGGCTGTAAACTGAGTAAACAGTCCTTTTCTTATTGAGTGTCTGTGTGAGAGCATGTTGTCTCTGGAACACATCATATTAATTTATAAAAACACTCCGTGTGAATCTTCAGCACATTTTTTTTTTTGGTTCAAGAAAACTAAAAATAAAAATTGCTTTTTCAGAATGTCTCACGTTCATGTAATTCGCTGGTGGTAAAAAAAGAGGACATAAATCTCAGATTATTGTGCTTGCTAGACTTATACATGCACCGCTGTAAGTTTTATTTGCAGTTATCTATGCTGCTGAATAATTTTTAGGTTTTCTCTGGCTGTTTATACTTAAGGAAATGGTATCAAGTATAAGTTTGCTTATTCATTCAATCCAGGAATTGCTGGTAAGTATGTGAGCTCCGCCCTGACCTGGATGGCCCAGGCTAGCCTGATCTCGTCAGATCTCAGAAGCTAAGCAGGGTTGACTCTGGCATGTATTTGGATGGGAGACCACCAAGGAATACCAGGGTTGCTGTGCAGAGGAAGGCACTGGCAAACCACCTCTGTTAGTCTCTTGCCATGAAAACCCCAGAGAGGGGGCGCCATAAGTTGGCTGCGACTTACACACACACATGAGAGCTCCAGTACCTTCATTGCTTTCCCGCATACAAAAGGGTTGCTCTGTGCTTTTGTGTGCTGACTGGCTCCTGCTGAAATGAAAGAGGTCACCCACTGATCTGTGTGTCCTTCATAGGATACTTGGACCTTTGAATCAGAATGGCAGCCATGACCCAACATTTGATAAAGTTCAAGCTGTGTGGGTGAATGTTCTATGGCACTGCAGGGAACACAGCAGCCCTCTTTTTGGGCTAAGAGTTTGGCTGGCAGAAGGGCTTGTATTGCAGGGCTACCGTTGAAGCTGCTCCAGAAACTTAAGCTGATCCAGAATGGGGTGGTGCTGGTCCTTACGGGGACCCCTTGGAGAGCTCATATATAACCTGTGCTCTGCCAGCTGCTCTGGCTCCAGATTGAGTACTGGATAGGGTTGCCAACCTCCAGGTACTAGCTGGAGATCTCCTGCTATTACAACTGATCTCCAGCAGATAGAGATCAGTTCATTTGGAGAAAATGGCTGCTTTGGCAATTGGACTCTATGGCATTGAAGCCCCTCCCCTCCCCAAACCCCACCCTCCTCCCCAAAAACCTCCCACCAGTGGTGAGGAGGGACCTGGCAACCATAGTACTGGATCAGGTTCAAGGTTCTGGTACCTACCTTTAAAGCCCTAAATGGTCTGGGACCATTGTATCTGTGGGGCCGCCTCACTCGATACACTCTCTAGAGAGTGTTACGTTCGGCTAAAAACAACTTGCTGGTTGTTCCTGGACCCAGAACCATCCAGCTGTTTTCGACCAGGGCCAGGGCCTTTTTGGCTCTCACACCATCCTGGTGGAACTCTCTGTCAAATGAGGACAGTGCCCTGTGGTACCTAGCTCAGTTCCACAGATCATATAAGATGGAGATGTTCCACCAGGCATACAGTTGAGGACAGGGAGGTTATATGCATTGACTGGCCTCCCTGCCCCCCTTTCTTGTCTTCCTTTCCTCTTCCTTCCTTTTTTTTTGGACCCTTCCCTCCCTTCTCTTGTTCCTTCTCCATCCCTGTTGCTGTTGCCTTTCCCTGGCCTTGGGCAGGTGGACCTCCTAGAGGTCTGACCTTTTCAAATCTCCATCTTTGGCCAACTCCATGGGTGAGACTATTTTATAGGAGCTAGCTATTGAGCCAGGGTGCCCTATATGTCTAAATTGGGTCCAGTTTTAAGCTTTTATTTGTATATTTTAATGTTAGTGCATTTATTTGCATGCTATCTGATTTATTGTACTCATTTGCTGGAAGCAGCCTTGAGCCCAGCAAGTGCCGGATGATTTAAGTATAATCTTAAATCATCATCATCATCATCATCATCATCATCATCATCTTTAAAAGCCTTGCTCCATGGTTGCTCTCCCTCTGATAACTGTGCCTCTCCCTCTGATAACTGCTGAGCAGTGATAAAGAAGAGATGAGGCTGACTAACAAGATAGAGGGCCCCTTCCTTCTTCCCTCCATTTGAAACAAGGTTTCTTCTCAAAATTAACAGACAGACTTGTCCTGTGAAAATGACTGTACATCTCTGCTCCATGTCAGCTTGGGATAAGGGGGAAAATAATGCTTTAAATTAAGACTGTACTTAGTAGTGAGATATCAGAAGACAGCTAAGCCTTCTCAGTCACTTGGGGTACATAAGCTGATACGTTATAATGAGATCCCCAAAGTCCTGTGATCAACCCAGAGTAAACAGAATGAAATACCGACGGGTTTGCTAATTATACGAATCTGTTTTAAAAAGCGCTCTGAATCCTGTCCAATATGAAAGGATATGAGTTGTGTACTCTCTTCACCAACCCCTTAGTAATAGGCTTCATTGTACTTTTGCTGTGATGATCATTAATTTAAAAAACCTGTGACATGTGCAAAGAGGGTATTTCGGGGGGGGGGCGAGTCAAACCGAAGTTATCATTTTAATCATCGTGTTATTTAAACTAACATTGAAATTTGACATCTTAGTTTTTAGACACAGGCGAGCAACGCAAGCAAATGTGTCTCTCTGCAATAAGACAAAGATTAATGCCATGTGTACGGAGGATTCTCTACCACAATTTAGAATTCTGGTGGCGCCATGACGCCCCTGTTTTATATGGTGGCTTGCCAGAAGAAAATTACATAAGCCAATTCTGAATGCATTCCTGTTGTACTCTTTTTTTTTTTTTTTACACAACCACATTTATGTAAGTAAATAAATAGCTTGATGATGAATATTTCTGGAATGATCTCTCAAAACTGAATTCACCTAGCATGTGTAGAAAGCAATATACAGCGACTTAGGTGTGTTTATTTTGTTTAAAGGAATGGAAAAAGTTCTCTTGAGGACAGAATCAATTTCTTTTCTTTTACAAAAAAAAAAAAAAAAAACTTCTAGACAACTAACCACAATAGAAATAGGTTCTTTTTTTAAAAAAATGCCGTAATGGGAGAATTCTTTTCAGCTGGAGGGTGTTTTATTATTTAAATTGGAAGCTGTTGTTTCTCAAACATATATTACATTATAGCATATGATGTGTGATATATTCCCCATACATAGGCATTTGTGTCTTAAATACCCTCTGAAAATGCTTATGCACCATATACAATATAATGTGGACTCATAAAGTAGCACAATAGTTTTGCCTGAATGTAGCTGCAATTGAACGCATGTACAGTGCAGGCACCTTGAGAGGAGACAATAAAAATCATTGCAGCACAGATACACACACACACACACACACACACACACCTTACATGGAGATAGTATGATGACAAGGGAAGTATCAATTGCTAATGGCTAAAGTGCCACTTCACTGAAGGTGGAAGGATCTGATAACGGGTTTGCATTTGTTTTGCCAGAAACGATCAAAACTTTCAAGAGACCCAGGCCACCAAAAGATCATGTTGAATTGGGTCCCACGGTACATTGCTGGCCTTCCCTCTGGGCCTTCCCTCCCACCACCCAGACTCCATCCAGAGATCATATCAAAACCAATTGCATGCCTTGCTGTTAGCAGCAATTGGTTTTCTGTATGTGTACTAGGGTCGCCAACCTCCAGGTACTAGCTGGAGATGCCCCTCTATTACAACTAATCTCCAACCAATAGAGATCAGTTCCCCTGGAGAAAAAAGGCCGCTTTGGGCATTGGACTCTATGGCATTGAAGTCCCTCCCCTCCCCAAACCCTGCCCTCCAAAAACCTCCCACTGGTAGTGAAGAGGGACCTGGCAATCCTAATGTGTAACTTTTTTTCCCCATTCCTTCCCTCATATTTATATCAAAATCAGTATGGCATAGGATCTGCCTGGTTTGTTTTATCTTTATAACCTGAGTAGTAACTTACTCAAGGTTATGCTTCACTGTAATGGGAGCATAGCATTTACACCAGCATCATCTTGCTCAGAAATCAGGGTGTTATGAGCCCCCAGACTGTTGTCCCTCTATACAGTGGTCCCAAATGTGGTGCCTATGGGCACCATGCTGCGCACCAAGTGCTTTTATAAAATGGGCGCAGCTAAGTGGGGCTTTTGCCCAGGAGGGCTTCTGATTGGCTTTGCAGACAAAAAGGCATCCTGTTAAAAAGTGCTTCTGCCTGAAATATTGAATAGTTACTATCAGAGTTATACATAACCACATAAGAACATAAGAAAAGCCCTGCTGGATCAGACAAAGGCCCATTAAGTCCATCAGTCTGTTCACATAGGGGCCAACCAGGTGCCTCCAGGAAGCCCCCAAACAAGATGACCGCAGCAGCACCATCCTGCCTGTGTTCCACAGCACCTAAGATAATAGGCATGCTCCTCTGATCCTGGAGAGAATAGGTGCGCATCATGATTAGTAACCTTGCCCGCTGACATTTTATGGTGGGCTCTGCCTCTTGCAGCAGCCATTTTGTGATTGTTCTTACTGCCCTGTCAGAATTTCAAAGGTGCCCAGAGGCTCAAAAAGTTGAGGACCTCTGCCCTAATATGTATAAGGGAAGGATAACTTGGTCGATAAATTCTTCAGAAGCCTGAAAAGTTTCAATCGAATCTAAAGTTGCCAACCTCCAGGTAGTAGCTGGAGATCTCCTGCTATTACAACTGATCTCCGGCCAATAGAGATCAGAAAATGGCCGCTTTGGCAATTGGACTCTATGGCATTGAAATCCCTCCCTTCCCCAAACCCCTCCCTCCTCAAGCTCCACCCCAAAAACCTCCTGCCAGTGGTGAAAAGTAGGGTTGCCAGGTCCCTCTTCGCCACTGGCGGGAGTTTTTTGGGGCGGAGCCTGAAGCGGCCATTTCCTCCAGGTGAACTGATCGCTATCGGCTGAAGATCTGTTGCAATAGCAGGAGATCTCCAGCCAGTACCTGGTGGTTGGCAACCCTAGTGATCTGGCAACTCTAATCGAATCCCATGGAGAAATTATGCACTACTTTGTGGGAATATCCTGTGTCAAAGTTAAGTTCTTATGCTAGATGTAGAATTTTTTTTATTTAAAAATAATATTTAAAATAAAAAAAATAACTGAGAAAGAAGACCAGGGTCTGTAAGGTGAACCTTGGGTCGACTGCAGGACTTCAGAATTTGTTTTTCTGAATGACGCTTTCTATGGAAAAAGACAAGCTATTCCTGAAATTCCCTTTGTGAAATAGGGTAGGGTATTTGTGGTCAGAAAAAAAGAGAGGAAAACACCAGTGTTTGTACAGAATGGCTTGCAGGTACCAAAGCACCTTTTCTGAATCATGATCAATAATCTTTACATAGGAAGCAATCTTAAGCCTACGCATGTTCTTCAATAAGGCTTGTGTTTGTGTGTGTGTGTTAAGTGCCGTCAAGTCGCTTCCGACTCATAGTGACCCTAAAAATCAATATCCTCCAAAACGTTGTATCCTTAACAGCCTTGCTCAGGTCTTGCAAATTGAGGGCTGTGGCTTCCTTTATAGAGTCAACCCATCTCTTGTTGGGTCTTCCTCTTTTCCTGCTGCCCTCAACTTTTCCTAGCTTGACCGTCTTTTCTAGTGACTCTTGCCTTCTCATAATGTGACCAAAGTACAACAGCCTCAGATAAGTCATTTTAGCTTCTAGGGTCAGTTCAGGCTCGATTTGATCTATAACCCACTGTTGTTGGGTTTTGGGGGAATATTTTTTTGGCAGTCCATGGTATCCATAATACTTTCCTCCAACACCACATTTCAAAGGAATCTACTTTCTTCCTATCAGCTATCAATAATGCTTATTCCCAGGAACATTGCTCTAGGATGGTGGCCATATAAGCCTATTATGCATATGGAATTAAAAAAAAAAAAGTAAGTATGAGCTCCAATCAGCAACAAAAAGAAGCCTACCACAAATGAAAGGGTATAATGCAACACAATACTGGTGTTCAGTATCTCTATATATTTTATAATTAATGGACAAGGCAAATAGTTCTGAGGCTGCATCAACATCTCAAACTTATATCTATTTTATTCTTTCTTTATGGCCCCTGTGATTAGTCCCACCAAATGAATCCTGGAAATTTAATTTATTTGGTGAAATGCTGTGAATTCTCTGCTAGAGATTCTTCGCCATCTTAACAGAACCCCAGTTTTCATGATTCCCTGGGAAGAGAATTATTGTTAAATCAGTTTTACTCTGTAGCATGCATATCCCCCTCTAGTTATGTTTTATTGTTGGTTCTCAATTTGTCTTTTAGAAGTATGAATTCCTAAAACTAAAAAAAGTTAATCAGGAGTTTTTACGGTGTAAAGATCAACTTTACAAACTTGATTGTTTCTTTTAAAAGTCTGACTTTAGAATAATAAAATAATCATTCTTGCCCAGGCCCAGAGTTCATTCAAGTTGGTCCCTAACCCGCCAGTCTCAACATCATGGTATTAGGACTTTCTTATTTTGCAGCAACTGTAGTTAAAAATTATATCTGTCAGTGCTGCTCATGCACACATGGCAATAATTGGCATGATCTTGGCAAGACGCCCAAAGGTCTGGCTTATGAAATACTTTGGCATGACTTGAGGCAAAGGCCTGTCAGATTAAATAGTTTGGCAACTGGAGAAGAGAAAGAGGGCTCCTGGCAACCTAAAAAGAATGAGTGGCATTGGAAATGGAGAAGGCCTAGCAACGTTGAAGGCAAGGTTTTGGCAGAAGAGACGTTAAGGCCAAGAATACAAGGCAGAAGGAAGCCAAAAAGAAGACTGGCAGGAGACCTAAGAAGTTGGCCTCCAGAGAGACAAAGAAAGAGAAAAGTTCTTAAAATAGGAAGTCCAGAGCGTATCATCAAAGGATTCAACTGTGGGAAACCTGTCCAGCTACAGAGGCAGTGAGTCTGAGATGTTTGTTGTTCAAATTTTTTTGGAATACCACAAATACATAAAACAGGGGATACTGTTCGAAAAAACAAGTAGCTGGACTCTTAAAACTTTCTTCGGAGACATCCTACCACTTGCATAAAACCATTTCTTCACAAGGCAGACCTACAACATGCGTCTCTAGATTGCATCGCTTATCTTATTGATTAGATCCAGAAAGCAATGGTTTTTCCATGTGTTCTTGTTCCCGTGGGAGAAATATAAAATAATTTGAGATGGAACAGAACCTTATTAAGGCTTAACATTTTATCTGCAAGGGGTTATTTATAAGCCTATAAAGACTGGAAGAAACTGGGGCTGTCAGCGTTGCAGAAATGGAACACGCATCAACAATAAGGGGCCATAAGGATGACAGAAGCAAAATTCATGTTTAAAGCATGGATAGTAAGAGCTAGGGTTGCCAGGTCCCTGTTGATCACCGGTGGACGATGGGGGGCAGTAGGGTTGCCAACCTCTAGGTACTAGCTGGAGATCTCCATCATCTCCTGCTATTACAACGGCTCTCCAGCCAATAAAGATCAGTTCATAGGGTTGCCAAGTCCCTTTTCACCACTGGCAGGAGGTTTTTGGGGCAGAGCCTGAGAAAGTCAGGGTTTGGGGAGGGGAGGTATAGAGTCCAATTGCCATACAGTCCAATTGCCAAAGCAGCCATTTCTCCAGGGGAACTGATCTCAATCAGCTGGAGATCTCCAGCTAGTACCTGGAGGTTGGCAACCATATCAGTTCACCTGGAGAAAATGGCCGCTTTGACAATTGGACTCTATGGCATTGAAGTCTCTCCCCTCCCCAAACCCCGCCCTCCTCAGGCTCCGCCCCAAAACCCTCCCACCAGTGGCGAAGAGGGACATGGCAACCCTAGGGGGCAGGGTGGCCAGATCCAGGTTGGGAAACTCCTGGAGATGGAGCCTGGGGAGGACAGGAACCTCAGACGGGTACAATGTCATACAGCCTATCCTCTAAAGCAAGCATTTTCTCAAGGAAAACTGATCTCTGTAGATTGGAGATGAGCTGTAATTCCAGGGGATACCAAGGTCCCACCTGGGACTGGCATTCCTAGTAAGAGCAGATGTGAATTAAAAATAAATAAATAAGAAGTCCATGTTTGTGAACAGGAAATTCATCTTTACTGACCCAGTGAGTGTCTTGGAATGTCATATGTCTTGAAATGTTCAAAACATCCTTTTTAAACACAATTTTAATTTTAAATGATTTCTTTGGCCTCAATGCCATTGTTTTGTGTCATAGGCCTTTGGCTCTATCCCACCCAGTCTCCTCTTACATAGCCTGCAGTACAATTAAAAGCAAACAAACAAACTTCAATTCATGATTTTGATCCCACCATTTTTAAACACAGCATTGTTTTACTAGAAGGGATTGGGCATGTGTCAGGGCAAAATGATCTGTCAGTTCATTCAGTCATCGATTTAGAAATGTCTCGATGCATCAATTAGCACTAACGGGTTTGAGTTGAAAGTTGTATACTTTGGGTCTGTCACTGTACTGTACCATTTCTTTCTGAAGTCTGAATTCTGCCTACATAAAATACCCCTCCTTGCAGAAAATAAGTATGATAGAAGGTGTTCTAGGGGTTACTTTTGCTAGTTTTTGTGTGGGAGTATTTTATATGAGGAAGCGTTTAAACATTTGCCGTCTTACCCTGTAGTCTGAGATGGTACACCAAACACATGTAGGTTGGTTGGTATTCTTCTCCTGTTCTACCTATAAAACAAAGGGGACACAATCCAGAGTTCCTTTGAGCACACTCAAAGACTAGTTCTTGCCAAGCAGGACTGTCTGTTTTTTTTCACTCTGAGTCTTTCTTTCGCTCACTTTTTCTCTCTTTCCATCCCATGCTACATTGCAAGTTACTTTGCAAACTCTTCAATTACAAATGCACCATGAAGCATGAAAGAGGGAAGGTCTCTGATGTTTGAAAACAAACATAAAACCCCAGGGCTGTTATAGTTTTAGGTATCTGTTTGCTCTGAACTATACTATTAAGATACCGTATATACTCAGGTATAAGCCGACCCGAGTATAAGCCGAGGTGCCTAATTTCACCCCCAAAATGGGGAAAAATTAGGCACCCACGTATAAGCCGAAGGGGAAATGCACCCCCCCCCCCGCAGGCTTACCTGACCGGGCTCCAGGCGCGCAGGCAGGCGGTGGCAGCGGCCCCCTCCCTGCGTGCAGGAGGCCTCGCAGGGTCAGCTGGCAAGCAGGAGGACCGGCCTGGGTGAGGTGGGGGGGTGAGGTGTGTGTGGGGGAAGAAACCACCGCTGCCGCGCAGAAGGTGCGATCGCGCAAAAGGCACGCCAATCACTCAAAAGGCGCGACTGCGATCGCGCAAAAGGCGCGATTGGGTGGAGATGGGGTGGGGGAGAAGAAGCCGCCGCCGCCACGCAGAAGGCGCGATCGGGTGGGGTGGGGGGAGAAGGCGGGACAGCCCCCCCATCAGCTGGCCGGCGGGAGCGCGCTGGGAGAGGGCCCGGCAGGTGAATTACCGTATTGACCCGAGTATAAGCCGAGGTGAGTTTTTTAAGCCAAAAATCATGGCTAAAAAACTTGGCTTATACTCGAGTAATACGGTAGTTTTACGGTATGTTTTATTTTATTTTATTTTTGCATATGTGGGTGTTTTTGTAACCCACCTTGTTCTAAATTCTTTGGGAAAGCTGAAATATTAGACAAACACCTAAATACCTATGAGATGCAAAATATGGAATACATCTGAACATCTCTTCCACGTGTCTGAGTTCATCCCCAGTGGTATCATGCCCTAAGTGGGAACAGAATATTACCACTGAAACGGCCATTAAAAATACAGAACCCCGATCCTTGTTAGTATGAGGTGACAATATCTAGGCAACCCCCATGTAACTTTAGCTTAGCCAGTTGACAGGTAAGGATATTCATGGACGAGAGGAAGTGAAAATTGCTTTGACAATATTTAAACCTTATAATATTTTAAAGTCTTGTGTGACATTAACGTTGGTATCTAGGAATGTCTAAACGCAGATTTAATAGAGGGATATAGGATAATCACCGTGTTTGAATGACAGTACGAGCAGTGAAGATGGATGCTTTGCAAAGAAGCAAATTTGGCACCCTCATATAAATACAATTTGCAGATATAGTCCAATCCTGTTTAAGAAGCAATAATTTTTTGCTCGCACTTTGTATAAATTATATAGTGATATCTGTTTTCTTATCCATTTTGAGTGACACACATTGAGAAGCAGGAGACAGAGCAAGAGTACACCTAAGCAGTTGTCCCTGCTTCAGTTGCCACAGTCTGTCTTCACAGTGATGTAATGACAAATGGGTGTACTGTTCTACATGGCTAGGTTCAGACTGGGTGGCCAGTCTCCCAGGTTAAATTCAGGAGTCAATTTAGCTAACTTCAACAAAGCATGTAGGATTTTGCACCTATATGGATATCACGTCAGTGTGGGTGGATTATTTCTATTTTATATTTGTATCCCGCCCCTCCCCCACTGTAGTGGGGCTTGGGGCGGGTAACAACAAATCAAATACATTTAAAAACAGAAACAATTAAAATAGATTTAAATCCATAAAATACAAATAAGATGGCACCCTAAGTTCCCAGAAGAGTTGACTCCCGAGAATAACAAACCCTCTACTTAGAGGGGGGGCGGGGGCTGAGGGGAGCCTATAAAAGGTGGACTTTGCCCAGTGACTGGTAGATGTACAAGAGCAGCTGAAAATCCTTAACCATGTGCCTGGTAGAACATCTCCGTCTTGCAGGTCCTACAGAACTGGGCCAGATCCCACAGGGCCCTGTTCTCCTCAGACAGAGTTCCACCAGGCAGGGTCCATGGCTGAAAAGGCCCTGGCCCTGATTGAGGACAATCAGATTGCTCTTGGGCTAGGGACTTCCAGTAGATTTTGGGAACTAGAGTGGAGCATCCTTGGGGGGATGATATTCAGCTTTTCGGATTTCGGCTATTCGCCTTTGGTCAGATGCACGGCTCTGTGCCTTCTCCCATTTTTCTATCTTTGACTGGTTTTATTAGAACCCCATAGTTGGGGCCCTTGCGAGGTAGGGGTTGTGTAATCAGAGCCAACTTAGTCAGACCAAACTATCCATCACCCTTCAGTGAATTAATCTGGATAGCAGAAGGGGCATTTAAAAGACTAGGCCCACCCAGTCCCATCCAGAGGGATAGACTCTCCAACTAAAAGCACCAACTTCAACAGCTGCTGATCTGGCTTTTGAAGAAGACTCCTCACCCACAAGGACGAGCCATCCTTCAGAAAAACCACCTTGGTAATGACTTCAGCTGGCTTCGATATCACCCCCCACATGAAAACCTTCTCTCAAACTGTAGGTTGCCCGCACTGTGACCATCTCTTGAAATCAGATTTTTGATGACTATATCACTATTCACAGGATGTCATTTGCCACCCAAAGAAATGTTTTCTGTGCCTTATTTTTCTGGCATTTAAGCTGTTTTCCTCAGTTTGGAAGCTAATTTGCATGGAAATCATGCTATATGCCCCAGATACAAACAGAGCCCCCAGACTTTGTGATGCCTGCCAATTGGCTATTTCCCCCAGTCCTCAGCAACGGTGACCTTCTGAACATGAAAACTGATTGTCAGCTTGGCTGTAGCCTCTCACAAATGCCTGGAAGACTGGGGCGACCTCTTTTTGGGCCCAAAAATTGGACCCCTGTCCCAAACCTCACCAAACTTCAATGCCCATGTAAGGAGTCCCTTGCAGCCATGCTGCTAATTTACCGAAATTACCAAAAGAAATCAGGCTCAATAAACCTGAGCCTAAAAATTACTGAATTTTTTTTGCACACCCTTAGATCCAACACTGACATTACTTCTGGCACAACCCCAGAAGTGTTGATGTAGCCCTGATTGACACTTTAGGACTCCCCCAAAGCTCTATGGTGAATTCATAGATTTTGAGGAGGGGGGTTCTATTTAGTTAGTTAGTTAGTTAGTTAGTTAGTTAGTTAGTTAGTTAGTTAGTTATCCTGCACCCTCCCCTCACAGGGGACTTGGGGGTGGCTTACATTTAAAAATACAGTAAATGCAAATACAATATGAATAAATGAATGAATGCAATAAATAGAGCAATAAAACAATTAAAACATTTGACTCAAGAACAAGTCCTATGAGGAAAGGTTGAAGGAGCTGGGTATGTTTAGCCTGAAGAGGAGAAGACTGAGAGGTGATATGATAACTATCTTCAAGTACTTGAAGGGCTGTCATATAGAGGAGGGTGCCGAGTTGTTTTCTGTTGCCCCAGAAGGTCGGACCAGAATTAATGGGTTGAAATTAAATCAAAAGAGTTTCCATCTAGACATTAGGAAGCATTTTCTAACCATTAGAGCAGTTCCTCAGTGGAACAGGCTTCCTCGGGAGGTGGGGAGTGCTCCTTCTCTGGAGGTTTTTAAGAAGAGATTGGATGGCCATCTGTCAGCAATGCTGATTCTATGATCTTAGGCAGATGATGAGAGGGAGGGCATCTTGGCCATCTTCTGGATGTGGAATGGGGGTCACTGGGGGTGTAGCAGGGAGGTGGTTGTGGGTTTCCTGCATTGTGCAGGGGGTTGGACTAGATGACCCTGGTTGTCCCTTCCAACTCTATGATACTATGAAGAACAGATGACTTTGAGAAATTAAGTCAACTGACTAGATCCCCGGTTTGTAATGTTAACCAAAGCTGCATGAAACAAAGCAGCCTTACATGCCCTACTGAATGCTGGAAGATCCCTCAGTGCACGAACTTCCCTGGGGAGCTGATTCCAAAGAGAATGGACCATCACTGAAAATGCCTTTCCCCTGGTGGTTGATGAGCGAGCCGGGCACCTGTAGAAGGCCCTGCAAAGATGATCTAAGGAGGTGAGGGGGGTCATACTGGGAGAGGCGGCCCTGCAGGTAAGATGGTCCCAGACCATTTAGGGCTTTATACTTTCAAATTGCACCAGAAGCTGACCGGAAGCCAGCGCAGGTGCCAAAGTTCTACAAGGCTGTGCCGATGCATTGACATCACTTCCAAGGATGTGCGGGAAGTGACATCCTAGCATCACAATACTTTGTATTTCCATGTCCTTCCCCCTGTCCACCTCCCGCTGGTTGCCAGTGCCTGGCTGGCAATCTCAGCCACAACACTGGCAAACTGTATGTTTCGTGCAGTGCTTTACATTGCCTATCTGTAGCCATGTGAAACATCTGTTAAGCAGTCTCTGCCTCTTGTGGTGTAGGCAGAGTTGGAGAGGAGAAGCAGCCATTCCCTTCACTAAAGGTTCCGCTAAAACTGGAGCTGGAACTGGTGTTCTATATGTACAACCTCGAGCTGTTAGGACAGGCTGGGAAATCAGGTATGTTTCTCCTGTTGCACGTATCCAGCCCATTTCGGTGCAAGTCTAGCCTGTAAATTGGGGGCAAAGATTATAAGGCTCTTTGACCAATGAAGTGTTATTTAAGTGCTTGGGACTTCAGGCCCATGAGCGTTTAGTAGGAAACTGGACCATTGAACTCAGTGGATCTATACCTACACAGGAGTGGTCTGTAATTATAACAGCACACATACAGAGTTAATATCCGCCGATTAAGCAATCTAAACCTTAGTCTATGTTGTGCTATATTTTTATTGTTTTCTTTTTTTAACAAAAACCCTCCAAAGTCCTCCAACTGTGTAGGCTGGCAAATGTGATGGAGGAAAGGCACCCAGCCTGCTTATGTCAGTAACATAATTTTAACACAACAAGACAAATGTAACCAGGCATGACACATTGGCATGCTGACACATGAGGCCGTGCATTTAAAACAAAAGCAATTCGCTGGAAACCATACCGGTTTATTCTTTTCCACCAGCAGATTTATTTTATGAGATTCAATACGCTGCCCAGAGTAGCTGGAGCTTTCCAAAAGGTACCTTTAGTTTCTCGACCCTCCAAGTGCATTTGAGCAGTTAGTCGCCTAAATGGACACTTAGATAGTTGGTGCATAGCAATGTCCATAACACTCACTTGTACAAAAGAAATCCAGGTTCAAATCCTTTATCGCAGTTTTTAAAAATCCTGACCTTGTTCCACAGAGTTCTGGATGGCACACAAGGTTCTCTCCTTCATTTTATTGTCACAACAGTGAGATTGGACCAAAGTCACCCAGGCATCTTCATGGCTGAGTAGGGATTTCAATCCAAGTCTCCTCAGCGATTCTCATCATAGTACCTATGGGTTTAATGGTGCTCATTTGCTTCTTTCATAAAGAATCATTTTCCAAAGCATAGAGCAGGTCCTAGCTTTCCTCCACCCCATTAAAAACAGCTGCCTCTATTGTAGATGGATACTTGAACTGCAGCCTCACAACTTGTTGTGATTGGCCCCAGCCCCCCAGGGCAGTCATTTTGTGCTTGCTCCCACACAGGAATTTTGTGGTGGTACCCATACCTGTCTTCAAATTTCCCTAAGGCTCACCAAGACTGGGGACCTCTATAATATTTAATCCCTTTAGTGACTTCACCCCCCTGGCTTTATCTGCCATGATGCTTCTCAGCTTCCAGAATAAGTCATTTATTTTAGCATAAATTGTTGAGGATTTTAACTATAATTGCTATATTTTAATGGATAGAATATGTTGTAAGCTGCCCCGAGCCCAGCTTTGTCGGGGAGGGGTGGGATAGAAACCGAATGAACACACACACACACACACACACACACACACACAAACAAATAAATAAAGTGCCTCAAAGTGTTGTTGTGTGGCTAGGCTTCTGCTCTGATTAAGGAGAAGGTGGGTTAATTAATAATAGTTCACTATTATATACAGGTTGAGTAGCCCACATCTGGACAGCTTGGGACCAGAAGTGGTCCGTATTTTGGATTTGTCCATATTTTGGATCTCTTCAACTGTGGTGAGGAGGGAAGCTAAACTGAAGTCTGGGCATGCTGCGAGTGAGCCTAGACTTCAGTTTAGCAGTTTCCCTTCCTGCTGCAGATGAAGTTTGATCTGACTGACAGCCATGCCGCCCAGCCTCTCTGGACTTGGAAAGGCCAGGCAGTGTGGCTGCAAGTCAGATCTGTGCTGCCCGGCCTCTTGAAAGTCAGGAGAGGCTGGGCCGCGTGGATCTGCCTGCATGCCAGTTCGAAGAGTCCAGTTTTCAGGTCAGTCCGGATATGGGATGACAAGATAAGGGATACTCAAACTGTACTGTAGATGGGAAAGAACAGAATGTAGAATATAACAGGCATTAGGAATACAGAGAGACCTGGTTCCAGAAACCTGCCAATAAAATCATTTCCAGTTGCTACTGCAAGATGTTCAGGGGGAGAGTCAGAGTTGGCAAGAAACCACCAAAGCAGAACAGGCTGATGAAGAGACTGGCATTGTCTTCCTGGTCAGGAAGGAGAAGAACTTGTAAAGCAATAGGTGAGGGTGGCAGGGAGGTCAGAGAAATTTTGACAGTCAGGGAGGGAGCCAGAAATAACATAGTGCTGGTACTCTTGCTCAACTTCTTGACATTGATATCTCCGCTATGGACTAATCACAAATTCTTGGAGCAATGATCATTTCATTCCTGGAATTTTGGGAGTGTTTAGGGTTTGAGGAGGTGCAGGAGTGGGGAGTGAGTGAGAGGAAGTGGCCCCAGAAAACAACTGTTTGGCAGCACATGTAGCCTTTAAATATTAAAGGGCCATTATGTTCTACAGGAAGATCTGGCCTGCAAACACTGGAGGCCAGGTCTACCACTATAGTGTTTATTGTTGGCCATCAAGTTGCAGCCAACTTACAGCAACTGCATAGGGTTTTCAAGGCAAGAGACATTCAGACAAGGTTTGCTATTGTCTGCCTCTGTGTAGCTACCCTGAGTATTCCTTGGTGGTCTCCTATCTAAATATTGACCAGGGCTGACCCTGCTTAGCTTCCAAGATCTAACAAGATCGGGCTAGCCTGGGCTATCAAGGTAGCATAGAAAACAATTGCCCTTAAAATTTAAAGGGCATGTGCTCTGCTAAACAGCTGTTTGCGTAGTCATACCCCTCCCTCTCTATTCCTGCTGTCTCTGAGGTGTACTTAGGGGGGATGGGAAAAAAGATCCCCAAATTCCAGAATCCCCCCCAAAAATATATATATATATATACTGGAGATGGAATTCCAAGCCAATAAAAACATTCTTGAAAATTTGGTGTAACTGAAAGCCCAAATTGAAATTAATACCTTTTTTTTGAAGTGCATTCCTCTGCCAAATTGACTGAGAGAAATACCTTTCTATATACCTCCATACATATCAGGACAAGTTTCCAGTTCACTGAATGATGGAAATAGTTATGTGGTAAGATCGCTCCTCTTTACTCGAAAGATGCATCTCATGCAGTATTTATGAATGCTGGGTCATTCTTTTAAAATAGTATGTTTCTTATTACACTTTTTTCTCGGACCAGCATCTGATAAAAGAAAATGTATAGTGCATGTGTTAAAAATCATGTTAAACCTTTGTGATTCATATGTGAAACCCATTTCTGTGTCACTATACATGATGTTCTTTGTATATTGCATTGGCTGAAGTTTAGTGCTTTTATGAGAGTAGAAGATTATAGCAATCTGGTGTTTGACAAGTCAAATGATAGGCACCAATAGCTCTTACCTTTGGAACATGCTGTGCTTTGATCCTGCTGCAAAGTCTGTAGCATTTTCCTCTTGGTGACATGATCATCCATTATCTAATAAGACTAAAGCATTTTATTTTGCTTCGATAAGCTGTGCTATCCTATTACCAACTATCCCAGAAAGCCTCCTGTGAGTTTCCAAAGTGAACGAGAGGCAATAATATAATATCTTCTGCTCAATGGTTGCAGTACAGTGGTGGAAACAGCTGGACAGGGGACTCTTCACTCCAGTGGAGCAGGGATACATTTGCAATTTGCACTGTGTTATTAGCATTCTGTGGAATCGCTGCCACATGCCATGATTTGAACCCTGATAAATTGTGAAGAGTCTATGACTGGTGTTTTTTTTTTAAAATAAAGATTGATTGATGATTTGAACCCCCCTCCTAGGAAAATTTCTGGGTTCTGGATTTTGTTCTCATGCAGAAAGTTGTTGTGCATTGATACTGCACAACATGTCTTCTCAGTGTTTCTGCTCTTACCATATGTTAGTGCCTTTCATGTGGGGGTCTTAGCTTTGCAGTGGCAAGAGACATCATGATTGGTGGTAACTATGCCTTGAACCATGGGGAAAGAAGGAGTATAAATGTTTTAATAAATAAAATAAATAAACACTGTTTGGTTACTATTGGATTATAGCTTTTGCCTTGTAGTCATACTCTCTCAGCCCCACCTACCTCACAGGGTGTCTATTGTGGGGAGGGGAAGGTAATTGTAAGCCGGTTTGATTCTTCATTAAGTGGTAACGAAAGTTGGTATATAAAAACCAACTCTTCTTCTTCTTCTTCTTCATCTTCTTCTTCTGTTTCCAATTTGCTGCTGAAGTGCTATAAATATGTTCTGCCACCTATGGCCAGGGCACAATGACTATCCTCCATACTGGAAACATAAAACTGATCCATATCCCATTCAAGACTTTAGGCAGTTAAAAGGTTTATTTGATAACAGCCCTATGGTCACATACTTTCTCAGAGATCACTATATTTGGGGAAAGTGTTCCCCAACTTATATGTGATTCTGAAGATTACTCACTTTATCACTAACAAATGTGGATGAGCTCTCACAAATCTAACTCCATCGAGGGCTTATTTGGCCCACCCAATGTCCAACACAAGGCTTTTCAATAAAATGTTCACATGCCCACTGTGAGCCATCTAGTGTAAGGGAAATCAGTAATGTACATGCATGTGTGAATTGGACCTATGGATGAATTTAGCTCTGTTGTATAAAACATATTGGTCACATCAGTGAGAATTCTGAATCAGCTCCTTTGCTTGAACCATTGTTTTCTTAAAAGATTTCTCATTTTGAGCATCTCTGATGCAATGTCTCTGGCTTGTTTTGCTCTTTCAGCGTAAGTTACAGTCAAGGTAATATAGGTTAACTTTTGTGGTGGTCAGTGTATGGTTCATATGTGAATGAAAGGCACCTTGTAATGGTTTCTCAATCCATGGCTCTTGGTCCAGAGTGGAGAGGTGTTTGCACATCAATGTGTTGTAATTACATGCCATTCATAATGCCTTTAGCAGCTTATCAGATATGTTACGTGGCCAGCTGATCCTCATTCAGATGGACAACAGTCAAGGTAATATAGGTTAACTTTTGCGGTGGTCAATGTATGGTTCATGTGTGAATGAAAGGGTGGTGTTCATATGGCAACTGCTGTCCGCCATGTTCTTCAGCAGTAGCTAAAATCTGGAGCAAAATGTTCAGAAGAAAATGTTCTGAAAAAGGATTGCTCACTAAGGGAACAAGAAAAAAAATCGTATTTCCTACTGCTAACATTGGCTGATTCTTGATATTTGTCTGGGCTCTAATCTAAGCTAGAACCAGAAAAGGGGAGGTTGTGAAAGGGGGAAAAAATTGCTTTATGCTGTCCACAATATCAAATATCTACTTACATTTGGAAATATTCATAGTTTAGTCTCTGGAAGCTTCTTGAAATAATTTCGTTATACAAGACAGTGGTTTATATCCTCCCTTTAATTTCTGAAGTAAAGTTGCTTCTAATAGTATTAGACAGGCATTTCTCTTTCTTCATACACTGATTCTTAGTTATGTTTAAACTGCCTTTCATGTGTGGGGTGCTACTATTCTGATTGAAGTCAACAATGAGACTTCAATTGATTTGAATGCATAAATGTTGATATTCTTCCTTTCTTCTCTTTCTGCAGTTGTCTATCAATATTTGGAGAGGTACAAACGTATTCCCTCTTTATTAGGTTAGCAAACACGGCATCATGAATGAAATCTCCCTCAAGAATCTGTAATACAAAGCAAAGCATCTATCTGTCTGTCTGATACAAGCCTATCTATGACCATTCTTAACACATTCTGCTAATTGGAAGACAGATATTCCACACTGAAACAAAACCTTAATTATTCTAGGGTTGATTTGATACTTTGTACAGACACCTAAGTTATGACTGTGTACATACTATTGATGAAGTCTTCAAACATGTTTTTCCTTGCAAATACCTGGAAGCAGAGCCCTGATTTGTTTAGTGGGTCATCAGCATTTTTCTGTAGTATGAGTCACTGTGTTTTAGGAACCATCTGAAGGTTTATCAGAGGTCTTTTATGCATGGGGATTTTAACCTGGGTTCGAGGCTCCCTTGGCCCATACTTTTCTGATCTGAATTCTCAAAACCCTATGCATAGTGGTTGTTTGCCCAGAAGAAAGTCCTGGAGTATCAGGAGTAAGTTTTTGTAATGCAGAATCACCAGCACAAATACAGAGCATCTGAGTCCCTGCCCCTTGAAAACATTGCTTTGTAATTGGCTGTAGTCTGCAAAGGGATATGCTAAAAGGAATGATAGGATTGCCCACTGGAAACAATGGGTGATGCTGGAAGGCCTATTGAAGATCATGGCATCCAGGATTGCCAATTGACTTGCATGGGCTCCAGTGAACTACATTACAGCACAAAAAGAGATGCAAAGAAAATGTGGAATGGATTTTCCATTAAGGTCACTTGGCCCAGATAGACTACTCTGGCACTGGATTGACAGCTCCCAGAGTGCATCGTCATTCCACTCTGGGGCTGTCATTCCAGTCCCAGAGCACAGATTCTGTTCCCTGGGTCTGTCATTCCACTCTGGGGGCAGTCAATCCAGTGCCAGAGTTGTCTATTTGGGCCAAGTGACCTTAATGGAGAACCATTCCTCATTTTCTTTGCAACTGTTTTTGTGCTGTAATGTATTTCAATGGAGCCCATACAAGTACAGCTAAGTTGGTTCCTGATTATGCAAGCACTTGCTTTCTGCCTCCTCCCCGCCCCGCCGCTCAGCTGGAGGAGGAGGGGGAAACCCAGAATGTGTTATGCACCCAAATAGGTACAATTTCCCTTTCCCTAGATTTAACAGCCACTGGGTATCCATCAACCACTTCACACTATAAAAAGAGGAAATGAAATTTATTTTTTCCTTGACACTATAAAGAGAAAAGTTGCCACATCTCTCAGGCAATTGACCATAGCTACAATTTGAACCAAGTTGATATCAGAGCAGACTTTAAATCCGAGGCAAAACAGCATTGGGAAAACTCGAGAAAAGCACAGGGTGGGTGCAAGGTCAACTCTGAAGGATGGAAAACTCATGCATAACTCCAAGGAACAGTCCAGGGGCGAACATGAGTCAAAGTACCCATGCATAAAGGACCAGAGTCTATAGCTCAAAATTCACATGAAGCTCCTTAATACCAGTGTCAGAGCAATGGGTCTATCATGGTCAGTAATATCTACCCTGACTGGCCATGACTCTCCAGAATCTCAATTAGAAGTCTTTCATATAATCTACTACCTGGTCCTTTTCCCTGAAGATGCTGGGGATTGAATCTGGGACCTTCTGCATGTGAAGCAGATGCTCTGTCACTGAGCCACGAACACTTTCCTAATTTTATGAATATTATGTGTGATGCATATCCAAGAGTCATCTGACCACGTCACCATTCACTCAGCTAAACTCAGATGAACAGATTCAGCATATCACTTTAATCTGAATTAATTTTAAGTGGAAGTGTAGTGTGGATTTTTGTATGGAGCAACTGTTATTTCCCCCTGTTAATGCTGTATCTTTTCTTTTTGCTTCCTCATCAAGATTTTATCCAAGGGTGGGTCTTGTGCTGACTTTGGAGATATGCAGCTTTTCTTATTGGTATTGAGTCTTGCTAAAACCTTCAGTAAAATCTCACTTTCATATATAGTGATTTTTTCCCTGTGTGTTAGAAAGGAAAACATTTTCTTGTGAATATATAAAAAAAAGAAAAGAAACTTTTTTTTAATACTGCACTCCATTCACAGACCACATCAGAGGTAGTCTAAGAATAGAATAGATCAAGTATATTTTATGGAAATATAATGAGAAAAGGATGTGTTCCCAAAACTCACTCTGAACAAAGGAATGCAACATAGTCAGGAATACTTTAATGTGCCTAACAATTTTCTCATGTGAAAGGCTGAAGGAACAGCCTTTGGTATGAATCTTCCAACTCTCGCCTGGCACGCGCAACTTGAAATCAGAAATAGTAAAACTATACATTACAAAAAGGAAGAAAAAACAACAACAAAGGAAGAAAATGTATGAATTGTGCAACTCAGAACATTATTCCAAGAGAGACAATTTCAGAACAGCAACAAAAATACTGATATGTAAGAATAATAAATATATTTATTTGCTCAAACATCTCAGAAGTATCTGTGTTTCAGGAATCTCCAATCACACTTACTATTGACTGCAAAAAAGATTAATACAGGAGCAAGATACAGATAGTGTTGCATGTGTTTGATTTCTGTTGGCTTTTACCAAAAAGTGCTCTGTTATTTAGAAATGTGAAAGTATTAATCATTTTCAAAGCAATTACAAAACACAGGTACATTGGGAGAAGGTAAACCTACCTTGTTAAATAATGTATGATTTTTTGAGCCATGCAGTTTCTTAAATATTGCATTATTCTGAAAAATATTCTTAAATGAACTTGTAATTAAAACTGCCAATGCTGATTAAGGGAATGGTGCAAAATATCACATTTATATGAGTAATACATTTGTTTTAGTCAACTGGACACTGTACAGATATTAAATTCTCACTATCAATATACCCAAACCGAAAATCGATACGTATCACATATCGATATACCAAAACCGAAAATAAACTTGAAATTAGCCATTTCAGCAATATTCGGGTTTTGGGTGACCAAATACCAACATCTGGGAATCTGTCCGAAGCCAAATTGGCGGTTCCCAAATTAGATATTCGGCTATTCTAGGTTTTGGCTATTTGGCTTTGGGCAGATGCACAGCTCTGTGGTTTCTCCCATTTTTCAATTTTTGACTGGTTTTGTTAGGGCCCCATAGTTGAGGTAGGGGTCATATAATCAGAGCCAGCTTGGTCAGACCAAACTAGTCTGGAAGGGTCATTATAAAAGATGGGGCTCACCCACTTCTGTCCAGAGGGATATACCCTCCAACTAAAAAGTGCCTGCCTCAACAGCTGCTGTCCAGGCTTCGTTCTGAAAAAGACTGCTCACTCGCACAGATGAGCAATCTCCTTCACAAGAGCTGCCTTGGTCATGACTTTGGCTGACTCCGATTTCCCCCCATGAAAACCTGCTCTCAAACTGAAGGTCGGCCCGAGTAGAGGCTTCGTTCCCCCGCACCGTGACCATCTCTTAAAATCAGATTTTTGATGACTATAATAAAGGACTGTTCACAGGATGTCATTTGCCACCAAATGAAATGTTTTGAGTGCCTTATTTTTTCTAGCATTTATACTATTTTCCTCAGTTTGGAAGCTAATTTGCATGGACATCATGTTATGTGCCCCCTGTTGGCCGGATGAACAGGGGGCTGATCCCCAAAGTAGGGAATCCCTACTTTGGCTGGATGAACAGGGGGAGGGTCCCCAAAGTAGGGAATCCCTAACCCTTGGCAGGGGTCTGGCAGCCCTAGCATCCTGGGACCCATCCCCACTCAGCAGGAATGGTGGTGGCAGAAGGCCTGGGCCAAAGAGGCCCGATGCAGGTGAAGTGCTAGACTGGCTGCATGCAACCCCATCCCAGAGTCATGCAGTGAGAGCAATACTTCTTTACAGGATCCTGGCCAATGCACAGCTTTAGGGGCTCAACATCTGCCAGCAGTACAGCTGACCCTGATTACCTCCCAGCCTATTTAGGTTGAGGCTTGGGAAGGCTGACTGGAACAACTGGTCCACTAAGTGCTAGCCTGTTAATGTTCCCAAGTCTCACTATTCAGGCCTGAGGGTGCTTCCCAGAAGAGACATGACTCTAGAGTGCAGGAAACGTTGCTTCTAACATTTCAATTGATAACTGTAGGCTACTTGGCACTTTGAAATCAGACTAATTATAATATAATCATACTACAGGCAAAGAAATGAGGAATTCATAGATGTTGGTTACTTAAACCTGTTGCAGAGATAGCTCCAACTAAAACAGAGGAGTGAGGCCAAGTGAGCAATGTGAGCTCCACCCCCCCCCCCACTTTGTTGCTGAAGGCCATTGGGGGGAATTAGAGATGCCAACCTCCAGGTGGGAGATGGGGATCCCCTGGAATTATAGTTTATCTCCAGACTACAGAGATCAGTTCCCCTGAAGAAAATGGATGTTTTGAAGGGTGGACTCTATGGCATCATACGCCACTGAGGTCCCTGTTCTTCCCAGGCTCCATCCCCAAATCTCCAGGAATTTCTCAACCTGGATCTGTCCCCCCCCCATCCCCCCATGAGTGGCCAGAGGAAAGGAACAACCCTAGGAGGAATATTTTTTTTAAAATGGTGCTGCACTGCTGGCACAATGTCACTTCTGGTGACTCCCTGCAAGTGACATCACATCTCTGGTGGGATGACAAGGAGATGCTCTAGTATTGTGGCAAAACTCTAAGGTTTTACCATTGAGTTGGGGCAAACTCTAAGGTTTTACCACACAGTTTTACCCGGCATTACCTTGGCATCATGCTGGCGATGTGACATCACTTCTGGTATTCATCAGAAGTGACAATGAACCACAAACATGGCACCATTTTCCCCTGTTCTTATGTTCCCCTGTTAGTTGGCCTGATCTTTGGATACTTAAATCCAGAGACTTAGCTGTGAATGGGCAAGATGGATGTTTATGCAAACCTAAAAAAGCCCCAGGTTTGAAAAAAAAATGGGAAATCTTAAAAAAAAAATACATTGAAGGGTTTAAAAAACCTGAAAATGATAAAAGGAGCACTGGTAGCTTCAAGCATTGGACTCCCTCAGTGGCTGTTGCTAGGAAACCACAATGTTCCAAGGCTAGGTTCTGTTAGGCCTCAATTTGCGCCTGGTATGACCCCATCCCCTCCCCGCCAGTTGCCAGGGGGTACCTAGCAACCCTATAAGTGCCACCTAGGGTTGCGAACTCTAGGCTGGGAAAATCTTGGAGATTTGGTGTGGAGTCTGGGAAGGGTGGGGTTTGTGAAGGGAAGGAACCTCAGCATTGTATAGTGATATGGATTCCAGCCCCAAAGCACCCACTTCCTCCAGGGCAACTGTTCTCTGTAGTCTGGAGATGAGTTGTAACTCCAGGAGACCTCCAGGCCCCATCCTAGTGCCACCCCTCTAGTTTTAAGTTTCCTCCCCTTCCAGACCTCTTTAGTCAATCTTGCTAATTCAGACTAATGCTGAGTCTGAGCTACTTGCTGATGCCAGCTCGAGCTTCTATTTTCCTTGCAATGGTTCACTGTTTCTGAGGCCTTGTATAATGGAGAAGACCTTTCCACCAGCCGGTTAAGTGGTTGCAGACTAAATATTGTTGAAGGCTTTCACGGTCAGAGTTCATTGGTTCTTGTAGGTTATCCGGGCTGTGACATCACATCTCTGGTGGGATGACAAGGAGATGCTCTAGGATTGGGGCAAAACTCTAAGGTTTTACCATTGAGTTGGGGCAAACTCTAAGGTTTTACCATACAGTTTTACCCAGCATTACCTTGGCATCATGCTGGCGATGTGACATCACTTCTGGTATTTATCAGAAGTGACAATGAACCACAAACATGGCACCATTTCCCCCCATTCTTATGTTCCCCTGCTGGGTCACACAGCCCAGTTTGTAGACTGTCTGGAAGGAGCAATGGTTTCTTTAATGGTTGGCCACAGAAATTTTCAGAATACTCTGAAAGACAAAAATGCAGGAAGTATAAGAGCTTTTACATTTAAGGAAAGGACAAAGCAACATGGTATGCCAAATGTGTTATATTTCTTTAAATCTACATTATATCTTTTTCAAAAAGATAATGAAAGGTGACCATGTTATTTCAGTTTTTCTTAACTGAACAAATTAAATAAAGGCTAGTGATAGGGTTGCCAGGTCCGCATTAAGTAATACCTGGAGATTTTGGAGGCTGGCGCCTATAAGGACTGAAATAAATCTTGCCTCTGACAATGTAGCCTTGGGATCCCTGTCACTTAGTAAAAAGGCATTATGTCAGACACAGAGGCATTAGATTTATATGTTAAAAGGAGAGAGATATAATGTGATCAAGGTTCCTCATAGGAGTGGCATTCCAAGAGGGCATGAGCTACTGAATCAATAGAGCCAGAAGAGCAAGGACTGGTCCTGTCTGGGTATGGTATATTCAAAATTCTGCCCTGCATAACCATAGAGGGGTTAGCATTCAGTCTAGCTAAACAGAAGGCTCTAGATAGACGAGGAGTTGTCAAATAATAAGTATAAGCGGGCAAACCGCATGGTGGTATTCCAAAAAACTGAGAAGAACAAACGAGGTGAGCACAAAAAGTAGTGCGACTGCACATATCAGGAGGACCATAGGTAACATGGAATGGATGGTTGATGGCCTCTTGGCAAATATGATTGTAATATCTGAAAAGAGCTTTCATCACAGGCATAAGCCTAAGACATGTGAAATGGGGCAGAGCTTATTTTTTTATCAATATCTTAATGTATTACATTTATATTTCACATCTTCCACCACGGAATTCAAGGCGGCTTACATAGGATGCCCAGAAGGAATCCCATCCAGGATCTGATCAGACCCCCGACTTGCTTAGCAAGGATGCTGAATTTGGTGCTGGGCCATAGGAACTCTGCCAGATGTGTGTCTTGAGGCTGTATCAGCCATGACCCAATCTTTAGCTGTGGCATTCCCCTTGCATGTGAGGCTAACTTTAACTCTGCACAGTATCAGCAATCAAATGCCTGTGGAAGTATGGCTTTTGTGGGTGCTTATTTCACAGTAGGGTTGCCAGCTCCTGTTTGGGAAATACCTGGAGATTTTTTTGGGGTGGAGCCTGAAGAAGGCAGGGTTTGGGAGGGGAGGGACTTCAATGTCATAGAGTCCAATTGCCAAAGTGGCCATTTTCTCCAGGGGAACTGATCTCTATCGGCTGGAGATCTATTGTAATAGCAGGAGATCTCCAGCTAGTACCTGGAGGTTGGTGACCATTTCCACAGTGAATGAGGGTTTGTGTCTGTGTGCAACTTTATCTTATAAGATATTTCTGTATTAATTATATCAAGCCAGCAGTGGCTTTTCTTCTCAAGATAAAGGGAGAATGAGAGGGGAGCGCTTTTGAACACTTAGGCGATATGTAGTTTTTACTCCTTTGCGTTCTCATATCTTGAAGACAAACATAATTAGTCTGGCAACTGATAATACAGCAAGCATTTATCTAACTAAGCTCTCCCTTCATGTAATGTCAAACCATGATATGCTATATTATTTAGTGCCTGATTGATGAGTATTTGGGTTTGATTTTATTTATTAAAATGTGATTCTTAAAATAATAGCAGCTGCGGCCTTCAAAAATCCGGAGAGGGTGGTCCAAACTGTTGCAAATAAGTTGACACGCCAGTAACTGAGTTTCAGAATGAAACTCTCAGCAGATGTCCTTCAGCGGCAGTGTTAAGAGGAATGGGTGAGCCTAGCATGTTTTCCTGCTTAATTTAATTTGGGAAAATTCAACCAGAAAATGAAGTTATTAGCAGGTTGCTACTCTGAGAGATAAGATGATGTCACAGGAAAGCAGCCAAGTGGGTTGCATGTCAGAACATAATATATGTGTCTGTCAGTACCAAATGATAGATCAGCTATAAAAGGGTACGGAGGGGGTGCAAGTCGCACGCTCAGAACAAGAAACACTAAATCTAGAGCTTGCCTTCTAGGGGTAGTTGCAATTGCCCCCCACCCTCAAAAAGGCAGTTCTTAACATGCTACCTTTTCGTCATGCTCAGAGAATGTCAAAGACAAAGAAGGCAAGCAACCTGTAAAGAGAGGCACGGCATCCTACACAAAGACTGATGGAAATAGAACATTTTGTAGAACTCCTAGCAGAGTATCTTGTCCATTCTAGCGGTCTCCATTCCCTTTCCCATTGCAGGCAAAGGAAGTAAAAGTATAAAAAATGTGATGCGCTGCATATTTTAGTCTCCATGATGGCAGAATTCTAGATTTGGAACTGTGGTTGAATTGAGTTTGGATCTTATCCTTCAGTTCTGACTAAGTAAGTCTATTTGTGCTGGTGCAACAAGTGCTGGGGGCACTAGATGGTTTTACCCACTTTCCCCTGTTCCATGGAGCTGCCTGTCCCATGTGGATGTTTGCTAGGGTTGCCAGGTCTTGATCAGCGGGAGGTTTTAGGGGATGGGGATGGATTGTCACTTCCGGGTTTACTTCCAAAAGCCCCACATCACCGAGGCCGATTTAGCACGCAACCTCCCAAATTTTGCACTAAATTAGCCTCTAAAGCAGCTATTTGTGCTAAATTTTGTGCTAAAGCAGTTCTAAATCAGCTGAGTAAACCTGGAAGTGCCATCATTGTGAATGTGCGCACATGCGCTCCCCACTCCGGAGTGGCTGGGTGGATTGGCGGGCAATTGCCCACCAAAACCACCCACCTGGCAGACCTGATTTTGCCCACCTGGGCCCCCCAATCCCTGCCATCACTTTGCTGATGTTTAGACAGCTACTGGGGAAAGGGGGAGTAGGGTTGCAAGGTCCCTCTTCGCTACCTGTGGGAGGTTTTGGGGCGGAGCCTGAGGAGGGCGGGGTTTGAGGAGGGGAGGGACGTCAATACCATAGAGCTCAATGGCCAAAGCAGCCATTTTCTCCAGGTGAATTGATCTCTATCAGCTGGAGATCAGTTGCAATAGCAGGAGATACCCAGCTATTTGGCAACCCTAAGGGGGAGGCAGGAAAGATCTGACTGCACCTTCCACAGGGGATACGTAGTATCTAAGCCAGAGTCATGGAGATTTGTAAGCCACCTTAGGCACTATCAGTTTAGAGTGTGGGGTAGAAATGTTTTCCATAGCTAAAATGATAAATCCCCTACTTATGTGTAACAAAATATTTTACATTTAGATATGTGATATTGTGTAAGAATATAATCAAATTGTATTTCCGCTTTCCTCCAAAGGACTCGAGATGGCCTTTTTGCCTCCTAACAACCCTGTCAAATAGATAATAACTTGCCCAAGGTCCTTCAAGGAGGGTCAGGGCTGAGCAGGAATCTGAATATGAACTTTCCAAATCAACATCCAACACTATCTCCACAATATTGGACAGGCTTCCTAGACAGCAATAAGGATTACATCTGCAATATTACACACACACCCCTTGATGCCCAGAAATATTGGTGACCCTGAAGCCCTTGAAGGGATGTCCAAATTTAGGGTTTCCAGGTCCCTCTTTGCCACAGGCAGGAGGTTTTTGGGGTGGAGCCTGTGGAGGTGGGGTTTGGCGAGGGTTAGGGACTTCAATGCCATAGAGGCCAATTGCCAAAGTGGCCATTTTCTCCAGGAGAACTGATCGGCTAGAGATCAGTTGTAATAGCAGGACATCTCCTGCTACTACCTGAAGGTTGGCAACCCTATCCAAGTTTGCAAGCTTTAGATGCCACAATAAAAAAATATATACAAACAGGCTTCTAATAACATTTTATAATGGTTTCATGTGATAGGTGGATATTTAATGTATTTGGATTTTTGCTATACACTCTCTTAAGGTGCTTTACAGGAAACATGGGATAAAAATTCATAAATAAATAAACTCTCCTTACTGATTTACACTTTTCATTAATACTCAAGGCCATGGTTGTTGGTGACACTACCAATAATTTCATATTTTCTTCCATTGTTAATAGAACAGTGTTGAGCAGAAAACCAAATCACTCTCGAACTGTCTTAATATCCCATGGGAAAAATCTAAAATATATTCATTGTGTACTATTTAAACACACTTTCTATTTTTGTACATCAAGGGCATGAAAATACATCTGTCTAAACATTTTGTAAAGAACTTCCGTTGTGCCTAGCATTGGGAAGTCGACGAGTCAGAAGCCAAAATCTGTTGGAGTGGCTCCATCAGCACACAAATGTACCTGGCTGAGCTCATGCCACTCTTAAAAATCCTCCAAACCTCAGTGGGGATCCTGTGCATTGTTTACTGGGGATGGGCCACACTAACTCATGAGAATCACTGAATGTTAAGGTTGATTATTAGTTGACAGACTCTCTGGGTGGCTGGAGGTTTATGGGAGAATTTTCCTAGGAATCACCCGTGGACATGGGGTGTTGTTACGATGTTCAGATGATGCTAATGTTGCAACAAATTATTATTTTTTTGACACAAGCAAGTTCTGAAGCAGATAAACAGAGATAGTCATGTTGGAGCTTTTGTGAACTTCAGGACAGGTGTTCCATGGTCAGACTCAGGCTTGGGAACCTGAAGCTGCCCTGTGACTTGGAAAATTTCAAGAGGTATGTCCCCAGGGGGATGAATGGCAGGAGCCATCGATCTGGACTTCCTGTTACCTTATGCTATTAACTTCCAACAGACAGGATGGGCATCACAGCTGTCTTAGAGCTCTCTCAGCCCCACCTACCTCACAGGGTGTCTGTTGTGGGGAGGGGAAGGGGATTGTAAGCTGGTTTGATTCTCCCCTAAGTGGTAGAGAAAGCTGGCATATAAAAATCAACTCTTCTTCCTCCTCCTAATGGTTTATTTGTAATTTCAGTCTCATTTCCTGTGTCTGATCAATTCCTTCTCATCAATATATCTAATGCACAATGTGGCCATTTCTGTGGATACTTAAATCTGGAGCCTGGAGCCTTGAACAGACAAGACAGATCTACAAACCTGAGGAAGGCCCCAGATTTGCCCCCCAAAAAACTTCCAAAAATGATAAAAGCATAGCCCATAGCTTTAAGAAATGAATGCCCTCAGCACCAGTTGCAAAGCTAAGTTGCAAACCTAAGCCATCAAGCCTTAGGTTCTGTCAGTAAAAGGCAGGGGTGATGGACAGGGCTCTTTCCAGAGCTCTTTTGGTCTTTGAGGGAGGACTCATCAGCAACAGGCATGGCAGCAAACAATGGGCTACTTGGTACCAGGCAACTTGCATAACTCCCCCAGGCCTAGCCACTTGCTACTGTTCAATAGCAGCCATCCCGCAACACCAAGATAGCTAGTGTAGTATAGTGGTTAGAGTTTCAGATTAGGTTCTGGGAGAACCTAAATTCAGTGCTTTCAAAACTGACTGATTTATATGTACACACACGTACACACAGAGTCTCCTGTGTACAGAAGGCTGTTATATTAGATCTATTTTTTTAATCAAAAAGCCAAGAACACAGACCATGCAATACCTTTTCCTAAGGCCAACCCGATGACACAGGATAGTGTGCAAGCTATTGAGCTCTCCAGAACTCTTCATCAGGCCAGAGGTTATAAAATAAAAAGGAGGGGAAAACCAGATTTTTTTCAGGTCATCATGATCACAACACCTTCGTGTGGTAATTTTTGAACATCTTGCTTATGTCCTTGCTTATAAAAACCCAACATCTGTTTACTGATCAGATTCTGCTCTTTGTAACAGCCAACGGATGTTGCTGGATTTGTTCCCACTTGCTCAAAAAACTCCTTTTTGTTCTTCTTTCCCCTCTGAAAATTCTTATTCTGTTTGCAACTGCAATGTGAAACTTGAATTCTAAATGGCTCCCTAGTTTAAGATTTGATGTTCCCTAGCTGAGCGGCAAAAAGCAATATTGCTACATTTATCTTTTTATGAAATGCATTACACAGAGTATAATTTGTGTCTCTATAATAATCTACTGTTTTCAATTAGAGATTAAGCCAGTTACTATAAAGGTCTGAAGAAAATACAGCAACTTAATTTTTGGTGTGTTCTGCCATGAGGATGGTGGGAAACGGCACTTTCTGATCCCCACAGTGTAAGGCAAGCTCACCAATTTTATATTCTGTTTACTGTAAATCAACTGCAGAACCGCAACCTGTGGCACTAAGCCAAAGAAATGAGATTAGCAAGTAGGGAAAACAGAAGATAATCATGTTTACAAAACTTGATGAACATCTTCCCTCATGCTCCATAAAGACCGGAATCAATTCTCATCTGAAGTCGCTGGAATTTTGCTTAGGCATTTCTTGTTTGGATGATGGGTTCAGCAGCTTGAGAATTTATTTATTTATTTATTTATTATTTGTGAGCATTTGCGATCTGTCTACCCTCCTCAAAAATGTGTCCAAATCAACTCATACTAAAATCAACAACAAAAATGTGACAATTAATCACTATAGAAATTTTGGGAATGTGGTTTGGATGATGGATACATTCATTTTGAACGTACCTTCCAATATCTCACAGATGAAAACAGAAACAGACTTGTGTGCATATAACCTGCCTGTTCTCCACCAAAGGGATGCAGCCTGAGCACAACCAACCACAGCAATTGTTGAAAGTAGTCCTGTGTTGACTCTATGGGCGCTTTCATCCATCCTGAACAATTTACTTTCAATCCACTTTCGATGCACTTTAACGATCGTTTGCAAGTGGATTTTGCTGTATCACACAGTAAAATCCAACTGCAATGTGCATTTAAAGTGGATTGAAAGTGCATTATTCAAGATGTGTGAAAGCATCCTATTCGTTTACTCTGCAATAGGCCCACACTGGTTTGTAAAATGGGTGCAAGGAAGACTGCTGCGGAATAAATTGAGACGTTTGGGCTCAGTCATATTCAGCAGTATTTACTATTAGTCAAGATAGTTATTGGAGGAGGGGAAGGGGGTAGGAGAGCTAGTACTTTTTGGGTTTTTTAAAAAGGGTATCCCCTGAATGTCTCCCAAACATAGCATTTTCCCAAACAAAATAGTACTCTTTACCAATTTGAGGTGTGTGCAAGGGAGGGCCTGTTTAGACCCCAAGGTCTTAGAAGAAATTTGCATTTGACCCCCACATTTTGGCCAAGAGAGAGGGATGGTGATTTGCAAGGGAGAGGTATCAGAAAAGACACCCTATATCTGATTCATAGGGATAGAGGTAGCCTATGTTATTTAAATGAATCTTCTAAACAAAAACACTGGGGAGGAGAGCCACTGAGCAAAGATAAAGAATGAAAGGAACTCCCTCCCTTTTTCACACTCACACTCATGATGGGAGGACTTGGAATATGTTATTATATGCCATTCTGCAGGAAACTCTTCTGCGGTATTGTTCTTCATGTAGAGTGCCAGATCCATTCAACATTGCTTTACACTTCTGTCACCCTTATCACTCAAGAGACAATGCGCCTTGGCTGTAAGTGGTGCTCTGATGGCATGTATTCATTTCTAGGACTGGTGTACTTATGCTGCAGTCAGACACCCAAGAGGCAGGAGAGGAATTGACAGAATAGGAGATGCTTTCAGTGAAGGGCACCAGGACAGGAAGAGAGCTGTAACACACTGATTGTTTTGCCAGTGATATACATGATATTTGTCAGCCAGGTGTTCCAGAAGAGATTGACACGATTTTACAAGTTGAGTACAAGAACTGTAATCAAGAGTTACATAATTTCATAAGACAAGACCAAGAGGAATACATGATAGGAGTGTGCATAATTAGAACAGTGCTAAGAGCCCCATGGTGCAGAATGTTAAGCTGCAGTACTGCAGTCAAAAGCTCTGCTCACAACCTGAGTTCGATCCCGACGGAAGTCGGTTTCAGGTAGCCTGCTCAAGGTTGACTCAGCCTTCCGAGGTCGGTAAAACGAGTACCCAGCTTGCTGGGGGTAAAGGGAAGATGACTGGGGAAGGCACTGGCAAAACCACCCCACAAAACAAAAGTCTGCCTTGGAAACGTCGGGATGTGACATCACCCCATGGGTCAGGAATGACCTGGTGCTTGCACAGGGGACCTTTACCTTTTTAAAGAGAGAGGTTACCTTCACACGACTGGGAATCTAACTGAACGAGGCAGTCCCAAATGACCAGTCCTCAATGACAGAGCATATGTGCTAATGGAATGAAAAGGATCCTCTCAAGATGGAGCTGGAAAGTAAGTTCCCATTTCAGGCTTTACTAAAGAGTAAAGATAGCAATCTCAAGCTGATTTTTACTGGCTTGTAAGAGAACTTCACAAACAATCTAGTTCCTGGTTTCGGAAGATGAGGGTACAGTTTTGTGCTAGCTTCTGTTTTAAATGTGGTACGAGATGCTGGCTGGCTTTCAGACTGATCTGTTATTCCCTGTGTAGTTCAGCCAATAGGAGAGGGAGTTGAGAACTGCTGGCTGAACAAACATCCAATCCCTGTTGCAGGCTTTTGCTGCTAGTTGTCTCACCCTTCCATAGAATAACATAGGATTAGCTGGTTGCCTTTTAGGAGCCAAGTGTGTGGGGGAGTTGAAGGAATTGATGACTTCATGGTAATTAGACCAGATCTTTGACTTGTTAAACTATAACTGGATATGGCAGGAGTAGAGTGTGTTGCTAGTGTATAGGTTAAGATTTCCATGTCCCTCCTCGGAACCGGCGGGAGATTTAGGGAGGCGGGGTTGGGGGCAGTGATCAGCATAATCTACACAATTAGGCCACTTCTGGTTTATGCAGAAATGCTGGCATCACGCTGGGGGGACGCTCTAGCACTTGTGATAAAACGTTATGGTTTCCATAGGTTTTTTTCCGAGTGCTAGGCCATTCCCCCTAGCGTGATGCCAGCACTTCCGCATAAACTGGAAGTGATGTCACCAAGTAGATGATGCTGATCACTACTCCTCTTTTCCCCAGGGCTGCTTCTGCCCGTCAACCAACTGAGAGGTGGTGGGCAGCCCGGTTAATTGGTGGGCAATTGTCCGCCATAACTAGGCAACAGGGGACCCTATTATAGGTTGAAATAATCAGTGAACACCCTGAGACATCTAAGGATGAAGGGCCATTCTCAAGCTCACCTGTCATTGGCTTGAGAGCTGAGGTGTGTGTGTTGGGGAGAAGAAGCCCTTGTTGTTGAGATGGATCAACCAAGGCCTTAGCTGCTTTTGGTTCAATGAACTTTTTATTTTGGCTGCCTGAATGAGACAACAACAAGGGCATTTTCAGACAACTAGCTGGCCACAATATGCGGCTAGCGGGCTCTTGTTGGCTTGGTGTGTCAGCACTTGGATCTGTACCTAGAAGTAAAAAAGATTAGGTCATAGCAGAGGGAATACAGGCCTTATGCGAGAGGTAGCTCCATAAACAGGCCATGTGGGCAAACAGAGCTGGCAGCAGTGTGGAGGTATGACACAGTCCACAGACCTTAAACTGTATCGCTGAAAAACAGTGACAAAATCCTTAGTGGGGATAAGGCCAGCAGTAATCCCTGAGATCTTACAAAGTTGTGGCAGAGGACAGTAGTATAGTCCATGACAGAAGGACCAATGTTCATACACAGCTCCTATTAATGTCACTGAGTTTTGTGCTGTGGATGTTCCCTAGATATTTTGTCCATTCACTCTCCATGCTCGCATGCTTGTCCAATATGAGAATTTCACATTGATCTTTCAGGGGCGGGGGCAATTAATAGTGCAATCCTAAACAGAGGCACACCCTTCTAACCATGTTGAAGTCAATGGATTCAGAAGAGTGTAACTCTGCTAAGGACTGCACTATGAACTACAAATAGGGTTGCCAGGTCCATCCCCACCACCAGCGGGAGGTTTTTGGGAAGGAGCCTGAAGAGGGTGAGGTTTGGGGAGGGAGGGTCTTCAGTGCCATACAGTCCAATGGCCAAAGCAGCCATTTTCTCCAGGTGAACTGATCTCTATCGGCTGGAGGTCAGGTGTAATAGCAGGAGATCTCTTACTGGTACCTGGAGGTTGGCAACCCTAACTACAAAATTATGAATGCTTGAAACTTTTTTGTCTGGCCCCATTCAGGTAACATAGAATTTGGTAAAGTGAGGAAAATGGTGCAACCTTCATTTGCATTTTCTTTGAAGCAGAGGAAAAGAGAGCATCATTCATTCTAAAAATTGTGTGATGCTATGAAAACCCAGGACAGGCAACACTAATGGGCCTAACGTTCCTTCAAACAGATGCATCAGGACTTTATTGCTGAAGCATAATTTCCATTGTTAAAATGGGAAAGCGGTGTGTTTCTAAAAGGGGGTTGCTCTGCTTTCTCTCAAGGAAAGCTGGCAGATAGTGTTAACAGTCCTGCTTCTTCCTTGGCAACTCTTGCTGAGTACTTTGCATGTTTTCGGCTCAATTGGTTGACTTCATGAGTGTTAAGGGGTCCACCCATGCAGAGAGATGCAAGGTTAAGGCCTTAATTATCTTAGGTGAAATGCTTTGATTCATTTACCCAAATTGCCTTCCAGAAATGTTAGAGCATTTAGAGTATTGTTTAATAAGGTATTAATTGACTTTTGCACATTTATTTTAAATGTCAAAGCCAACAATGTAGGTCGGGGGGGGGGGGGCGGGGGGGAAGGAACTCATATGTCACACATGTGTTTCCATCCTGTTGGTTATGGCTGGTTTCTGCTTTGCAATGGCACACAAACTTCCTTCCATCAGGGGAGTCAGGGAAAGGTAGGACAAGAAAGTATCTAGTTCAGCAGTGGAAGAAACTGGATGGATTATGGAGGGAAGAAGGAACCTTGATTGCTTTACTAAAAGCCAAATTCTTCATGTCAGAAACAAAACACAATGACTAAGTAATTCTGCACAAAGCTTTGCTTTCAGATGTGAATGGCTGTTTGGGATTGCAAAGGTGTAAAAGACAGGAAATGTAACCCATTGTGGACAGGCTTTTTACAGAAGCAGGGACAGAAGCAACAGGAGAAAATAAGAAGAAGAGTTGGTTTTTTTATATGCTGACTTTCTCTACCTTTTAAGGAGAATCAAACCAGTTGACTAGCCCAAGAAGTCACCCATCTGGCTTCATGTGTAGGAGTGGGGAAACCAACCCGGTTCACCAGATTAGAGTCCGCCGCTCATGTGGAGGAGAGGGGAGTCCAAACCAGTTCTCCAGATTAAAGTCCACCACTTTTAACCACTGCATCAAGCTGGAAGGCAAAGACCCACTGGTAGGCAAAGACTTAACCACCAAAAGGCAGTCTTCCATCTACTTTCCATGTCTACCTTTTCTTTTCTTTTTAAAGAAGTCTATTAGGATTGAGGACATGATTTTATTTAAAGCAAAGCCTAGAATGCTCAAAAAAGGAACATGAGGAAAAGCAAACACTCTTGGAATTTTCATTTTAGAAAAAAAAGGAAAGAGGACTAAGGGGGGGGGGGATGGCAGAAGTTTATAAAAGTATGCAGGGGGTAGAGAGAGTGTGTTACCTGAAATGGACCGGGGGGGGGGGTTAGCTTGTTACAGGGTTTCCAGGCGGATAAACAAGGGATCTGTTATCAATGTACATAAAGGTTTTATTCCAGAGCAATATTCCAAGGTAAAAAGTAACAGAGGTCAACTAATTCAAACTAAATGAAGTCTTTATTCACTAGCAATCAATCACACAACTATGAGCGAACTGAAATGGCATATCTTAGAACTACAAATGAACTGCAAATGAACTACAATAAACCACCCTCCTCCTTCCAAATGTGCATGCACACCCATACATGCACACACACTTTGAGGATGGGGTAAGGATGAAGATGAGATATGGAGGGGGAAGGAAGGATGTTCAGATGGGCGATACTACCTGACCCAGGATCTGTGGGAGGCTGAGAACTGTGGGGAGTCCATGCAGCAGAAAAGTCTACAAGGTGGTTACAGGGTTATCCGGGTAGTGGGGGAACCTGGCACACATTTCACTGATCTGGATTGGCCCCATAACAAGACATGGGACCCCAGTTTCCCAGGGTCAGGATTGGTCCAAAACATGAAGTTCGAATTTGACTGAGCAGCTTGAAGGTGACTACTGCCCAAATCTCGCAGAAAGAGTAGGAGGTGACCCCTGACATTCCAAGGTGAGGCAGTTGGTCAGTGGGCTTCGCATATTAACAAAGAACCGGGTGCAAAATGATGGTAAAACTATCATCTTAAAGCTCATCCTGGGTGGGTTGGATGTTAGACTGCTTTGATGAATGGTTGGATCAGCAGTGATACTTGATGGTTGTCCATTAATTGGAAATGGGTTATATTGCTTTAATAAAGCATTCCTTGAAGCAAGGGGTATGCTTGTATTATGCGTGTCTTGGAGTTTGGGTAAATGCTGGGGTTTATGTCTACCAGTGACATCTGGCCTCTGGGACAGAATGTGTTTTGGTCATGGCAGACCAGGTGTGCTTTCTGAGACTCCCCCTAGGGACCCCCACCTCACTTAGGCTTTTAGGCTTCAAAACAACTAAGAGGAGACTGGGGATCAGATTCAGGGTCTCATCAGAAGGGAGGACAGGGGTTTTACAAGTGAAGGGAGAACTCTTTCTCTCTGTTTTATAATATTAGCACTTGGGCGCAACCAATGAAGTTGATTGGCAACAGGATTAGAACAGACAAAAGGAATTATTTCTTTACGTCGTCAGTAGTTACTGCTGGTAGATGTAATGATGCCTATGAACATGGGTGGCTTTAAAAGGGGGTAGACGGATTCATAGAGTTTTGATCCATTAATGGCTACTAGCCATGGTAACTAAAGGGAACCTCCATATTCAGGAATCTCAGGTTTGAGAGACTGGGGTCTTGCCAAACTTATCCTTAAATATAAAATAAAATGGCAATTCCAGTCCCCGTTTCCAGTTGCTGTTGGGTTGCTATCAGTTATATCAGCTATTCTAAGCCAAGACCACAATTGTATGAGTTTGGATTGCCTTGGTATGGATGTGCAAATTGGGTGGCAATAAAAATCAGGCATCACATTTTCATCCTATATACAAAGGAGATAATAACAACTAACCTGACATTTTGCTTTTGCTTCTGTAGAGTATGTCTTTAATATGAGGGCTACTTCTTAACATTTAAAGGAACTTTGACAGCTGAGTAATCCCTTCATCATTTAAGTATAACAAGATTTTACTATTAAGTACGTGGATTGGAAATGGAGTGCTTTTTTCATTCACACTATAAACAGTTATGCTGGGTTTGTAATCCTGCTGTCAGATTGTTCACTGTTTGATATTAATCAGCAGGTTTATGAAAGGTGCAATAGACCACAGAAGTGAACAGTGAAGAAGTCATAAATGCTACCTTCATAAAACAAGAGACTGCAGCTATAATCTTCTGACACTTATTCTAGAGATATTCCCTTGATTTCAGTCGGGGTTTCTGGACTAGAGCTCCATACATTTCCCAGGATCTCATTCTATTTCTGATATTAAAACACTTTCAATGATCTTGAACCTGTGTTTATATGGAGAAGGTCAGAGGCAATCAATCAGTCTTGATGTGTTCATTTATGCAGCATAAAACCTGGAATATGGATGAGTGTATTTCCGCCAGTTTCATTTCTTTATTATTTGGGTATTACTCTCTGTGCTATGTTGCATTCCTTATTAGGTCTAATCTAGACAATATGGTTACCATGGGGATATTTTTGTTTTTTTAAGTTACACATTTGTCCAGTTATAAGAGGTACCATGGGCATTCAGTGTGTTCAGCTTCCCACCTCAGCAATTCACAAGTATTCTGTGATGATTTGATGAGATCTTTTTATTCCATGGCAATTACAACAGTTGCATTAGGCTTCTGGGAAAGAGCCTTTTAGTATCTGCTGGCAATAGAGTTCTGATCCTAAACTATCTGAAAGAATGGAGACTATCTAGCTATTTGTACATCTACAATTCATTCAAAATAATGACTTCTACAACTTCCGTTAGATAGTAATGGAACATTTAGAATGTTGAGAGAGAGAGAGAGGAGAGAGGAAGAGCACTAAACTGAAACTTTAAAAAATGCTTTACATCCCATCATTTGCTCTTGTCTGACATCAGGTCACCAGCAAGGAAAGCTGTATCATGTCATTCTGGTTTAACTTGAAGAAATTCTAAATGCTGCAGCTGCTAGTCCCATAAGTTCATTAATGTCCTCCACTCTATGTTACTGGTGTACACACGTGGACATTCATTTTTTAAAAAAACCCACTATAGGCGTAACTCAATCATCATTCTTGTTATTTGATGTTTAACTGATAGCATATGTATTCTTGTGCATTGGTAAAACACCACAGAAAAAAAGATTCTTGATAGAACAATACATATTATTGCTCTCTCATAGGGGTTTATCTATGTGCACAATGGTAATGCCAAGAGAGAGGGAGAAGATGAAAATGGCGGACTGAAAAACTGAACATTGCAGCAAATGACTCATGTCCCACACTTTGTACAAAAAATATAAACAGTGAAGGATTATAATGCATGAACTCTACTTTGGAAACAAGATGAGATAACTCAGAATTCAAAAAGCTGGGAGAAATAAAGAGGGCAAGAATTTTGAGACATCCTTAATGTATAAAAACCAGACTTGGATAATAAGGAAAAGCCTGTCTGCCTATATGCTGTGCAGTACCTAGGTTTTTTTTTTTTTTTAAGGTACTCAGTATTATTAAGTTGGATTTAAAGGTACCATTCCACCAGCATAATATTACTCACATAAGTAGAATGACATTTCTGTTGATGAAGAAGGGGAGGCGTTTTGCTTATTCCTCTTACTATTGCCAAATGAAACAAAAGTCTTTACCCACTGGCAAAAGCAGCAACAGAAGGGGACAGACAAATGTCCATGGGGAGAGAGTTCCAGTGCTTTGGTGCCATGACTGAGAAGTACCTCCAAAGATGACCGTTATGGTCGGTTGGGTTCATTAAGTTGTTTCCAGGTATGTTGGTTCCAAACCATATAGAAGAAGAGGAGTTGTTTTTTATATGCCGACTTTCTCTGCCACTTAAGGGAGACTCAAACCAGCTTACAATCACCTTCCCTTCTCCTCCCCACAACAGACACCTTGTGAGGTAGGTGGGGCTGAGAGAGCTCTAACAGAGCTGTGACTCGCCCAAGGTCACCCAGCTGGCTTTGTGTGTAGGAGTGGGGAAACAAATCCACTTCACCAGATTAGCCTCCTCCGCTCATGTGGAGGAGTAGGGAATCAAACCCGGTTTTCCAGATTAGAGTCCACTGCTCCAAACCACTGCTCTTAACCACTACACCACGCTGCCTTTTGAATGCCAAAACTAGCACCTTGAGTTGTGCCCAGAAACAAATGGGAAGGTAGTGTAAGTGTCTCCAGGCTGGAGTGATATGGTTCCTACAGTCCACTCCAGTTAACATCCTGGCTGTGTCATTCTGTACCAATTGAAGTTCCTTAATGCTTTTCAAGGGCAACCCCATGTACAACATATTGCAGTAATCTAATCTGGGTGTAACCAGGGCATGCACCACCGAGGTCAGATCTTTTCTGTCCAGGAAAGACAGCAGCTGGCTAACCAGTCAAAGCTGTGAAAAGGCACTTTTGACCACAGTTGCCACTTGCTTATTCAGCTGTAGGCCTGGATCCAAGAGTACCCTCTTACTACAGACCTGTATCTTCAAGGGGCGTGAAACCCCATCCAGAATGGGTGACTCTTTAAAGCCCAGGTCAGACCTTCCACCCACCAGTAGCACTCTTGTCTTGTTGGGCTGTCTGAAGGAGATTGCTCATCCACGAGGATGAAGAAATCTCTTTTGGAAGCCTGGTGAGGTGGCTGTTGAAGCCAGCTCTTTTAGTTGGAGTGTATATTCCTCCGGACGGGACTGGGTGAGCGCCATCTTTTAACCTCAAAAGGGCCCCAACTATGGGGCCCTAACAAAACTAGTCAAAAAAAAAAGAAATAAAGAAAAAGGAGAGAAAGCACGGAGCCATGGCTCTGAGCAGAGGTGAATAGCCGAACCTGAAAAGCCTATTATCTATTCGGCTTTTTTGGGAATCACCTATTCAGCTTCTGCTTTATCCCCAGGTTTTGCATTTGGTAAACCCTAAACCCAAAATTTACCCAAACAGCTAATTTTGGGTTTATTTTCAGTTCGAGTTTATCGATATGCACAACCCTAGTTCAGGCAAATGTCTCCTTCTTTGGCAGTATTTGCTGCACAGCTGCCTCCTCTTCTTTGGTGATGGTGGGAAGTGCTATCAATTCACAGCCGACTTATGGTGACCCCGTAGGGTTTTCAAAAATGGTGAAAAGAAGTGGTTTGCCATTGCCTGCCTCTGCATAGCAGCCCTGAGGTTCTGAGGTGGTTTCCCAACCAACAACTATCAAGGGCCTATCTTGGGTTATCAAGATCAGGCTATCCTGGCCTATCTAGGATCTTTTCCACTATGTATACATATGGTATGTTCATTTTTCCTGCAGTAATATGCCCTGGTCTGGATTAAAGAAAGAAGGCATTGGTATCTTTAGTTAAAGATATAGTAGAAAAAATGTATTTGGCCCATTATGGATAATTCTCAGCTGGAGATGAAAACCTTAACAGCTGCATCTTGTGAAATGGCAGGCTGTGTACCATATAAACATGAATGTAACAGTGCCAGTGGAGACAAATCCTCCCCCTCTTTCCTCAGACATTTTACTGAGACCCAGGAAGGAGTCAGAAAGCTAAAAAATTACAACTTGTACTTACAACATTTTAAAAAGACATCCCCCAAAAGCAAAGTAGAACAGTGATATATGAAGAACATCAGGGACCAAAAATATGACAGAGATAGTCAGATGATACATAACCAAATGCAATGTTGAACATTATTGAAAAATAACGAGAACCAGTGTGATACAGTGGTTAAGAGAGGTGGACTCTGGAGAACCGGGTTCAATTCCCCATGCCTCCACATGAAGCCTGCTGAGTGACCTTGGGCAGTCACAGTTCTTTCAGAACTCTCTCAGCCCATGCAGAGGCAGGCAATGGCAAACCACCTCCGAACATCTCTTGCCTTGAAAACCCTATGGGGTCACCATAAGTCAGCTGTGACTTGACAGCACACATACACACACAATTCAAGAATACATATGTTTTTGTTTAGTTTTTAAATAGACTTCCCTTAATTCTTATCACAAAGAACTCTCTGCAAATGAATATAACAAGTAATATTTTGTTACTTTGGAAAGATCAAAGTTCTAATATTTTCAGGAAACATGTGTGATCCACTTGGTGATAAAGTGTGCTAAAAATCCTTGGAGAACTGATTGCAGATAATTTTTTCCTTCCTGTTCATTGTTGCATCTTTCTGATATGCAGAGCTGTTTTTCCCCCCACAGGTAAGAAAAAGATTCAGAACAGTTTCAAAATGACAAATCTTGCTTGGAAGACATTATGTACATGCACAGAAAACTTTAGGAGAGGTCATCATACGTGACCTCCTACAGGTTACATTGTACTTTCTTCACGGAATTTTCTCCAGAGTTGAGTCTTGTAATGTCCACTCTAGGAGATTACTTGTACCCTCACAGAGTAGATTATGAGATAAGATTCTTTTTTGAGGTTTAACAAAGGCTGTGGCTTTTTAAATTTGTAATGGATATGTAAGGAGGAAAAACTGTTAACCTATGTAACTCTCCAACTTTCCCTTTTTCTGTCATTCCACTCTTCAGCTTTTCAACCTGTCCCTCCTTCTTTCCCACTGGCAGCGCTCATGGCCTCTCCTCTTTCCCTGCTTTCTTCCTCCATCTCCCTTCACTTTTTCTGTCCTCCCTGCTTTCCAGCTTCCCCCATCCCTTCTTATCTCACCTAAAAGCCCATGCACCCTTTCCGTGCTTTCTTCCTCGCACGCACCCAACTACCTTTATCAGTCCTCCAGTCTTCAGCTTTCCTTCCTCTCTTCCCCCATCAGTCTCTCCCCTTTTCTTCTCCCACCCATGTACCTTTTCTTTTCTACCCTTTCAGCATCTCTTTCATTTCTCCCCTTCCACTGCTTTCTTTTTCACCCTTTTCTGTATTTCCCCCTATTTTTAACTGACAGAAACTGAGGCTTAAACGGCTCAGCAATAGTAGTGGTTGCTTAGTAAACCACAAAATGGACACAGAGATCAGATTCAAATTCATTTATTAACACAGCAAATGCCATTAAAATTTGTATCAGTTACGGAATTAAAACGAGAATATACAGTAACTAAAACTATAGGATATACAATTCATAGACAGTTTATATAATCTAAACAAATCTTGAATTAATAAAACATTCTCCATTTTAAGTCAAATTCCCAAAGGCACAGAGATCTCAGAATTTACTTTTGTGAGGTACTAGTGGGCATAATCTCTTAAAGCTACAAATATTGTTTCTATTATTTTGGGATTTTCAAACAGCCAGTGTACTGGGACTTCCCTCAGGTTTTCCCCAGCCTAACTGTGTAGATTTTTTAATCCATACTGTAGGGTGCAGTTCAGAATTTGGTTAACCAATCCAGCCTCAAGGTTCATGTGGCATGGATGAGTGTGGCCAGTCTGGCTGAGTCTCCATAGATTTACAGAACATTTGCACTCTGCTCCTGGGTTTGCATCTTTAAAATATTGGCGGAAAACAAAATAATCAAAAGGACCATACAGGATGGCAGCAGCAGGATCAGAAGAACCCCCTATTTTCTTGGTAAGTGCCCTCATCTAAGAATTGAGCAAAGCCTTCTAAGGGTAACTCTCCTTGCCTCTTTCTCATTCTCTTCTCCAACACAAGCTGCACTTTCCTAAGGTCAAATTAGATGTGAGCTAGAATTCTTTTAACACAATTGCCAGTTGCATATGAAGACATTTGTGTGAATTTGCAGAGTTTAAGTCTGTCCCAGTTCATCTCAGGATTTCTATATGGTGGTGCGTTTAGCCAAATGTTCCATTTCATGTATGAATAAGATGGTATACTCCCCTCACTTCTGAGGAGCGGTCTGTACTACTTTAGAGACTCCCTTTTGATTTGGCTCTCAAAATATCCTCTAGACATTGTCACTAGAATCTCAGATTTAATTATTTTGCTTCTTGATTAAGGCAAGTTTTAGAACACTTGAAAAGCTGAGCATTTTTGTAAAAGATGCCAATGAATAATTTTGACTGACTGCATGAAACGTCTTCATGTAGCCTTAACACAGATAGCAATGATCTGTCCTGAGGCATTATTATCCTTATTAACAAGTACTGGCAGCTTGCCAGCCAATTAGCACTCCACATTCTTTTCAGTTCCTCTGATCCCCCCTCCCCTTATACCTTGTTATTAATTTGATACCATTGCTGAGCAAATAGTTCACAGCATATAATTTAACCAAATGACTATTTCCTCTCATCTTAATGCTTGATATTTCTGTCAATCAATGTTTTGCTGACTGTGCTTATGAGCCTAATTTGATTTTTTTTAAGTCAGTATTTACAGTTTCAATGTGCTTTCTAGCAGTGTCTGCATTCATCATGTGATATTCCTTCTGGGTCCTGATTGGACAATGTTTCTTTAACAAGCTGGAAAGAAGAATATGAAATATAAAAGTGACAAAGGACAGGAACTGTTTAAACAATGGTACTTACTGAGGAAACCAAAGAAGAGTGAAGTTATGGGCTTTGGAATAGCATTATTGCTGTAAACTAGACTTCTGTAATTGACTGACTATAGAGTTTAAATTAAATTTTCTCCAGTAACATTCAGAGTAATTACCTTGCTCCCTATATGGATACAGTTGTACAGAATTTCTTCCTGGATATTTTCCCATGCTTCTTTTCAGTGCTAATAATGGATTTGAGGTGTGTCCCCCCCCCACCCCATTACACAGCTGGTTTTATCTCACGGACTGAAGGTGGAAGCCCACTGCATTTCCATTATATAAGATAAAGCTACAGAAAGAACATTTGTATTTGAAAACCAAGATTTGTTGTAGTATCTCACATTCTGGAATAGAAATGTGTACAGCTTCCTTGTGAAAACCAAAGCGCCGTAAGGGAACACTTCCCAAATCAATAAGGCAGAAAAGAAGAGAGCACAGCAGCTAACAGAAGTGACTGATTTATCAGCCTTTTTTCCATTTCCATGTTTACTCTTGCTCATCAGGCAGGATATATACTGTTGTAAAATCTAGATTTGGAAATTTTATTAGATCCTATTTAGATAGGCCAACAGAGTGACATGAATCATACAAGAAAAAAAGTCCCTAGTAACAATACACAGATATGCATCAAAATTAGAAATGGAACAAGTCATCCTAATGTTAGAACCTAGAATCAGAAAGGTGCTTGCTGAAGGACACCTTCTATTCCATGACACCCATTCCAGTATCCTTTACAAAGAGTAGTAAAGACAATCTATTCAATTTTTTTTTTATTTTGATCACCATTTCCCTGCCTAATTTGCAAAGTGTTGAGGTTGTTTGTGCTTGGAAAAGGTCGTTGTACCATCTTGCCAACTCTTATTACATCATCTTCCAGTCTGGTCACACAGTTGAATTTGTGGTATCACATTAAATTTCACTACAGCAAACTGTGATATCATTAAGGGCTGAGATTTTCCTATTTTCCGAAGCAGAAGGTATAGCTGAGGTGTCTGAAGAGAAAATTCCTCTTCACACATATATTATCCAAAAGACAGTTGTGAGGAAGCATGGCAAATGATTGACCAGTTAGTTACACTTCTGTAGCATAGGTATTTTGTTTCTTTAGCTTTATAGTCAGTGTGAATTTTCCTGTCATGATAGTTTCACTTGCTGAAATGTCAGTGCCAATCAGCTATTTATTTATTTATTTTTGCTTCTTCAAGGTTAAAAATATGAATGCTTCGGTGTACTTATTGAAAGGTTAGAAAGTACACTGAACTGTTGACTAGTGTAGAATTTATTTTAGGAGCAAACATAAACACGAAGAAACCATAATCTTGGTGTAATGTAGGAATCTAATTAAGACTAATGAGGCAACATTAAATTTAATGTATGATACATTTTATAAGCCTTACCATTAGAGCTGCGGCAAGCTGTTCATCTAAGCAGCAAACTTTACGGAATAAGCCCCTAAAGACATTCTTAAACAACCTGGGCACAGGCCTCTGTTTGGCCCTTGTTTTATATGTGTCATATATGCTGCAATCGAAGTACGAATGAGAATGGGGAATCGTGTGAAATCCTGTAATCATGCTTAGTGGTCTCTAAGGTCCAATTTATATGTTACCTGAAAGGTGTGGTTTCTGCTTTCCCATGGATATTCCCATGAGATAACAGGTCACATTAGAGGGATAAAGTACCCAAACCAATGCCATACCTTAAGACACAATAAGAACTCTGCTCAATCCGGCCAAAGGTCCATTCAGTCTAGCCCCCTTTCCCGCCATTGCCATCCAAAATGCCTTTGTTGTTGTTGCTCCTCTCAGCAACTGGTATTCAGAGGTACATTGTCTCTCTGGAGATGGTGGTGCCCATGTGAGAACTTTCACATGAGCTGGTCATCTCACATGGTCCCATTACCTGTATATTGCTGTGGCAGAAACCATTCTGCTCATCGAGTAAATGAAACAGCCATCCATTAATCAATATAATGGAAAGTAAATTAAGAAACGTGAGTGTGTGATGAATGTGAAGATCAATGGGAGCTCAAGAAATAGGTTCCAGTTTCCATCCAAAATGATTTCCTTTGTATTGCAAACCTTCACTAATGTAGACTGCTTGTAGTGACAAGGTTAATGTAAATATTGCTGGCTAGTTTTTGTACCATTCCTGAATGTATGTAGTATTTACCTTTCCTTTTATCCCTTAGAAGCTCCTTGATCAATTGATCTTGAACAGCATATATCTAGTGTTGGAGGGATATAAGGATTGAAACAAATCTTGCCACTGACAATGTAGACTTGGGGTCCCTATCGCTTAGTAAAAAAGGCATTATGTCAGTCACAGAGGCATTGGATTTGTATATTAAAAGGGGGGAAATATAGTGCGATCGAAGTTCCTCGTAAAAGCGGCATTCCAAAAGGGCATGGGCTAATGAGTCAATAGAGCCAGAAGAGCAAGGACGGGTCCTGTCAGAGTATGGTATATTCAGAATTCTGCCCTGCATTACCATAGAAGGGTTAGCATTCAATCTAGCCAAGCAAAAAGCTCTACAGAGACGAGGAGCTGTCAGATAATATGTATAGGTAGGCAGACCACGTGGAGGGGGTATTCCGAAGAACTGGGATGAACAGACGCGACGAGCACAAAAAGTAGTGCTGTTATAATCGAACTATTTAATGCGCTTTTTAATTTTGGAAAAAGCTTCAGTTTTCCCAATATCTGATAACATATCCTGCGAGAAGCCCAACAACGCCAGTTTCTCATCTAAGATTTTTTGCCATGAGGATTTAAAAGGGTCATGCTTCAGAGAAGCTAGGAACCCCTCAGTGCTAAAGCACAGTTTAAGGTGTAGTTTAAAGGCGGCCAACCACGTCATAGTTTCAAGTGACATTTGGCCAAACTCGGAACGAAGAGTAATGCCAGCAACACATCGAGGGGCATTTAGGAGTTTTCGTAAGAACTGAAGCAGTGGACGATCTATAGATTCATTGATGACTGTTATCCAGATGGCAACACCAAAGAGGATAATTGGGGTAATTTTCAGGTTAAAAACCTGAATAGCCCCTGGAATATATTTGCCACCTTTGGTGTGAAAAAGTTGACAATAGCACCAACCCCAGGTTTAATTTTGTTGGAAACTGCTTTTTGATGGGCATTCCAATTTAGGTTATGGGAAAACAGAATGCCAAGGTAAACAAACTCCTTGATTTGGTCAACCTCAAAGCCATCTAATACCCAGCGAAAAAGAGGCATTTTTCTCCTCTTAGTGAAGATCATAACCTTAGATTTATGGTATGTAGTATTTAGTCTTGCTGAGGTATTGAAATATCCTGCAAGATTTCTTATGTACAGGTAGAAGGAAGTATTTCCTAACTTCAGTTATTGTGTGCTTGTTTTAGGGATGCCAGCTTCCAGGTGGGACCTGGTGATCCCCTGGAATTACAGCTAATCTCCAGAGATCAATTGCCCTGGAGAAAATGGATGCTTTGGAGGGTGGCATTGTAACCCACTGAGATCCCTGTCCTCCCCAGGCTCCAGCCCCAAATATGCAGAGGTTTCCCAACCTAGATCTGACAACCCTACAGGCCCTCCATCCCCTGCCAGTGGCCAGAGGGGACCTGGCAATCCTAGTTTATTTGTTGTTGTGTGTTTGTTGTGGAGAGAACAGTGGCATGTGTGAAATACTCAGAAACGTTTGGATGGTTAATCTCTTTGCACCCTTGGAGATAATTATATCTTGCAAAAGCTCCAATGGGTTCAACAGAAGAAAGGGCTAAGCACACACTTAAATATTTCATGATGAAATCATTGGGATATTACTGCTTAATTTTGGCTGCACCGTGCTATTTATTTATTTATCTTTATAACCCAACACATTGCTTGGAGTAAATAACAATGTAAGTAATAAAAATACATATTTTCCCATAAAATGCTCATATTTGCTGAACCTGGACTGCTAACCATTAAGCAGCACTCATCTGTGTCCTGATTGCATAATGTTTCCTTTGTAAACCAGAAGGAAGACATCAAAGTTCTCCTGCAAAATTCCTGGAATGTCTTCCGACTTGTGTGTGTGTGTGTGTGTGTGTGTGTGTTAAGTTTCATCAAGTCATTTCTGACCCTATGAATTAACGACCTACAAAATGTCCTATTGTTTACAGCCTTGCTCAGGTCTTGCAAACTGAGAGCCGTGGCTTCCTTGATTGAATCAATCCATCTCATGTTGGCTTTTCCTGCTGCCTTCCCCTTTTCCTAGCACTATTGTCTTTTTTTCAGTGTCTTGTTTTCTCATCATGTGACCATAGGGTTGCCAACCTCCAGGTGTTTGCTGGAGATCTCCTGCTGTTACAACTGATCTCCAGCTGATAGAGATCAGTTTCCCTGGAGAAAATGGCTGCTGGGCCAACTATGGCATTGAAGTCCCTGCCCTCCCCAAACCCGTCCTTCTCAGGCTCTGCCCCAAAAACCTCCTGCCGGTGATGAACCTGGCAACCCTATGTGACTGAAGTACGAAGGCCTCAGTTTAGTCATTTTAACTTCGAGGGAGAAGTTAGGCTCGATTTGATCTAGAAAGGAAACCCCAAAATTCATGAAGTAGTCTTTCAGGATGCCACATTATTCAACTTGCTGGTTGGACCTGATGGATTAATCAGGTGCTTTAATCGAGAACATGTTCTGAGCTGAACCACTCCTCACGATATTTATAAATCCTTACCTTAGAATCAGCCTCTTAGAATAAAAAGCAGAACTAATGCCACTGTAGGTGATGAAGCACAGTCATAGCCTGCAGAGCATTCTTGTTAAGATGTGGGACACCATATTTCCAGGCCTGAGGAAGGGGCCATTTGCTGTCTTGTGGCCTGGTATTTGAAAGGACTAAGAGGGGATTGGCCAGCAAGCCAGCAGGAGGACCACTCTTTGTTTCCTTGCCTTTTTCTGCCAGGTGTGCTGGTGGATGTTTATCATATCATATTTCACAATCGCATACACAACTCAAGACCATGATCCATCTCCATGAACACAGCTGTGCATGTGAGAGAGGGCTTTGTCCTCAGTTGCTTCTTTGTTGCATAGGCATTACAGCAAGGCTGCCAATACTTTTTACCTCCAGTAAATCCTTCCTTCCCCAGGGTCCCAGTTTAGAAGACATCTTCCCATCCCTGTTGAGAATAGTATGATGATCTGCTCCCATTTGTGCTGCTGTACCCACAGGGGGACACATGCCTTCTACTGAATCAGTAGCTGCCTTCTACTGAATCAGACCCTTGGTCCATCAAAGTCAGTATTGTCTACTCAGACCGGCGGCGGCTCTCCAGGGTCACAGGCAGGGGTCTTTCACATCACCTACTTGCCTAGTCCCTTTAACTGGAGATGCCATGGATTGAACCTGGGACCTTCTGCATGCCAAGGGACAAACTGGCTTTACTTTGAACAATAAAAATGTGCCATTTTAAAAATATGAGAAAGAACCTTCCTCTTCCACATAATCTGTGGAAGCTCCCTAGGATTCCTTTGGTAGAATGGTGCATGTCTTTTGAATTAAGCACAGAAGTGTATTGCCACTTCTGCTCTTCCTTGGTAACTTCCTCCTTTCCAAAGCATGCTGGACATCATTCTCACAGACAGAAGCAGATTTTATTGCAGCTGATTCTGGCCCTGGCTAATCGCTGATCTAATAGCCTCTGCCAGTGTCAGAAACACTAAAATTATTCCTGTTCTGAGTTTTCCCTTTATAGGCCTCCCCCTTAAATACCAAGAAACATTTATGATCTGCGTGGACTGTGAGATACTGGGCAATTTTGGCTTTGCTAGTGGAATGGATTTTCCATGGGGAACTTGTACTGTGTTCCTGTAATCTTTATTACTCTGTGGCTGATTTCTTCACCAAAAACCAGTTCGAGCCAATTTGAAAGCACAGCACATTTGTAAAAGGAACATGGCTCAAAAACACTTGAAAGTTTTGTCTGAATTGATTTGCCCCCTTGAAGCAAACCTTTTTCATTCCTCATTGCCCCCTCCCAATGGTACATGTGTGCATGTTGAGAACTTTTCCTAATAGTATACTCAAGGTTTTGCTCTGACTGCTAGTCACTAGGAGGAAACATAAGAGGGCAACACTGTTGTGTTTTACAGCAAAATGGGTGACCTATTTATGAGTGACGAAAGCAGCAAAACCAGGTTGCCCACATGGGCGGGCAGTAGGTGATGAAAAAGACCTCTGACTGAGACCCTGGAGAGCTGCTGCCAGTCTGAGTAGGTAGTGCTGACCTTGATGGACCAATGGTTTGATTCAGTATATGGCAGCTTTATATATCATGTATCACATGCAGTGCAGAGATCTCTGCCCACTCAGAAGACTCCTTGGGTATGCATACAAAATTGTAAACTGGCTTTCAAAATGGACAAGAAAATCCAGGAAATGAACGGTTATAGTAGCGCAATATCCCACAATGCATGAGTGCCACCCTAGCGCTCACATTCTGCTTGCTGTTAACCGGTTAGCAAAACAGGATCATAAACCTCTCAGTCCCTGAATCAATACCACGAAGTTAGTCTTGATTTTAACATTCTCGCCCCATCCACAAGAGAAATGAATCTGCACAAGATGAGTGAAAGAAAAAGAGGGGGGGAACACTTGGTGGTCCTCATGGTTTAAATAGGTAAGTGTTCCTCAGGAAAAAGCCATCCTCATTGTCTTCATTGCTCACATCTCGCTTTTAGAAACAAATCTGCCACAAAAGCACTTCAGAGTCTTTTCCTAATGTCACTCCAAAGTTAAAAAATATTTGACTTCAAGGGGGATACTGCCCAGCTTCCCAAAAAAATTAATAGAATTAGTCATAAGAACTATTTTTAGCCAAAGTTCAACTTTATCCATGTATTTTAATGTGGGAAAAATGTGTCCTTTTCCCTCAGCTAATGTTTGATGCTTTCCAGCCCTCCTGTGAATGTGTTTGAGTATCTGAGGGGGCTCTGGAGTGGAGGAGAACTTCCTCTTCGATTCTCTCTGTTTTCTTTCGTGAAAATGACATTCCTAAGCTGTTTCACTTTCTGACAGGAAATGGAAGCTTGCCAAAAATGATTAAAGTCCAAGAAAGCATAACAGTTCCAAAGCTGCAGCAGTTCTTTAGGAGTCCCGAGTTTGACATTATGTCAAACAAATGTGAAATATTGTTTATTAAATTTGAATAATACGGGGAAAGGGGAAAATGGTCCTTGGCTTATCATGCTAAAGTTCTTTATTAAGTCTGTAAAGGACTTCCTAGCTCTAATAAATTGAATTATATTCATAAATATACATGCATGTGAACATCAAGGTTGGAATTGGTCTATACTGCAATACCCCCATGCGTTCTCATGTTCCCATGAAGTTAGGGAAGTTTGTGAAAGGAAATCCTTTCTGGTTTCTCTTTTACCGCAAAGGCTTGCAACTGAAGCTGAAACAATGAAAGTAGAAATCTAGGAGGGAGCTGGGGGGAGGTCTGCCAGCCTCCAGGTACTAGCTGGAGATCTCCTGCTATTACAACTGATCTCCAGCCGATAGAGTTCAGTTCACCTGGAGATAATGGCTGCTTTGGCAGTTGGACTCCATGGCATTGAAGCCCCTCCCCTCCCCAAACCCTGCCCTCCGCAGGCGTCGCCCCAAAACCTCCGCTGGTGGTGAAGAGGGACCTGGCAACCCTAGCTGGGGGCTTCCCAGTGTTTTTGCATTAAATACAACATATCTGCCTGTTGGCCTGAAGTCATGAGCGTGTCCTTAATGGAATGAACTCCCCTCCTCTCAGGGAATGTGGTCTCCCTTGAATCCAGGGTGGCTGATCTGGAAAAGGTGATACAGGAAGAGAGGTCTGTAGACAAGGTCCTTCAGGAATTTGGTCGAAAGATTCCACCGCTATGGTTGCAGCGCTTCTGCTGTTACAGAGAATTAGGGTTCTGAGGGAGGAGTGACTGGGAGGTGATCCCTCAGAAGGTAATCAATTCCTTGGATGATGAACAGATACTGTCTAGCTCCAAGGAGATGACTCCAGGCAGGGCCAGTGCTACCATTAGGAGAACTAGGCGGTCACCTCGGGCGCAGACCTCAGAGGGGCCCAGAACTGGCCAGAGGGGCACCATTTCAAACTGATCCGTTTCTTGAAAAAAAAAATGCAACTGACAATTTATATATATTTTTTATTTTAAGGTAAGTACCACAACAATGCTATGGAATATAATTAATTATAATCTCTTATAAAAAGTTTTGTGCTTTTATTTTTCTACAAGACATCTGATTTTGGAAAATTGGTTAGCAATGGGGGAGGGCACAAGTAGTTAGCCTTGCCTAGGGTGCAAAAACGACTGGTACCAGCCTTGACTCCAGGGTAAGGGGGCATCTTAGGAGTCGGTGATTGGATGGCTAGAAACATAGCTGGGTTTGTGATGGATCCAATGACTACACAATGACTTGCCTCCCTGGTATGAAGTTCATGAATGTCATGTTCCGTACAGAGCAGGGCAGGAATCAGTGATCGTGGTTCACATTGACATTAATAGCTTTGGTAAATGTAGACAAGAGCCCCGTGGTGCAGAGTGGTAAGCTGCAGTACTGCAGTCCAAGCTCTGCTCACGACCTGAGTTCAATCCCAACGGAAGTCAGTTTCAGGTAGCCGGCTCAAGGTTGACTCAGCCTTCCAACCTTCTGAGGTCGGTAAAATGAGTACCCAGCTTGCTGGGGGAAAAGGAAGATGACTGGGGAAGGCACTGGCAAATCACCCCATAAACCAAATCTGCCTAGTAAACGTCGGGATGTGACGTCACCCCATGGGTCAGGAATGACCCAGTGCTTGCACAGGGGACCTTAACCTTTTAAATGTAGACAGGAGACCTTGGAGGCTAAATGTAGGCTTCTGTATAGGATATTAAACTGAGGACCTGTGAAAACACTCAGAAATTTATCTGTTCTATGTACAGGGCCAGCTGAACAGGCTGAGTCGAGGAGTTCAATGTGTGGATGCAACCGTGGTGGTCAGGAGGAAGGGTTCAGATTTGTTAGGAACTGAGCAATGTATCGGGACAAGCATCCCTTGTATAGAAGGGATGGCCTTCACTTCAGCCAAAATGGAAACAGACTGCTGGCGCTTAACATTAGAAAGTTTGCAGAGTCACTTTTAAACTGACCCGATGACATCCCAAGACAAAACGCTCTTAAACTCAGAATAGAACCTCTGGATAAAAGAATGGAAAACTTTCTTGTTTTCATTGTTTTTTTTGTGTGTTTTTTTGCCCTAGGACTGTGCTATAGTTTTTCAGTTTGCCAGCCAGCGTCCTCCGAGATTTCTTGCCCTGTCATTCAGGAAATACAGCCATTCATGTTTACATTTTCGACAAGCTAAATTGATTGTATGAGTCAGTCATTGTCACCAAGGACTATTTGTCACTTCATAAAGAGCCACAATCTGCTATGCCGTAAAGGCAGGAGGACCAACAAATAAATCACATCAAGCAGTGAGGGTAGATAATACCCATTCATTCCTAATTGGTGTCTTCTCCTCGTATTTACTCATTTCTCTGTGATTCCACTATGGATTGACACTGGAGGAGGAAAAAGTCCTCTGCTGTCAAAGATGCTAGAGTGTGCATCAGTGTGCATCAATGTGCTCATCTCTTGTACAAACTTCAAAATCAGATTGAGGGCTGCTTCACACATTTCATGCAAACAAAATGGCGTTTCTTACCCAAAGCACTCTTGTCAAGAAACTGCACTCAGTCCTGGCTCGCCGATAAGTGCGGCATTATTACAGAAGCATTTGCAAATGGATGATTGTCACTTGGATGAATGTTTACACTGGTATAGTTAGCAAAAAAAACCCTTAATATTGCGGTAGAGTAGCTGCTTTACATACAAGAAGGTCCTAGGTTCAATCCCTGACTTTTCCATTTAAAAAAAAAACAGGTATTGGATGATGTGAAATGCCTCCAACTAAGATCCTAGAGAGCTGCTGCTAGTCAGAGTGGATAATACTGATCTTTAAAAGACCAATGGTGTGGAGAGGTGGCATATAAATTTGCCAGATAAATAAATAAATAATGGTCTTACTTGTGAGACAGCAAGGTAGACTTCCTCTGAATGTGGAGGATCCACTTAAGTACTTTGATTTAATAGTTCTTGATAGCCTTTTCTCCTTCTCTGTGAATGTATTGAGACAGCAAGGGAAGAAGTAAGAACATAAGGACATAAGTCTGCTGCAGTACAAGACAGCTCTGTGTGTTGAGTCAGTGGGGGAAACGTCATGGTAAATGATAACGGGGACTGGATAGAACCACTGTGCTCTTGTGCTCCCGACTATGTGAAGGTACCAGATAAGCACCAAATGGTGACGTGTTATGTCTTAGCCTGGAATTAGGATAAAAGTTCATTCCCCAGTACAATCGGGGCTCAGTCTTTCTGCTTGTCAACTGCAGGCTGGGCCACAGCTGTAATAAAACTGTTTTCTCGACTAACGGTCTCGGGTCTCTCTCCTCCACGAACCTCCGTTTTTCCGCAACACTTGGTATATGGCATCTTCATGTGTTGGCGACATGGGGCCTATTTTAAATATTACCAGTTAGTTACTTATTATAGTCATGATCTGCCCTTCCTTTAGAAAGCTCAGACAGGCTCATATAGAACTCCTGGTAGTCTCCCTTCCAAGCACTAATTAGTTCATCACTCATTAACATCAACAAAATCACAATAATTGGAACTCACAAACAATTTGCTGGGCCTCCAACCTCTTGAGGGCAACAGTGTATCCACTGTCTCCTTCTACCAAATGGCTTGGAGGTAGGGTTTCAAGGCATGGTTGGGCAACCAGCGGGAGATGGGGGAGGGGACATGGGGGATCCATTCCTTGAATGATGAAGAGATACTATCTAGCTCCAAGGAAATGACTTCAGGGTAAAAGGGCATCCTAGAAGTGGGTGATTTGATGACTAGAAGCATAGCTGGGTTTGTGATGGATCCAATGACTTCACAGTGACTTGCCTCCCTGTTATGAAGTTCATGAATGTCATGTTCTATATAGTGCAGGGAAGGGATCAGTGGTGCATATTGACACTAATAGCATTGGGAAATGTAGGCAGGAGATCTTGGCCACTCCATGCTGTGGTGAGACATGGGAGCTGGGGAATGGGATCCTCCCCCCCCCCCCCCACTGGGAGCCTGGCAACCCTGCTTGGAGGGAAGTGGTAGCTGCACTGTTGGCACTCTTCCAACAAGGAGAAAGAGAAACACCAAGAGCACAACATGGGCATGCAGCTTGTGTACGTGTCCTCTGATCTCTGGAGAGATATAGCATAAGCTTTGTATGCAGAAGGTCCCCAGGTCAATCCCTGGTGTAGTGGTTAACAGCGGTGGTTTGGAGTGGTGGACTCTGATCTGGAGAACCAGGTTTGATTCCCCACTCCTCCACATGAACGGCAGATGCTAATCTGGTGAACCGGGTTGGTTCCCCCCTCCTACACATGAAGCGTGCTGGGTGACCTTGGGCTAGTCACAGTTCTATTAAGAGCTCTCTTAGCCCCACCTATCTCACAGGGTGTCTGTTGTGGGGAGGGAAAGGGAAGGTGATTGTAAGCTGGGTTGATTCTGCCTTAAGTGGTAGAGAAAGTTGGCATATAAAAACCAACTCTCCTCCTCCTCCTCCTCCTCCTCCTCCTCCTCTAGTTACAGGATCCTAGACTCCAAATGACGGAAAAGATCTTTGTCTGACAGAAACCTAGGAGAACCTTTGTTGGACAATGCTGAGCTAGATGAACCAATGGTCTTAGTCAGTATAAGGCAGTTTAATAGGTTCATATGGCTTCTTAATGCCTGCACAATAAATCTAGATTCATGTGATTGCCCAACGCTACCCCTGTAATCTCCTGCATATCCTATGGGGCAAATCTTCCAAGCACGAATTACTGGGTGCAAAGCATTTTGATATGGGGAGTCATTATGATAAGGGGAAAATACATCATTTAAGTATGAGGAAAATATCCACATATGAATGGAAATGGAAATATAAAAATGGGAATAAAGGAGTTATTGGATGCAGAAGATGCCAGACTCATCAATGAAGAGAACAATGTTTATTAGCAAGCCCTTCTGAAGCAACTGATGAAAAATTACCACCAGTTGACAAGGAATCAGGGAAGTCATTTTTATGGTCTGCTGCTAATTTTACCTGATGCGATGAGACAATTCTAAACAGAGTATATCCTGTGTCATGTCATTCCCCCATATTCATTACCATCATCGATATGTTTCAGAGGTTTCTGCTGATGCAGAAACATCCCATTTTAACTAGGAATGGTCTAATCTTATAAAACGATTGCATGTCTGTATACACTATAATGTATATGCACATTATTTATAGAGAAATGGAAGATGATGCTATATATTTACATACATTTTGCAAGAGAATTGACAGGTTTCCAATACTGCAAGTGCTTTCTACATGGTAGATCATTAAGGCGAAGTTGAGAAATGACCCCAGTTCTTTTTACCTTTAAAGGTAAGGTTTAATAGCTTTCTATGATTTTTAAGATTAAAGGAAAGTGATAACTTTTCTGTGTTGTTTGTTGCCTCTGTATATGACTTGCATATATCCAATCACACAGTCCCAAAGACTCAATGGCTCTCAAGTCTGTTTCTTATGTGTTTGTCAAGAGTAAAACACTTTGTAGTTTTTTGATGGAAAATGCCTTAACCCAGTCCACTTTAGTTCACTCACTCCCGGGATTGCAATGTTTAATTGTTCCATTTCTCGTTTTACAATTTCGAGCTTACCTTGATTCATGCTTCTCATGTTCCATGTTCCTATTATATGCATTCCAAACAGATCTGGACTTTCTTTTTGCATCCATTCACATCAACATTCATTATAACATATGAACAGGCCTAGATTGTACATGTGTTCACAGTAACTTGTGGACAGGGCTCTTATTTTGAATGAGAATGGTAATAAATGTCCTATCTACGGGTACCAAATTTCCAGTCGTTAACATATAAGAGACTATCCTAACAATTATAAATGTGTAAAGTATAAAAGTCCCTGTCAGTGTATCACTGAGTGAGGGATTCAGTCATTGAGAAAGGCAGGAACTTCTTTATACAGCCCCTCAATTTTATTGCTTCCCTACACTCCAGATGTTAGTGTCATCCTGGAACATGTTTCATGAAATGCCAGTGGCAGCAATCAAACAAACAAAAACACCAAATAAATAAAAATGGAGGATGGGGACTGCACTGCAGAATTAGGCCAATGTTTCAGCCCATTGGGCTTGTTCCTCAGTGGCTCCAGTTGCCTGCAACAAGCAACATAATCAGTTCCACTTTGCTTGACATGACAATGGCCTACTGAGGGTTATTACAAAGACCTCAGACCTTTTGTTTCCCCGTGTGATTCCATAAATAGCAGAATGTAGCATGGATAGTTGGCCAGTCAGTGGGGTGTATATAAGAACCAGTGTGGTGTAGTTAAGAACATAAGAACATAAGAAAAGCCATGCTGGATCAGACCAAGGCCTATTAAGTCCAGTAGTCTGTTCACACAATGGCCAACCAGGTGCCTCTTGGAAGCCCACAAAAAAGATGACCGCAGCAGCATCCTGCCTGTGTACCACAGCACCTAATATAATAGGCATGCTCCTCTGAACCTGGAGATAATAGGTATGCATCATGACCAGTAGCCATCTTTACGAGTAGCCATGGATAGCCCTATCCTCCATGAACATGTCCACTCCCCTCTTAAAGCCTTGCAAGTTGTCGGACTAGGAACTGGGAGATCTCAGTTCAGATGGTGAGACATGAGTTACCTTGGGCCAGTCTTTCATCCTCAGTTATCTCACAGGATTGTTGTGAAGGCAAAAAGGTAAAGAGGAGAACTATGTTCGCCTCCCTGCACTTCTTGGAGGAAGGACTAGATAGAAGCGTATAGGCAGATACGAGGCAGAAGGTAGAAGAGAGCCATAGGGGGAAAAAAAATCTCTTACCTGAAATATACTTAGGGTTTTAGAGCCATTTCTTCATGAATTCTATGGTCCAGAAGTGCAGCCTCTATTAAGGACAGTGGGCAGTGTCAGGGAGTATGCAAACAGCATACAAGTAGGCAAGCAGGAATATTTGCAGTGCCTCAGAGACGTCTGTCATGCTGTCAAGTTATGAAATAAAAAGGGAAGGTGACTCTGTTTGGAGTCCATGATGATTATGAATTGCATAGGCATTGTACTGCCCACAACTGTCCACTTGTTATACTTAATACTATTATTCAGGTAAATGTTTGTGGCACTGAAAGCCAAGCACAGCAGCAGAGAGTAAAAATGCCAATAATATCTAAAGAGGGATATCACTCATAACGGCAAGTGCGAAACATTTCCCTCCTCTCCCTCTATGAAGCACACAAATCAACATCCAACGTGGATTTGAACAAGTTTTCTCAAAGCACACAACTTTAATAGGAGTGCATTCATCGGCAACACATGATACAGAAAAGGTCAACAGTTAATTAAATAATCCATCACCTTAGGATAGAGAGCAGTTCTCAACTCTGACAACCCATGACAGAAATATTAAAAGGTCAAAAAATGAGTTACTATAGAATTCTGTATTGTTATTGTGCATTATAAAGATGTGGCTTGACTTGAGAAACATAACTATGTAGGTACCGGGAGGGGAGGGGCTATCAAACTCTGTCAGCCCAAATATCTCTTGTAGGATAGCTGCTACCTTGGGATATGTCTAGAAAACGAATCAAAATCCAACCCCACATATGCCTCATTTGTTATCCTCAGAAGGGTAACTAACTTGAATAAAATTACCTCCAGCTTCTGGATCAGAGCTTCTGGATCAGAGCCAGCTAGGCCAGAAATGGCTGATTTTTCTGGAGGCACCATGATGTTGGCACCCATTTCCATTTCCTCCCTTACTTTAAATTCCATTTTCCCTGGGCGGCAAGGGGAGAAGGGCTGTGAGCGGCTCAGCATATATGTGCCTGACGGGCATGCCATCCATCTTTTCACAACAAGGTCTCCTGCTTTTCCACTAGTACACATTGCTGAAGATTCTTCTCCGCTTGGTATTCATTCATTTTTGTAATATCTGTCTCATTTGCGAAGCAATTAACTGACCACATGAATCAATAGGCAAACCCTCCTTAGTTCAATTCAGAAAGGCCTTGCCTGATTATCTGTTGTCTAAACACCAGAAAATAACTTGTTTTATTGTAAACCCAGCTATGGAATTTACATATTACACTCCCAAGGACATCACTGGAGCATGGCAAAGTCTGAATGCCTCTCCCCAATCCTGCCTTAAGTCCCTGAAGTTTTCCCTACTGTCCCTTTCCTCCAAATGTACCCGAGGAAAGTCTTTCTAGAGGTCTCTCCGGAAGGCCTCTTTTCTTCCTCCTTTCCTGGTGCCTGACATGGCAGTATCCTTGAGACTCAGAGAAAAGGCAGTGTCATAGACTATGACAATGTCATGCTAAGTATTCCGATATCTTGGAGAATTATATTTCTGAATGTTCCCGATGCCTGGGGTCCTTCCATTTCATTACTGAAAGTTGCAAGGATGGGGATAAAGAGGGAGCCTTCCTAGAGATGCTTTAACTGAGGCCTTCTTAGCCACATGACCTAACGCCTGAATGGAAAGAGTGGCTCCAGTGGTGAGGAAATGATGGTCACGTTTTTGACACATTTACCTAGTTCATTGCAGTTCGGACTCCATTTGTAATGTATTTAGAGGGGAATTAAGTATAACATTGCTACTATGAGCCTAGGGTTACCAACCTCCAGGTAATAGCAGAAGATCTCCTGCTATTACAACTGATCTCCAGCCGATAGAGATCAGTTCACCTGGAGAAAATGGCTGCTTTGGCAATGTTAGATTCGCTGGTCCTAGACCATGTAAGGTTTTAAAGATTTTTTTAAAAAACCACCTTGAACCTGATCTGGTACTCTACCTGGAGCCAGTGCAGTTGTCAAAGCACTGGCTGAGTATGTGTTTGCAGTAGGGTTGCCAACCACCAGGTACTAGCTGGAGATCTCCTGCTATTACAACTGATCAGCCGATAGAGATCAGTTCACCTGGAGAAAATGGCCGCTTTGACAATTGGACTCTATGACGCTGAAGTCCCTCCCCTCTTCAGGCTCTGCCCCCAAAACCTCCCGCCGGTGGCAAAGGGGGACCTGACAACCCTAGTTTGCAGTGGGGTCCCCGTAAGGACCTGCACTGCAGCAATTTGTATCAGTTGGAGTTTCTGGGCCAGTCTCAAGGGCAGCCCTATGTAGAGTGAGTTACAGTAATCTAGCCTGGAGGTTACTGTCATGTGGATCACTGTGGCTAGGTTGGGGTGGGAATGGTATGGTACCAGCTGCCTAGCCTGGCGGAGTGGTAAAAAGCTACCTTGGCTGCAGCTGTGACCTGAGCCTCCATAGATAAGAAGGGATCAAGGATTACACTTAGATGGCAGGTACAGGTGATAATTACATGCTGTCAAGAGCCGGGCTAGGCAGGGGTGGTACCTCAGCTCTGAAGCACCCCTGCCTAGCCATAAGACCTCCATCTTCAATGGATTTACCTTCAGTTGGCTCTGCTTCAACCATTTTGTCCCAGCTCTCAAACACCCGGCCAGTGTGTCCGAGGCGGTGTCAGGCTGTCCGTCCATCAACAGGTAAAGCGTGACAACCTTGCTCAAAACTCCAGACAAGCTGGGTGAAAGGGTGCATAAGTAAGGTAAAGGTCCCCTGTGCAAGCACTGGGCTATTCCTGACCATGGGGTGACGTCACATTCTGACGTTTACTAGGCAGACTTTGTTTATGGGGTGGTTTGCCAGTGCCTTCCCCACTGGTTCATTATTTAATTCATTCATTTGTGCCTCACTTTTCTCCCTGATGGGGATCCAAAGTGGCTTACATTTTTCTTCTCGCCTCCATTTTATCCTCACAGAAACCCCGTGAGGAAGATTAGCCTGAGACAGTATGACTGGTCCAAGGTCACCCAGTGAGCTTCCATGGCACGAGTGGGAATTTGAACCCGAGTCTCCCAGATACTAATCTGGCACTCTTAACCACTACATCGTACTGGTTTCCTACCTTCTCATTTATTTAGTTTCTATTTTTGATAGTTTTGCAGTGAATATGTGATCCAATATGTTTGCTCTTGCTTTGTGTTTGATTCCCACTCCCTCCATTCAACCTTTATTCCTGTTCTTTATTGTTTCTCTTACTCATCATAAGTCACCAAAACTGTAAATATCTCGATTCTCTCTTTGCTTTTAACCATCATAAAACATAACTGGGTCACCTTCACTGATGGTTTACCCTGTTCTTTACTCAACTGAATTATCCACATTCTTTCAAAACTCTCCGAGAACAGACACTGCCCCACATCTAACTGAAAAAAAAAACACATTTCTTCCTTCCTTTTTTATTTTCAGGGTTTTGAATTTTTTGCACCTCTCATTTACACATACACACACAAAGTTTCAAACACAGACAAATTCAAGGCTCTGATTTACCCCAGTGTCTAAAAACGAGGATGTAGCAACTAGCACCTGGATTGTTATACTGATCGAGAAGCACATTCCTCCTTATATATTTCTTTGGGATATTTCTATGCTGCCTCTTCAGACTCCTGCTCCAGCCGATTTACAATTAAAACAATGTCATGATATAAAAACAAGCAATTAAAAACAAGCCATTCAATCTGGTTGCTAGCAAACTTTCTTAATCTCTCAAAACATTAGCATACCCTTCAACCTTCCCCATCCCCTCTACCCAACCCGTGAAATCTCATGGGCAATCGTATGTCTATATCTATTGCAGAGCTGAGCTGCAGTTCAATAAAATGATACCTGCAATTCCATCAGGATAACTAACATTTATAATTATATTATGCAAATACATTATGCAAGTAATTACGGTATCATTTTGCATATCAATGAGATACAAAATCAGTACAAAATATCTCTCTTTCCCCTTCTCAGCCTGCAATAAATACATGTTTTTATTAGTATTGTTGCCGCTGCTAAATTTTGTGTCCCTTTATTTTTCCTGGCTTTGCCATGCACTGTCTTCTCTGGCTGTCTGTATCAGTCTCTCAGTTGAGGTCTGGCAAGTGTTATATGATTATTTTATCTCTCACTGTAAAGTGTTTTGAGAGACTTTGTATGAGAAGCAATATAAAAATTAATTGAATTGAACTATGGCTTCACCTCCCCACTTTTTAGCGTAAAAACCTTTTAGAGCAAAAACTGCAACACTATGGGGAAAAGAGAGAGAGAGACAAGATTAAGACTGCCCAGGAAGAGAGGTGACACAACATGACAGGACCAACCCTGCATGAGTAGTTTGGCTGGTACACAATTGGTTATTTGTTAAGGCCAGTTCGCACACAGAAGCAGCACTTCTTTTACCGGTATGGTCGTATGCTCAAGCATGCAACCAAGCGGTGAAACTCTAATAAGGGAGGGGAATCCTAAGGAGGTCTACTTGGAAGTAAGTCCTATTGCACCCAATGGGCCTATTCCCAGGAAAGTGCTCTTAGGATTCCCTCTTAAGAATCAATTGATTATTTAATTTATTTATTTAATTCTACTTCTATCCTGCTCTCCCCGACAAAGCCGGGCTCAAAGTGGCAACACCCATCAGCCGTTTCTGTGACTGTTTTGCCCTTTTTCAAGAAGCTTTACGATTAAGGGAATGGTTTCATTGGTACCTGATGGACACTAACAGCCCATTTCTGAAAAATGGGCCCAAAGCCCTTAGGAGGCCGACTACGGCATCCGCCGGCGCAGGGGCCCACACCCCCGGTGCCCGGAAGGCGCCCCTGCGTGAGTTGCCCCAGCGCCAGCATGCAGGGCCAGGCACCGCTCCCTGACCACTGCTGCCTCCCGCCGGACTCCGGCCGCTGGCACAGGCTGCAGCGGTGAGCCAGGAGGTGTTCCGGCGCCCCGGGAGGCGTTCCCAGGGTGTCACAGCACCCTGGGAAGCGTTCCCGGGGTGTAATGGCACTGGCCTTGGGGCGGGGCCAACGTTAGTGAGCCTCCCAAGCACTTTTGGCTTGGGAACGCCCCCTTTTATTTTTGTTAAGATATGCCAGCTTTTAGCACCGGGCACTGGGTTTTTGGCACCAGGCACTGCCAAAACCTCTTTAGGAGGCAACACTACTAGTTTGCCTCCTAAGCCCGGCGCAGGCATGCCTTTCAGGAATGTGCTGTAAATTTTCTACACGTAAGCCATGTAGACATGTCCAATAACGTGTGGAGGGGGGATTCTGTACAAGGTTCCTATTCAAATCTGTTTCTAGTGTTTTCTGTTGATATATTAGTGATGTTAAAGTGACACAAGACAACATCCAAGCAAACATCCAAGCATTCTTCTCAAAATGATGGCAAATTTTCAAGGTGACAAAATGAAACAATGGACATCTTTCCTGTTTCTCTTAGTTGAAGCCCTGTGACCTGGGCTGTTGGATGGATGGGAGCAACAAGACATGTTTTGAAAACATCAAGAGAGATTAGGATGCAATGAGCATAAGAACATAAGTTGAACCCTGTTGGATCAGACCAGAGGCCCCTCAAATCCAGCATCCTGTCTCACACAGTGACCAACCAGTTCTTCTGGAGGTCTGGAGGTCCAACAATGGGGTATAGAGGCCAAGACCTTTCCCTGATGTTGCCTCGTGGCACTGCTATTCAGAGGTTTACTGCCTCTGAATGTGGAAGTTCCCCTTGGTCACCAAGGCTAGTAGCCACTGATAGACCTTTCCTCCATGAATCTGTCCAATCCACTTTTGAAGCCTATCGCCATCACTACATCCTCTGACAGCGAATTCCACATTTTAACCACTCACTGTGTAAAGAAGTAATTCCTTGATCTGTCCTGAACCTACAGCCCATCAGCTTCATTGGATGCTCTTGAGTTCTAGTATTTTGGGAGAGGGAGAAAAAGTTCTCTTTGTCAACTCTCTCTACCTCTATCATGTCCTCTCTTAGTTGTCCCTTTTCTAAACTAAAAAAGTCCCAGACTCTTCAGCCTTTCCTCATAGGGAAGGTGCTCCAACCCCCTAATCCTCTTGATTGCCGTCTTCTGAACTTTTTCCAGCTCTACTATGTCCTTTTTGAGATACAATGACCAGAAATGCACACAGTATTCCAAAGGAGGCCGCACCATAGATCTATACGGGAGCATTATAATATCCGCCATTTTATTTTCAATAATGTCTTTCAATGTCTTTTTCACAGCTGCAGCAAACTGAGTTGACATTTCATTGAGCGGAGATCTATGATCCCAAGATCTTTTCCCCTCTCAAGTCTCAGCAAGTTCGGACCCCATCGGCCTATACTTGAAGCTGAGATCCCCACCCCCAGTATGCACCACCTTACAATTACCAACATCAGACTTCATTTTCCACACTGCTGCCCACTCAACCCAATTTGTGGAGATCCTCCTGGAGCTCTTCACAGTCATCCTTGGTTTTCACCATCCTGAATAATGGTGTGTCATCTGCAAACTTGGCCACTATACCACTCATCTCTAGATCCTGATAATTTAAGAACAGAGTCCTGGCCTCAATACCGATCAGTGTAGGAACCCACTGCTTTCTTCTGTCCATTGTGAGAACTTTCCATGTATTCCTACTCTTTGCTTCCTGTTATTTAACCAATTTTTAATCTATATGTTTTTCGAGTGACATAATTGAGGAAAGGTTAGGGAAGTAAACTTAAGGCAATACAATCTAGAAGCAAAAATGATGAAAAAATATCTTAGACCTGATGAAATTACAGGATATGGACATTGGCCACCCAAAGTAAAGCACTTTACAATCCCACTGCCAGTTAAAATATACTCCATTGATGCCAATGTCCCTAACTTTAACTGGATCATGCACCCAAACTTTTAAGATGATGTAATGCCTTCAGAGTTTATTATTTTAGCTGAAGTAACAAACAGAACACCCCTTTGTAAATCAAACACACATCAAAATGCATTCATATGATACTTCTCTCATGCCACCAAACAGTTTGCATAATTGTTCAACAAAAGGAGACCCATGTTATGCAAACTTGCTATCTCTTCCCAAACAATACAAGTGTCAACCAGCTTTTCTTACATCAGAGGATTAGTGTTGTATGGGGAAAAGTCTTATTGATTCCAGCTGTATGTTTTACAGAAAAGGGATGGGAATCTGGCGCACCAGAAAAAGAAGATGATTTTGCCCAGTTTCATAATTTTGAACTATTACTTTTTAAAAAAAGATCTATTATTAGTCATGGAATACTTGGTTTCGGTCTGAAAATTCTGTTTTCCCATATGTGACAGTTTTGATTTTATAGCCCAATTAGTCGAACAGGAAAAACTATCAGAAAAATAAAATGCAGCATATCCCTCTTTCTTGTATTTCCCAGACGGCTAAAAACAAAACCCTTCCAGAACACTTGATTTGCAACGAATTGAAATTTTTCTGAAATATGATGTGCTGCCAATCCTCTTCTTCTCCGGTTTTCATATCTCGACTTAACCCTAGTGTAATTAGTGTAAGTAGGGAATTTTTTTTGTTATGGTTGCTCAAGTGTAATGATTGCTGTTATAGCAGCTTGCAGAAGGAAAGATATATGATATTGAATGTTATGTCAAGGAAATATAAACATGCTTCATTTCTTCATTAGATAATGTTTATTTATAGCACAATATATGTCTACCTCCACTGTACCATTAAAGTTTTGACTGCTTTTTAACTATAAAATTTGATATTGTTGTGGCAGCTGCACTACCCAAATGATTGCTATAGTACAGCTGTTATCAGAGAATAAGATTTATAGCTGCACTACATGGCATAAAGATATGTGCATATTTACTTTTTTTTTTTATTACTCACGTCCTATATTTTAATGACACAAGGTGGGATGAAATAGCACAATAATAAATGTTCGCAGCTTGCAAAAAAAATTGGAATCTATTGTAAAAAAAGAGAGAGGGGGAGATTGGACATAATTGTCTATTGTATAAATCATAAAGTAAGCCCCATTGCTCTCCTGAACAGACCTACATTCTGATCCTAAGTATTACATTAAATATAAGCTGAGCTTAGGGCCAGAGGGCCAATTTTGACAAATTCTTATGGCTTGTAGGTTGTCTCCTTTGGCCATTATGACTCATCCTACAATGGGTGTAGACAGGTGAGAGGTTTTTTAGAAAACTGAGTTGAAGGCCATATGATAGAGGATTTGCTTCAAATGTATACTTGTTCTCATTTCTCACTTTTGCCACTAACAGAATAGCGCTTGCAGCTTTTCCAAGTGCCACAAATACATGCAAAACATGTGAACAGAGGATTCCCCCCCCCCCAATGGCCCTGCATCCCCCACAGGCACCATGGCTCCCAAGGTAGGGGAAAAGAGGAGAGGGGATAGAAAGAGAAAGAAGAGGGGCAAATAGTCTAGGGGGAGAGAAATAGAGCGGAAACAAAGGGCATTTATGCAGGGGAGGTTTGTGTTTGGTTTGCTGCACAGTTTTCTGTTCCAAATTCTGTTTATTGAATGGCAGACCCAGGTCCATCACCACCCCAAGCTACAAACCTGCTCCTTTAGGGGTCTTGCAACCCCTCTAGAAAAGGAGACATCCCAATTTCTGGGTCAGATCCCCCTTCCCCCAGTAGCACCTCTGTTTCATTGGGATTTTCTTTTTATCCTTCATTCCGAGACTGCCTCCAGGTACCTCTTCATGATTTCCCCAATCTCCCTATTACATCCCTATTAAATTGGCATATTGAAATGTGCAGCGCTTACTTCATCTTGTGGCAACTCATCTCCTGGTGAGCATCCCAGAGTGGGCAGAGTTTTCAGTTGGAATGAAACTGAAGCAATCACATGACTTTGCATTCACAACATGCTAACTTGGTCTAAACTGCTTGGCTGCACCCATCCTTTGCTTTTTGGGCTTTTCTAAAATAATGACAGGCCAGCTTTCCAACTAAGTAGGTAGTCACCCTATAAACTTAAAGGAACTTTCATTCAGTGACAGTGCTATCCTAAGCAGTTACATCCTTCTGAGCCCAGTGACTCCACCGTATGTTTCTTTTATCAGATCAGAATTAAGTTACTTGCATTTTTCATTATTTTTTTTAATGTAAAGGCTTCTTAATCTTCAATAACTAGGGACCACTATCAGCAATAGAAAGCCCAGGGTGTATTTTTGTGACATATTAAATTGGGATGTTTTAGCTTCAGTGGACAGAAACCAGACATAGCACTAGTGCTGTAAAAAGATTTTTTTTACATCACCTGTTGAGCCAATTTTGCCAGAGAATAAAGACAAAACAATCGGTGATAAAATAGACAGAAAAGAAGTAACAGGGGGAACGGTAAAATAACACTAGCTGTGCAACACTGAAGCTGTAAAAGTGAAAGGAAAATCTGAGTTAAGAGTAGAAAAATATTTATGCCTCTGTTCCTTTGTGGCTAGTCTTTACTACACATGGTTCTAGGCACTATGTAAGGAGAGTCCAAGATACTGGCTTGACTTCAAGTGTTAGGCAATTCTTTTAGAAAATAGTATAAATATTTCAAGTACTGAGGCAGATGTTCTAAAATATTTTAAGAAGCCTGAACTGCTGATCTGCTGCTGAAGCTTCAGACTTCCGTCTACCAAATACTTAAAACACAAATATTAGCAGTGGTGGAGTTTCATTTAAGACTCTTTAGGTCAGTATTGGCATCAATTCATTCCATTTAGCCAAAGTCCTTGAATGTTTCACAGGTGTATTTGGATTGATGTGGCATTCTCCTGTAGTCATGTACAGAAAAGCTCTGTGTATGCTTTGAAGCCTATACTATGTCTCGTGTGGCATACCAGAAGCTTGGAGTTTCAACTGCTCTGAGATATTTTAGCGGGTCATAGGACTGACAGCAGGAAGAGAAGCTCCAAATCAAATTTGTCTTCAACAAATGTCCATGAGTGGAGTCTTCACTTTGGAGCCTTGGTGGAATGAAATGGATTTACTCTCCTCTCTTCCTTCCCATGTTAAATGAATATGAAGCTACTTTACGGCCATTTATGCTTGGTAATTAGCAGCGCTTTCCAGGCTGAGATACCCCGCATATTTTCTTTTTGAGTTTTTCACGCTGAACCGTCATTCAGGAAGTGACTGTGAAGCCAGCACATACCTGCTTCGAATTTCTTAAGAGCCCCTTTAACTTGACCATTTGTGTTTGCTCCCCCCCACCTCGAAGAATCCCCTCAAGGAAGCATACAAAATCACAGCTGCGCCTTAGCTATGCAAACAGCGGTTGCTAACGGAAGGAACAAGGAACAAGGAGTGTGGGGTGTGTGTGGAATTTCTCCTTTTGTGTCAGGACCATGAATAGGCATTTTAAAGGTCACATTTTTAAAAAGAGCTTGGAGCGAGCATCAAAATTGACCCTGCATAAATGGCCTGTATGTTTCATGCATACAGTGGCTATATATTTCATTGACATTTCTCCCTCTTTTTTTGCTTCCTTTCTCCACAAACCACCAGCCTACTCTGAGTGAATTACAGAGCGTTCCAAAACAGAGTTACACACTTCCACTGAAGTCATTACCTTAGAAGGACAAACAGGTGTCAGCGGTGGCCAATTGAGGCCCTTCCTAGGCGGAAAAAGCCTTGCCACTGTAGCGCATGCCCTGGTTACAACTAGGTTAGATTACTGCAATGCGCTCTATGTGAGGCTTTCCTTGGGGACTCAGTCAATCCAATCAATTGCCCAGAAGCTACAGTTACAGAATGCTGCGGCCAGAGTGTTGACTGGAATGGGTCGTAGAGACCATATCATTAGGCTTACCAGGTCCCTCCTGTCCTCTGGCAGGAGGTTTTTGGGAGTGTGGGTGAGGCAAAATCACGCCCACACGTGGCTGCACCAGGGCGATCACATCACTTCTGGTTTACACCCGGAAGCGCCGCATCGCAAGGGGCCTTTACCACTCAAACTGGGAGTGTGAGTGGTAAAAGTCCCCTTGCGATGCATTTACACCTGGAAGTGCTGCATCACAAGGGGCCTTTTACCACTCAAGTTTTAGTGGTAAACTGCCCCCTGCAATGCGGTGCTTCCGGGTGTAAACCGGGAAATGCTGGTAGAGGGTTCTGATGGACAGCCCAATCTATTGCTTCACACATGAAGCTGCCTTATACTGAATCAGACCCTTGGCCCATCAAAGTCAGTATTGTCTACTCAGACCGGCAGCAGCTCTCTAGGGTCTTTCACATCACCTACCTGCCTAGTCCCTTTAACTGGAGATGCCGGAGGTTGGACCTGGGACCTTCTGCATGCCAAGCAGATGCTCTACCACTGAGCCACAGCCCCTCCCCATGTTCCAGGCTTTGTGATGGGCCCTTGGCTCCCATGGAGTTTCTCATAATGTAAAATGTAATCAGTGCATACAATTTTAAACTCAAGTATAAGTTTTTTCTGTACACAGTTAAGGAACGGTAAGTGGGATCAATGGCATTATTAAGAAGGAATAATGCTAGAGTTTAAGAAACAGAAATGCATTCATCCATTATATGATATAAATTAAAGCAAGCTGTCAAAATGCAAGCACAACAATGCATCTTTACCAAATTATTTTGCGCAGTACATTTAAATCACAGAACTGTTATGGAAGAATTAGATAAGGGGTTCAAGTAACAAAATATCATGTGAAATGCTGGTTTTGTTTTGTTTGCTTTTTTATAACTTAAGTATCTCCATCACTAGCTAGGATCCACTACAAGCGCAAAAGTACAACCCCAATAAATCATGATAATTTATATCAGTGTAATTCTGGGAAAGAAGCATCAGGGGTTATACTCGAGTTGCACTTCATATTACTCAAACTATAATTATTTTCATTAAAATCCACAACTGCTTCGAGCAAATTTAATTCTAAACACACAGCACTGCACGTTTTGCAGTGCACACAACGGAGGCACAAGTGTGTTGGGAAAGAACTGAAGTCAAGTGCAAAACAGCCAGCCCTTTGATTTATACTTTTTAATTACACATCTTTGTAGACACACAATCAAAGCATTTTATGCACTTCTATGATCTCTTTTAAGCAGAATATCCAACTAGCTCGCTCAGTGGCTGATCTGTTGATTAAAAGTCAGTGTCAACTCACGAAAATGCCGTCAGGTGCACGTAAACACCACCTCTTTAAAAGGTTGAGCATGACAAGAGAGCACTACTTGGTTTTAGGAGGACGAAAATGCTCCAGCAGTTCGTGGGAAGGAGCACACTGTTACGATAAGGAGTCTAAAAGAGTTCTCAAGAGGTTCTAATAATCTAAAACCTCACCTTACTGCTCTCTAGTGCCTTTCGCCTTGGAATTTCAAATAATTTTTACAAACATTTAATTAAAGCTGAACTCTGTTTTGACTCATATGGTGCACACTTTCCTTATTAATTAATGCCGAACACCAGCACTTTATAAATGACACTGAAATCCATAGCCATTTTTATAATTAACTGGGGGAGTTTTGAACCAGGAACTAACAGCTGCTTTGGATTGCACTGTGAACTAGGTACAGAAGTTATTTATTTACAATAGTTGCCTACCCACTCTTCACAGGCATGCCAATTGGGGACCCAGAGGCCATTTTTGCATGGTAATTGCCCCGCAGATTTTTTTGAATTTTGCACGCTGAACTGTCATTCCAGAAGTGACTGCGAAGCCGGGTGCAGACCTGCTTTGCATTACAAAAGAGCCCACTTAACTCGACCTTTTGTGTTTGCTCTGCTGCTGCTGCGAAGAATAACCAGAGGGAACCATGCAAAACAACAGTGGCGCGTTATCTATGCACATGCTAATGGCTATGCAAACGAACAAAGGAGCAGGTGAGTGGGGGGTGGGTGGAATTTCTCCTTTTGCGTCGGGACCGTGAATAGGCATTTTTAAAGTCGCATTTTAAAAAAGAGCTTTGAACGAGCATCAAAATTGACCATGCATAAATGGCCAGAGAGAGGGCAGAAGTTATAGGAGCCATGTGTTTTGTTGCAATGTATGGGCACAGCGTTAGTAAAGGTAGTAAAGGTTGCTGCTGTGGGATAAGCTCTATTTCTCCTTTCACTTACTTTTCTACTGATCCATGCACATGGTCCTGACTCCAGCGTGGATTTTCATCCCCTGGCAGGAGCAGGTATGTGGATTTCTACTGCAGGGTGGTCCTTACATTAGCATCTCTACTGACACGTACCTGGCACCCACTGCAGGGCAGATTTTCACCACTCTGCCTGCTTCACTAGAGCATTTATCTAGGTAAATAGTCTCCTTGGCTGTCTGAGGTCCCTTTTAAGAGATCCACCCTGTAATGTTTAGGCCCAGGGCCAGCCTCCAACTCATCTCAGCAAGTGACATCAACTGCTCAATTGCTACTTTGCCTCAGTCTTCTCTTGCCAGGGAAACAGTGCTCAACCTGGCAAAAACAGAACATAAGATGAGGGAAGGGAGTTGCAGCCTAGGATAGGCATATGGGTGGTACGTAAACACCTAGCTCCTTTAAATGAAACCAAGTCCTCAGAGCCAGATGAGTTGCTTCTGAGGGTACTAAAGGAACTTGCTGATGTAATTTTGGAGCCTCTGTTCATCATTTTTGAGAATTCTTGGAGAACAGGTGAGGTGCCAGAAGATTGGAAGCAGGCAAATGTTGTCCCCATCTTCAAGAAAGGGAAAAAGGAGGATCCTGGTAACTACCGGCCCATCACCTTGACATCCATACCTGGAAAGGTTTTAGAACAAATTATCAAACAGTCAGTCCTTGAACATTTAGAAAAGATAGCTGTGATTACTAAGAGTCAGGAACTGGGTATGTTTAGCCTGGAGAGGAGACGATTGAGACATTATATGCTATCTATCTTCAGGTATTTGAAAGGCTACCACATAGAGGATGGAGCGGAGTTGTTCTCTGTTGCCCCAGAAGGTTGGACCAGAACCAACGGGTTGAAATTAAGTCAAAAAGAGTTTTCAGATAAACATTAGGAAGAACTTCCTGACAGAGTGGTTCCTTAGTGGACCAGGCTTCCTTGGAAGGGGGTGGCTGTCCTTCCTCAGAGGTTTTTAAGCAGAGACAAGCCAGCTAGCTTTCTGCATAGCCAGATTCTCCTGGAAAAGGAGGATCTGGCAGCTCCCGGCCTTGATTAAGTTTGGACATGTTCAGAATGGAGCAAGTGTGAACCCAGGGGCTCAGCCTGTGTACATGTCTTCATGGTGGCCCTCTTGCTTCACACTCATGCTAGCTGTGCTCCGGGATTGGTGCAAATGATAATACAGGTCATCTAGCATCGACACGGACCAGGCTCAAATCCCATAAAAATTAAGTCCAAGTCTATTGACAAACTTAATTGTAATGAACATCTCCGGGGGAGGGGGAGATCATGATAAAATGGCATCACTGCCTGCCAGATAAAATAACATCCTAAGTCTCATGCCACTGAACTGAAATGAGGGCCGATCATTATGATTGGCCTAATGCAGTTCTCATCTGCTTGCAGAGATCTGAAAGCTGTGGGAGAGATATCATTGGAAGCTCTGGGATTTTCCTCTGAAGTCATTCTGAATTAACAGCTAATGGGGAGCCTTCTTTGATAGCTCTTTTATAATTAAATGCAGCTGGATGAAAAATCAACCACAAAGGGAACTCAAGTTTGTTTATCATTACTCCTGATTTTGTTAGCAGATGTTTTCTGAGTACCTTCGAAGCCCACTTAATTTGTCTCCATTTAATATGAAGCAGGTAGACTTTGATTAATAAACAGAACAATAAATTCCTTCGTTCATTTTCAAAATGTTTCTGTCGAAGACTGCAATCTTAGGATGCTTATATGGAAGTTATTTTCTTTAGATGCATTGGAACATGGAATATGTATGCAAGTTTAGAACTGCATAATATGTTGAACTGCATCACAAATTGCACCTTTACTGTAACTTCATTGCAACTTCAAGCATGCAAGCATGCACTATAGTTCCAGTTGTCATTTTGGTCACTCATAAGAACATAAGAAAAGCCATGCTGGATCAGACCAAGGCCCATCAAGTCCAGCAGTCTGTTCACACAGTGGCCAACCAGGTGCCTCTAGGAAGTCCACAAACAAGACGGCAGCAGCACCATCCTGCCTGTGTTTCACAACATGTAATATATTCGACATATTCCTCTGATCCTGGAAATAATAGGTATGCATCATGACTAATATCCATTTTAACTAGTAGCCATGAATACCCATCTCCTCCATGAACATGTCCACTCCCCTCTTAAAGCCTTCCAAGTTGGTAGCTATCACCACATCCTGGGGCAGGGAGTTCCACAATTTAACTATGCTTTGTGTGAATAAATACTTCCTTTTATCAGTTTTGAATCTCTCACCCTCCAGCTTCAGCAGAAGACCCTGTGTTCTAGTATTACGAGAGAGGGAGAAAAGCTTCTCCCTGTCCACTCTCTCCATACCATACATAATTTTATAGACTTCTATCATGTCTCCCCTTAACCGCCTTCTTTCCAAGCTGAACAGCCCTTCAATGGATTAACACCCCTTCCTATGGATCAACTGCTGCAACATAGCTACTAATGTACACCATGAAAGGTGTAGCAAAATCCCTTTTTGTTGTCCACTGGGAACTAGAAATGCACAGTTGTACCACAATTGTTGTCTGCTAGGACTATGCATTGGTGATCAGACGCTCAGAAGCAACCTGCCCCTTCCCTGATATAAAGATAGCCATTTGCAGAGGTCTGGGTGATACATCAAAGAGTGGTGCTCACCAATGAAGTGTGATCATTCCTCTGCTTGAATCACAAGTTGTCTGCAATTTGCAAGTAGAACTCTTGATCATTTTTTAAATTGAGTGCTCAAAATTATTCTAAGTTGTATTGCAAATGCTTTGTGTTTGTGTGTTCTCACATTGCCTTCCTGCAGCTGTCCATTCCCCACGTGTCACCCTCGGCGGGCCACCCAACCTGCCTGATAAGAAAAAAAAAATTAACTTGCAAATTTATCTTGATCTTCCTAGAGGTGGGAATCAGGAAGCATCATGACATATATCTTGAGGGTTCAAGTCCATTTTTGCCTGCCTGACCCCAAAGTCGAGTGTGTTTGTGTTAATGGAATGCTCCAAAATGGATCACAAATATTGTGCAGATTATTGCACTGGTGCATAAGAACCATAGTTGACCCAACAAGGAGTTGAACTTGTAACAACATGCTGCTGCTGCTGAATGTTGCCATCTTTACAGCATGTACACTATCAAAATATGGCTGACTTCTTTATGATAACCCCAGAAAATCAGTACTCCAAACACTCCAGTAAATTGTGCTCATGAGCCAATGGCAGTTATCTGGCCAACTATCATATTGAATGTGGAGATGAAAAGCCCTTCAAATACTGTTATTTTAAATTGTAAGAAACTGCTGCAAATGGGAGAGGGGCTTACCTTGACAGAACATGGCAATGCAGGTACCATTTCACCGGGGGTGGGGGGAGCTTCAGATCTTCTAGGAAAGGACTTAGAGGTAGTATAAAAAGGTAATAATGTTTCCAACAACTGGAAAAAAATCTGTCACGGTATTATCATGTGGGCCACCTATTATCAATCAATCATTTATTTTATGGTCATTTGACCAAAAAAAGATCTAATCAAAAGTAACAGAAATTTACAATAAAACAGTATAAATCAGTCAAAGAATGCACAAAGTAAAATATATCAATAAAATCCCATAACTAAAGAGACAAAGAGATCTCTGGAAATTGCTGCCCTAAGAACACCATCAAATCAAGAGGTGAAGGGAATTCGCTACCAAAAATGTCAAAAAAATCATCATAGAAGTATCCAGAAGGGCTCTGGATACTTAAATATTCTGTAAATGAGGGACCTCTGGAAAGTGCTGCCCTAATAACACTATCAAATTAAGAAGTGAAGGGAATTTGCTTCCAAAAATGAAATTTGATAAAGAGTCTGAAATGCTTGATAAATGGCCTGCAATTAGGGTTCCAGTCTCCAGGTACTAGCTGTTACAAATGATCACCAGCTGATAGGGATCAGTTCACCTGGAGAAAATGGCCGCTTTGGCAATTGGACTCTATGGCATTGAAGTTCCTCCCCTCCCCAAACCCCGCCTTCCTCAGGCTCCACTCCAAAAACCTCCCACCAATGGCAAAGAGCGACTTGGCAACCCTACCTGCAATGGTATTTTTTATTTAATATTATTGATGGCCGGTAGATAACGGTATATTCCAGACGTTTTCTGACTTTCAGTTTTCAGGGAACACTTTTCATGACATCTGCTTAAAAATCACTCTGTGCTTGCCACAGAATCCTCGCTTGTTGCAGAGGATTTGGGAGCATTCATGGTTTTTACTGGTCAAAGCAACATTCTGCATGGACAAGGGTTGATGACATCCAGAGACGGACTTGCCGCCCTGCCTCCGGTGTTTCACAGTGACTGTTGCTAGGTTTCCTCCTTCGTTGGTACCCACTGAGTATCGAGGGCTTCTCTCCATCCTGTTCAGCTGATGACGGCCAAAGAGAAACTTATCATTTCCCCAGAGTCCTGGATATTCTTGGTATTAGTCCAGGATGTATCGGAAGCCTTAATGAAGGACTCTTTCCCCACTTTTTCCTCATATGAGTTCAGATGGCCCATTTGTTTTTCTTTACAGCATGCCTCCTGTTGCAGATTTTTAATAATTACTTTTGTACATTTTCTAAATGGGTTTAATGAGTCAGAAATTGAATTAACAAAAAAAAGTCTTGCTTTTCTGTACAAGTGTACTCAAATTAACATTTGTAATTTCAGATCCATGTTTGATGATCTGCTGCAAACAATACATTCATACTTATGAGTTTGTCAATGCTTTGCATGAGTTTTCTGTGGCGTTGTATTGAGTTTTTCAGGCTACTATGAAATCAAAGATTGTAAAATAGTAACAACAAAAAACCAAATAGTTAAGGATGGAATGTTCAATATGGCATCATCCAAAACATCCAGCAATGCTGATTTGATAAGAAGTACAGCAAGACTAACTGTATAATGGCTGAGACATTATATATTGGAAGATAATGTCATTTGACACTTTTTTGTCCATTGAGGAAAAAAGTGAATTCAAGAGGCTGGAGCAGCCAGTGACATTTCACCTAAAGTGAAATGAATGTGGTGGTTTAAAAAATAAAAATAAATTAATATTAAAAACAGTTATAGACCCGCACAGTTCTTTACAATTTTTCAGCAGAATCCCTTAGTCTTACACTCTGACCACAGGTTTACACAAATTATAAATTAGTTATTTGCACAGTTATTATAAACTAGTTATACTACACGTTAAAACTCGTAAAGGCCTTTGGCTACCTAAAAATACATATTTACTTACATTAAAATTGTTGGCATACTGGCGTTCTCTGATGGATTCTACAGGCTTCCACACCAAACTTTGCCATTCCCGCTGTAACCTGTGGGTTTTCAGACTATGAGCAACATTTTATGAATGGCCAGAATACCTGCTAAGCCAAGGGGAGATAAACTTAAAATTAACCTCTTGCTATAATGGATAGAGCAGTAAAACTTTCTCAGTTGTTTTGATCTCCCTTAAAACACAGGGACATACCCTACCCACCAAGGGAAGAATGTGGTGGTTCCTTTCCAGATAGAACATTGGAAGAATTTTGAAATTCAGAGTGTTTTGAAAAGACCATCAATGTCTGTCAGGAGAATTTCATACCTCCTTGCAGAAAAACCAAACTGTTAAGAATCGGCACTCACTATGTGCCAGTGTGCCACAGTTGAGTTATGACGACATGTCCATCTGGTATTTTTTTGCAGGCCACTATATCAACTAGGGAAAAAAAGAAATGTCTTATAGCACTGAAAATAATGAATTTGTGTCCTTATAAGTTTCATGCAATGAAGAACTTCAGCTCGTATAGTTTTTCCCTGTGACAGTCTAACTATGCTTGGAGATGTTGTACCTGACAAAATTCTTCCTTCTACCAGTTTCTTAAAAGTGACAGGAGTCCTCATAATCCATTTATTTGATGATATAGCACTGACTTCTGCACACATTTGCCCTGTGATTAGTTAATATACCCAACACAAAGAGCCTCAAATTGGCCTCTTGTTAGAGCAGCCTTTGGACAGGTTTGGCCATGTCAAAGTAAACAAAAATGGATCTGGCTAGAGCTTTTTAGAAAAAGGCAAAAATTTAAACAAGGCTTCTTATTCAGAACTGCCAACTTGAGCAATAGTCTTTTAAATGAAAAGGGTGTGTGTGATGAAAACGAAATACGATTACCAATGTCCAACGCTCCACGATGCCTCCCTAACCAAGTAATTGGGTTTTATAAAAGAGAATTCTTTTTTCCCCAAAAAAACGTTTCTAAAGAACAAAAAAACACCCCCCTGCCCCCACCTTGTTGTGAGCAATACTGTGATATTGCAGGAAACGGCTTGCTGCGCTCCGATATGACACTCAAGTGGGTGACTGAGAGCCAATCAGGTACTGCCTGTGGAGATGTTTTTGTTTGCAACATTTTCACACATATTTATTCAAATAAAGCTTTTGTTTTACCAACACTGCAAAACACTGTGCCGCATTATGCTGTGATTTTGAAGTGACAGCACCGAGGGGACTGCCGTAAAAGACTTGAAGGCAACCGAGTCTGAAAACTAAAGCTTTGTTATTGCTTTGTTAGTTCTGAAGTCATGCCGTACATTTAAGATTTACACGGCAGTGGGGGGGGGGAGAGAAGAGAAACACCCTTAAACTCATGTCAATGCTGTGTTTTGATTATGAGCAAAGTGATTTCGGTCTCATAATCTTTTCTATAGAACTTCTGTTTTCATTATTAATTTAGATTTTTAAAGAAACCCCATTGTTGTATTTGTGTAACATATGGCAAATGGATCTGAATATATTAACAAGTAGTACCGAATAGCTAAAATAACAGTTCATTCCTGTACATGTATACTCAGAAGTACATTTCACTGGCCTGTATCTTCCCACTCCACAAAGTTGGAAACCTTACTCCAAATTAGCACTGCCTTCCTAAGTATAATCACACCGTTCTAACCCCATTGTCTTTAATTGACTTCAATGCTTAAAATTCCATCACAGGAACTGCTATGTAAGTTGGCGGAAGGCTTGTTAGGTTGGAGGTTTCAGATATGATGGGTGGTTGGGTACAGGCCACTGTGCATTACTAGCTTTCACAGTTTAGTCAAATTCATGGAAAACATGTCCACCACTGGATGTTACCTATGGCACTCTGTGATTAGGAGTAATTTGGCTCTGAATGGCAGAACATAATGTTATGCCTATTATGGCCACCATGCAAGCTGTCCTTAGAATGTGGTCATCCATCATAAGAGGGACTGGATATGTCCACCATTGGACTAGATGTATCCTTGATCTGATCCTGTACAGCAACATTTATGTAAGTCAGTTCTTAACAGTTCAGTATGACTCACAAGGATCACACCCTAACTGATGTTGTCAACTCAAATACAGGGCATAAATTGAATTCAGTGAGAGAGAGATATGTAACCCTGAGTCCACTGTGGGGAGGGATAAAGAGTCAGTGCATTCATATAAGGGGGGAAAGGCACAGTCTTCCCAGAGTAGGGTAGTGTACAAGTAAACCCTAAGTAAACCCAAAGTAAGTGTATAAGTAAACGCGAAATTAGCAGTTTCGGCAATATTCAAGTTTTGGGTTGACCAAAAATACCAAAACCTGGGAATCTGCCTGAAGCTGAATAGACGATTCCTGAAAAAGCTGCTTTTTGGGTTTCGGCTATTTGCCTTCCGTGGAGTCTCCAATTTGTGGCCCTTGTTGCGTTTAAAGGACAGCCATCTCCTTTCTTCGTAATCCTACCCCCTGGCTGGTTTCCAGGGCAGCAGGAAGGAGCAGGCATCTTGGAGTGACCAATAGGAAGGCTCACTGGAGTTTCCCATGTGGCCAATAGCAGCAGTGCATTTTGCATTGCTGCAAAGCCATCTGGTGCAGTCTACCTGGATTGAAACAGAGAACAACCCAGAGAGGGGGAGGGAGGAGGGCCAGGAATTATCAGTGGCCAATAGGAACCTAGGTAAGGAAGAACAGTGTTCTTTGGCCAATCACATAAGGTGTTTTTTGGTTGTAATTATTTCCAAACTTTTCTGTGCTTGGCCAAAGACAATAAAAGCAGGTCTGGTTTTTTCCTATAGGGAATGGGGGCAACCCCTTTAGCACCCCATAAAATTGGACCCCCTGACCCAATCTTCACCAATCTTTGGGGTTCATGCAAGGAGAGTCCCTTCAAGCTACCCTGAAAATTTGTGACCTCTACCTCCATACATGTTTATCCCTCTCTGACAATCAGTGGGACTTGAAAGCCCTTCATTTTGACTGGAACTGTGCCTAGAAGAAGCAGGTTGTGAGTTTTGTCTTCTCCATTTCTTAAGGTGGATAACACAATCTCTAACATCAAATTCAGTGCCAAGGTTGACTAACTTTTTTACTAATGCTAAAAGTAGTCATGCAGTCATGACTCAAAAGGTGACAGTATTCTACCCAGTCATCTCTAACAAACGCTGCTTTCCACAGCAGTTGATTTGCTTGTTTTCTGAACACATAGTCTAAATATGTACGGCTAAAGCTTACAGCATTTTGGGGAATCTTTCTGCTGTACAGACTTTGCTATCTACACTGAATCTACCATTACCCTGGTATGTCCTGCAGATTATCAGTTGATTAGTGCAGTGTTGAGCAGAGGTATGCTTGAGCTGATGGAACACAGAATCAGTGCATCTGAGATTCAAACTCCATGTGGGCCTGCTAAGAAACCCTTCTAGACCTAAGAAATTCAGTTTTTTATTCCATTTACTTGAGTCCCATCTATATTTTCTTCTACCTTTATAACAAGTACATCATATATCGCGAAAAACCAATATTTTTGTCTTTTTCCAACAGATTTCCCAGAGTACCATATAGAGACACAAGACTGCAAAGAGGGGGGGAATATGTATACTGGAACTCCAGCTCAACATGATGAAGATGTGTGTTGCTGTGCAAAGATCAAGAGGAGGAAACTGGAATATTTTGGGCACTTTTGAAGGGGAGATGGAGACCATCTGGGGAAGAGGATGCTTCAAGGAAGAGTGCCAGGACAGAGATAAAAGTGACGGCAAAGGAAATAGTGGCTTGGAAACATCAAAGAGCAGGACTGAATACAGAGCAGAGATGAAAAAGTAATCTTGAACCAGAACAGACAAATTCATGATACTGTCAGCATTCAGAGGCAGGATTTAGATCAAGGTGGTCGGTTGGATCTAAGTCAAGTGTCAGGAGATTGGGTACAAAGTCACATTTAGGAAACCAGAAATTCAAAGGCACAGTCAGGAAGCCAAATTGAGTCCAAAAGCAGGTTATTGGAGCCAAGATCTTATAGCTGAAGCTTGGAAACGGCACCCAATTAAATACCAGGCAATCAAGCAAAAGCTAAGGAGTCTAGGAATGGACACTGGGATCTCTCAGTGTCAAATCAAGCAGCAAATGGATTACACAAACATTTCTTACAGTTCTTAATAACCTTTTGGGAATGGGGTTTGTATGTTGGAATCAGCTAACAAGATGCAAGCGACAAAGACAATCTGGTATAAGTTGCTAAAGCCACTCTAAAACAAATTCAAAAATTCTATAGAAGTTGACTTCAGAAACTTGGGTCTAAATCAGAATGTGAATCTTTGAATTCAAATTCAGCACAGATCCAAAAGCTTTTGAAGCTGAAGACTGACTGTGCCATATGTCAGTGGAAAGTGCCATCAATTCGCAGCCGACTTAGGGTGACTCCATACAGTTTTCAAGGCAAGAGATCTTCAGAGGTGGTTTGCCATTGCCTGCCTCTGTGTACCAAAGTTAGATGTCTTTGGTGTCTTCCATCCAAATACTAACCTGCCTGGTCCATTCAGGTCAGGGCATATGTAAAATCTAAACGCTTTGGAAGATTTCCTTTGGAGGACTGAAAACGCAGAAGTCCTGGAAACCAACCTTCTGATATGTTTGAAACTTTGAAAGGCAGATATTCTCAATTTGAAATTAACAGAATAAGGGTGCTCTTTGAAAGTTAACATGGCAAATAGGTATAAATAAGTCTGGATTAATCCTTAGGCTAAGTACCACATTAAAGAGGCAAAGATATTATGGTATTACTATATTGCAATTATCTTTGTAAATGCTGATATGTGGAAGAGGGATCTAGCCTGAATCCTGGGCTCAGCACCATTTATGTTTCTCATAATTCAGAATATGAAATGCTCCTGTATCTATTTTTTCTCTTTCTTTGGGCCAATCAACTCTAGCACAGGTAGGAAGCATAGGCTCTATTACCTTCCACAATCAGTAGCATGCTTGCAAGGGACAAAGGTAAACTTGCTTGTACTTTGTAGAAAGCCGACCACTACAAATGGGGAAGGAGAACAGAGGAAAAGAGTAGACTGCATTTCCCAGATTAGGCAATAGGCAATGTACCCACAGGAGACAGGAGCAAACATTTTGCTTGAACAAGCTGGAAGGCAGTCATGCAGGCTAGCAGTTGCAAAGACATTGGGAGAGGGGTCAGTAGAGGCAAATGCTTTCCCTCCCCAGTAAAAGGTAGGAACAAATTAGATGGGATGGCAAGATATGTGGGATGAGGAAGGATCTAAGAGAACTCTCAGTCTGCATGAGAGATCACAGAGAATCACATTATTGAAGTCTCTTTGAAACTATAAAAATGGTTTTGCCATTAGCTTTACAATCCCCGCAGCAGCTACTGGCTACTACTTGCCAATTGTTATTAGAGAGAGAGAAATCCCTCCACATGTAAGCAAAGCAGGGGGCTGAGCAAGTCTAATTGTAAACAAAAATGGAGCGAATGGGTGACCAAACCTAAACCATATCCCCTCTTCCATCACGATCTCCCTTAATCAATAGAACTCAGGGAGTGGAGAGAAAAAGGGGCAAGGATTCTGTTTCCCTTGTCCCTACAGTCTGTTTTTGATTTAAGACAGGTACCCCCAGAAAAAAGAAAAACTCGCTCAAATGCTAATCCAATACTAAATGTTTCATGTGCCTGCTCTGCAGGCAACATTTATAACTGCCTAAAAACTCAGGATGTTTTATCCCATCGGTTTAGCAGGCTGGATCTCTGAGGGATCATGCTTAAGCAGCTCTGCTCAGAAGCAAGTTCCATTTTCTTCAGTGGTGTATCTCCCAGGATAGTTCACTTTTGCTGTGTATCTGATAGTGCTGTAACTAAAGTTTCAGAAATAGAAGTAGACAGACATCTGTATTGGAGAGGATGTAGGAGCATGTGGATGAGGGGCTGATACATTCATAGAAGGTTAATTTTGGCTCGCATGCACAGGATTCTCTGTAAGCAATAAAAGGCAGAGACAGAGCAGAACATTTCACACACATTGGCTGAGGCAACAAAACTCCTGACTTCTGAGGATCTCAAGAGAGTCTAGCTATTACCTTCCCTGCAGATTTAGGTCTGTTTGGGTCTTACAGGCCCAAATAGATGTCCATGCTGATTTGGGTCCAAATTACATTAGCCCAGATTAATATGTTACAATTTTTTTGTGTTTCTTGCTGATGATATAAAGGCTTTGAATCAGATGGTCCATGGGAGTTCTGTACCTTCCAGACTCGTGTGGAGCCCTTTCTCCTTGTAGCATTCACAGTTTTCTCCTTCTTAAACCAACCTGTTCAAAACTTATGTGCGGCCATGCAAGTAACTTCATTTCACAGATAGAGCCAATAGGAGCTCCACAGGATGTTTGAATAGGGTTGCCAACCTCAAGGAGGTGGCTGGAGATCTCCCGCTATTACAACTGATCTCCAGTCGATATAGATCAGTTGACCTGGAGAAAATGGCCGCTTTGGCAATTGGACTCTATGGCATTGAAGTCCCTCCCCTCCCCAAACCCTGCCCTCTTCAGGCTTTGCCCCCAAAATCTCCAGGTATTTCATGAACTAGAGATGGTAACCCTATGTCTGAAGGAGGAAAAATAGTAAAAATGGGGAGGCCCCTCACTCAGATGGGTTTAAAAGAAGATTAGACATATTCATTTATTTATGTATTTGTTTTATTTGGAAAATTTATATGCTGCCTCTTCAGAGACCTGTTCAAGCAGGCTTACAATTAGCATAATAAAAGATAACAATTAAATCATAGCCATTAAAAACCCACACAATCCATTAATAACAAACCAGGGTATGAAAACAATAAAACACTCGCGTCAAGTAACCTGAAATGTCCCCAGGCCAGTTGCATACCATATAGCAGGCAACAGTTATAAAACCTCTTCATATAAATCCCCTTAGCCTAGGTTTAACAAATGTTTTAGTCTGGAATCTAAGGGAAAGTAAGGTAGGTGCCAGGTGACCCTCAAGGAGGAGAGCGTCCCACAGGTAAAATACCACCGCTGGAAAAGTCCTGTCTCTGGCTGCCACCCATCTCACCTCTTCAATCATGGTCAGAGAGAGCAGAGTTTCAAAAGTGGACCTCAGATTTACGGAGGATAGATAAGCCCATGGTAATGAACCAAGATGGCTGAATGGAACTCATACCTCTGGATACTAGTTTCTAGGAGTCAACAACATGAAGAGGCTTTGGCCTCTCTGGCCCACAGGTGAGGCTTCTTCGGCATGTGGTTGGACTACAGTGGGGAACAGGACTTGATAAATCACAGATATGATCCAGCCAAAGTCATCTTTAGATCTGAAATGCAACAGAAGTGTTGCAAGTGTAAACCAGTTGTTGATATCAAACGAATGTCTTTAAAATATGGCTGTGCAAGCTTCACCTGGAAAGAACAAGCTCCCATAAGCTAGTCAGGGATTAGTGTTGCTAGGTCCCTCTTTGTCATCGCCGGGAGGTTTTTGGGGTGGAGCCAGAGGAAGGCGGGGTTTGAGGAGGGGAGGGACTTCAATGCCATAGAGTCAGTCCAATTGCCAAAGTGTCCATTCTCTCCAGGTGAACTGATCTCTATCAGCTGGAGATCAGTTGTAATAGCAGGAGATCTCCAGCTAGTACCTGGAGGTTGGCAAACCTATCAAGGATCTTATTGGTATTAGCACCTTTGACAACAAAGCAGGCTATATATAATCTGGGAATACCTGCATAGTTGTGCTTTTTCAAAAGAGAAAGGTATGCACCCCTCTGAGTGCAAGCGCAGTATGATTAAATGTGGGGATCTAGCTATGTTTCTGGAGATACCATCTGCCAAATCCTTGTCAGACACCATGGCTAAGCTCTTGCATTGAAAAGAGGGGTGATTGCCCTGATAAACTAACCTGTTTTCCTCGATACATAAATCAGGAAACTGATTCATATACAACACCCCCCCACACACACACACAAGAATTTCTGCCAAAGTTTTGCCAGAAATGAAATTCAAAGTCAATATTGGAGCTATTCCTCTGGAAAAACCTCTAAGTACTTTTGAGGAAAGTTCAAGTCATTTCAATAAGGCTAGTAAAATTTGTCAAACCCCAACAGTTCCACTGTATTTTTCCTAAAGTGAACTCGGAAAGGAGTTGAAAGATTTTTCCTCAACAGGAAATCTAATCAATGTTGCAGGAAGCTAAAGGAGTTTCAGCGCTGGTCGGATTTTTTCTGGGAAGGCTTACACCCTTATAGCAGTAGAAAAGAGCAGGAGCCCAGTAGCACCTTAAAGACTAACAAAACTTCTGGCAAGGTATGAGCTTTCATGAGTCATAGCTCACTTCTTCAGATACCTTGTAGCAATTAATGTATTGGAAAATAGATGCTTGCATAACTATTTTATTTTTTAATTACTTCATTTATAGTCCATCTTCTTGCTGAGACTCAAGGCAGATTACAAGATATAAAAATGAATTCATAAAAATAGCAAAGGCCTCCAAATTAAAAACAAAAAAGCATAGTAGGACTAGGATTACAGAATCGGGAAAACGATGCAAACAAAAAATCTCTTTAAAGAATGACATACTATAATGCAGAATGTGGGTAACAATGGATACCAATACCTAAGGATGGATAACAATATAAACAGTATTGCCAGTTTTTCTTGACTGTTCCGGTGTCTTTAACAACAGCCTGACATGATGAAGCAGCAATCCTTTTCCCATCAAAGAAAGGCTAAAGGGTTTGGGGCTTTCCATTGTGTGTGTTCAGTCAAGTCACAGCTGACTTATGGCGACCCTGTAGGGTTATCAAGGCAAGAGACGTTCAGAGGCGGTTTGCCATTGCCTGCCTCCATGTGGGCTGAGAGAGTTCTGAGAGAACTGTGACTGGCCCACTGTGAAGAAGACTAGAATCCAGGAAGTTGTTCTGGCTTAGGGGCCAGTTGATGGACAGTTAAGGAAATCTGGGAGCAGCCACTGAAATGGTAACATTCAGAACTCAGGGAGAGAGAGAGGGGCAGTTCAGTAAAGCGGTTGATTCGGTTCGTCCCGAACTGAAAAACAGCCGAATTTCCCCTGATTCGGTGGTTTTTAGTTCGGGACGAACCGAACTCAAAAATGGCGGGCAACCGGGGGGGGGCGAATTCAGCGAGTTCGGGAGTTCACGAATAAATCCGGCCAATTCGGGGCGCAGCAGCATAACCGTCAGTAAGTTCACCATGGACAGGACTCTGAGTAGCTAGTGAGAGCTGTGGGATTTCAGAGGAGAATTTGTCCTCAGGAGTTAAAACCAAAGAAACACTGTTTAAGTTGTTTGACCAAGACAGGGTCAGCAACTGGTTCATAAGGACGTTATCTCTAAGTGCATAGAGTGCGTCTTGGTATTGAAATTGGGAAATAGCTCTGAGGGAAAGAGAGTTCTCAAAACCAGGGAGAGGGAAGTCAACTCAGGTGTACTGAGGGATCCCTAAAGGGTTGAGGAGAAATTATTCTCTAGAGTCCAGAGTGAACCCAGTCCAGTTTAAGGATTAAACTGGTGAAATGATTTGTGTAGGTCCTTACTCAAGAAAACTTAAGCAACCTTGTGTTTTAAGTAAACCCGAGTGAAATCTGAACAAGTAATTGATAAACTAAAGCAAGCCTCCCAGTGAAAACAAATATCCAGCATTTTTAAGTGAATTTAGTGTTAGGTAAAGGTAGACTGGGTCATTCCTGACCCGTGGGGTGACGTCACATCCCAACATTTCCTAGGCAGACTTTGTTTATGGGGTGGTTTGCCAGCGCCTTCCCCAGTCATCTTCCCTTTACTCCCAGCAAGCTGGGTACTCATTTGACCGACCTCGGAAGGATGGAAGGCTGAGTCAACCTTGAGCTGGCTACCTGAAACCAACTTCCATTGAGATCAAACTCAGGTCCTGAGCAAAGTTTTTGACAGAAGTACTGCAGCTTTGGGGCTTCTGAATTTAGTGTTACCATCTGAAAACAACCAATCCTCTTTTGTACATATATTTAAGTGTGAAGTGCCTACTTTTTACTGGTTTATGACCAACCTATTACCATTCTGAGACCACGTTTGCCTGTTTAAATCCTCATCCTACGTTGCTGTTATCAATAAAATCTGTTGTTTTGAACTTTTACCTCACCGAGCCTTTGTGTGCCATCAATTTCTGACAGATATAGTTCGTGGAAAGATCGTTCTCCCCCTCGATCTGTGACACCCACCGTCATGCAGCAGGCTTCATGTGGAAGAGTGAAGAATCAAACCTGGTTCTCCAGATTAGAGTCTGCCTCTCTTAATCACTATGCTACGCTGACTTTCTGTCAGTTTAGAACTGGACAACTAAAGGGGACATGTCGGAGGTTTGTAAGATGGGGGGAGAAAATGAGAACTTTTGCTGTTTCCTGAAATACTAAGGGGCATTCATGAAACTGGTGGATAGTAAATTGATGAGAGGCAAAAGAAAGTACCCCCCCCCCATCCAGTCCATAATTAACTTGTGGAACTCATTGCCACAGAAAGTAGACATGGTCGCTAGCTTAGATTATTTTAAAGGGAGACTATTAGCAAGTGCCAAATGGACTTTTTACACTGAGAGACAGGAAAGCTCTGAGCAGCAGTTGCTGCCAGACAACAATGGCAGAGGGATTTAGCCTTCATTCATCTGGGCCTTCCGGGATATCTGGTTAGCCATGACAAGAAACAGTATGTTTGCTTGTGTGAACATTTGCTCAGATCCAACAACGGTTTCTTATTCCTTTATCTGAGGCAGCACAATGGAAAGCATATGATCTGGCCACATGATTCATGTCAAGCCAAATCTTGCAAACTGACAGTTTCAGACATCTGGGTGGGAACATCATTTAGTGTTTAGTGGAATAATGGTTAGATTGTCAGACCAGGAACTGGAGACCAAGGTTCTAATCCCCTCTCGACTACAGAAGCTTTCTGGGTGACCTTGGGTCATCCACATTTTTTCTCAATCTAGCCTACCTAACACGGTTGTTCTGAGAATAAAATGGAGGAGAGAAGAATGTTGTAAACCGCGTTGGGTCCCCATTGAAGGGAAGGTGGGGGTATGAATGAAATAGGAAAAAAAATCTCCACCCCATGAAAAGCATCACTTGCATTATCTGCTGCTGTTAAAGGCACAGGAGCAAGGCCTGAAAAAAATGTGGCAACCCTAATACATGGCTAAAAATGAGAGAAGCCTGTGATCTGGCATAAGGAACAGGCAATTTTGCATTCTCAGCCTCATTTCATTTCACCTATGGAGGCAAGCCCAGAATATATACATCTGTGACAGCTCTCTTGACTTTCCCAGAAAAAGATTTTAGAAACTCTGAAGCGGTTGGTTTGATTACTCTTAATTGGGCACGATAGCTTGAAAAGCTGGAAGCAAGAAGAAAGGGGGCGAGACAGTAATCGTAATGTTTCTGATACAAAAGGCAAATTTAAAAAAAAGGGGGGGGGGAGGCCAGAGCAGTAGGACCTGCAAATGGTTAACATTTCCATTTGTCTCCACTCCCTCCCTGGAAGCATTGTTTTTATTCTGCTGTTAAATCTTCCCAGACGTTGGGTCTTGTTTGATCTGCAGAAGAAAAGGTTGACACTCTGCAAGCGGGAGCTGCTGAAACATTGGTTGGATTAAGTAGCAAAGTGTCCCATTTCTGCACTGGGCCATTAATCCACTCTTGGGGGTGGGGGGAAGAAATCAGAAGACATTTGGAAAGTTACTTTAGTGTTGCCAGTGCTTTATTTGAAATATGTCTCTCTGATTTAGTAAATGATGTTCCCACTCAGATGCCTGACACTGTCAGTTTGCAAGATTTGGCTTGGCATGAATCATGTGGCCAGATCATATGCTTTTTGTTGTGCTGAAAGAACCAAATATGCCATTTAGGAATATTAATCATCTAAGCAGCTCCCAAAGGATGATGTTGTGTAAATATTCAGGCTGTGATCTGTGCTGGAAGGCTCCAGCAGAGAAATCATTTTACCCCCCCTCCCCCCGGTGTAGTCCCATTAGTTTGTTCTGGGGAGTACTTCAGAAGTTCTGATCTTGATGTTTCCCACATGAGAGGAAAAAAAGAGATGTAGATGTTTCTATCAGTATGATAGAATTTCTGTAATCTAAATTTAAACTTCACTTATTCAGTTCAGGCATTCTGATTGGTGATGTTCAATCAACTCAACTGTTTGGTTGCACCAAGATGATAAAGGCAACCAAATGCCCAGGCACAAAATGTAGCACATACCATTTAAATTATGCATCTTGGCGGCAAAGGTACAAACAGGGGGGAAATTTGTGCTTGAAAAGTCCACCACTTTAATGATCCTACTGTGATCCTGGAGGACACATGCCTTCTTCACCAGTAATCAGGAAGGTTTAGTGTGCTAACTGTGCAGGTGCCAAAGCTACCTCAAATCGTAACACAGATAGCCTTTGACCTTCTAGCATAGACAACTATGTATGAAGAAAAGCAGGGTCTTCAATCCTGATGAGCCTGTGGGTACTTTTTGGAATTTTGAGAAATGGTAGTTAGCACCATCACAAAATGGCTGCTATTGGAGGCAGGACCAATCACAAAATGGCTGACGGGTAGCAATTACAAAATGCTGAGAGGTTTTAAGTCAAGAGTTTTTGGCTAAACATTAGAAAGAACTTTCTGACAGTTAGAGTGGTTCCTCGGTAGAGCAGGCTTCCTCGGGAAGTGGAGGGCTCTCCTTCTTTCGTGGTTTTTAAGCAGAGGCTAGATGGCCATCTGCTAGCAATGCTGATTCTGTTAACTTAGGCAGATCATGAGAGGGAGGGCAGGAAGAGTTGGTCAGTGTTTGGCTCTTGTGGCCCTTTCTTACATGCCCAGGGTAATGATGATCGCCACTTTGGGGTCAGGAAGCAATTTTCCTCCAAGCCAGATTGGCCAGGGATCCTGGAGGGTTCCCCCTATCTTCTTGGCATGGAGTAGGGGTCACTGGGGGTGTGTGGGGGGAGGTAGTTGTGAATTTGCTGCATTGTTCAGGGGGTTGGTCTGGATGACCCTGGTGGTCCCTTCCAACGCTATGATTCTATGATTCTAACCCTAAGAAGAGTTGTTTTGAAGAAGAAGCAAGCAGGTACCAGAAAACATGCCAATGGGCACCATGAGAACCACAAGCACCACACTGGGGATCTCTGCAGTAAAGCACATAGAAGGATGACTATAGAGTTGGAATTTGATTTGAACTTTAAGCAAAAACATCAAAGTGATCTGGTGAAGCTTACCTTGTATGTAAATGAGCAGCATGATTGAATTACAGTTGCATTTGTGTTAAGGTCTGCAGCATTCCTCATTCTGACAAAGAATTCCTTCTACAGCAGATTTGTATGCATTCTTGTTTATGACCTTACAGTACTACTGTATGCACCAGCATGGTGTAGTGGTTAAGAGCGACAGAGGGTGAAAACGCATGGTCGCTTTATCCTCCTTTAATCCCTGTTTTAGCCAGGATCGAACCCACATTAGGCGAAACGCATGCGTTCGATCCAGGCTGAATCCTGGCTGAAACAGGGATTAAAGGAGGATAAAGCGACCGTGCGTTTTCGCCCAAACTCTACAATGGAGAACCAGGTTTGATTCCCCACTCCTCCACATGAAGCCTGCTGGGTGACCTTGGCCTAGAACTCTCTGAGCCCACACAGAGGCAAGCAGTGGCAAACCACCTCCAGAAGGGCACTCAGAACAAGGGCACTCAAAGCAATGGAAATTAACAAACAAGGCTCAGTAATACAAAGAATCATAGAATCATAGAGTTGGAAAGGACCACCAGAGTCATCAAGTCCAACCCCTCATAGAATCACGAAGAAGGAAAAGAAAGTCCAAAGAAGAAGGAAAAGAAAGTCCAAAATGTTAACTAGAAGTGCACTGAAGATCCTGCCCTCCAGAAGGGCACAGTGCCCTCCCAAAAGGGCACTGAAGATCCTGCCTACTACAGTTGTGCTATGCTCATAGCCATTATGATGTTGTTGTGTTTATATTAAATGTTTGTTACTTTGAGTGTTGTTTTCCTGTTTGAAGCAATTTCACATTTGTTTATAAGGCACCAGTGTGCTGTAGTTTTATTGAGTTTGAACCCCCCCCCCAATTTTCCAATAGGGATCTATGTAGCCAGGGGTCTGCTGGGTTACACATTGACTGTTGTACACAAGGGAATCTACTGTGCAATTCAACCCAAGGTTTTGTTCAAGCTCAGGGCTGTAGATAGTTGGACCCAGGCTTATTATGGGGAGGTAAATTTCTTTTTCCAAAATTCACTTTTTAAAATATTGTTATAACTTCAGGACAAGAAGCACCTGCCAACATTGTTTCTTCTACACACCTTTTAAACAGAACACAATCCCTCCGCAGGTAGGTTGCTTCCCCTGCCTGTTTGGAGAGCCAGCTTGGTGTAGTAGTTAAGAGTGGCGGACTCTAATCTGGAGAGCTGGGTTTGTTTTCCCACTCCTCCACATGAAGCCTGCTGGGTGATCTTGGGCCAGTCACAGTTCTCTGAACTAGGGTTGCCAGGTACCAGTTTGAGTGGTAAAAGGCCCCTTGCGATGCGGCACTTCTGGGTGCAAACCAGAAGTGACGCTATCACATCTGTGCGGCCATGCACACGCGATCCCTGCCTCAGCTCTACCCCAAAAACCTCCTGCTGGAGGAGAGGGGGGACCTGGCAACCCTACTCTGAATTCTCTCAGCCCCACCTACCTCGCAAGGTGCCTGTTCTGGGGAGGGGGAAGGGAAGATGATTGTAAGCCGTTTTGACACTCCTTAAAGGTTGAGAAAAAGCATGCAAGGTATAAAAACCAACTCTTCTTTATTGAAACATTTATACATAGCCTTTGCCTCTATTCATGGATTCTCAAAGCAGCTTACAAAAGGCTTGTCTAAAAAAATGGGGAGAGCACAAATGATTTAAAACAAACAACCGAATACATTCAGCTTAGCCCAAAGAAGCCACAGCTTTATTCCTCCCCCAAAACAAGCATTCAGCCAAGGCCCTCTCATACAATTCTGCTTTGCATTGCCTTTGAAAACAAGCCAATGACAGCACCCTCCTAACTCCTGTGGGAGGCTAGTCCACAAGAATAGCACCACTGCCAAAGAAGCCCCCCCCCCCACGATCGAGCAGCAACAAACTTGAGAGGAGGAACAACCAGGGGGGAGGATCTGAGTCCTGAATACTTTCACACTGAGAGAGAGGGCCTTTAAGGATTTGTGTTACAGGTCATGAAGGTCTTTAAAAGTAAGATCCAGCACCCTGAGTTGAGCCTGGAAACATGATGGCAGCCAATAAAGCTGTTTAAAAATAGGACTGAGATTTTCTCATTGCTCTGCTCTAGACAAGTAGCTAAAATGTGTACCAACTGAAGTTTTGTTTTCCCTCTTCCCTGCAGTAGTGGTAAGAGACAGGGACACTCCAGCAACCCCTTTTTACTGGTCGGTTGAGACTACTTGCATTGTAAACTTTGCGGGGGGGGGGTGTTGAAAAATGAAGGTGAATATAAAATGCAATAAGACAAAATAAGATAATGTAGCCCAATTGTTGTAGATAGGTATCAGAAAGTGTCAAAAATGGTTCTCATACTAATTAATTTAAAAGGCTCTTTTGGTCGAGGTGTGGGGGAGAGAGATCATTTACTACTTAAGGTACTACTTAAGGTCTTTTGTGGGACAAAGTAAAAATGGACCGAGGTATTATTCTGAATAGGGTTTGTTTTTTAAAAGGGAAATTTGGAAAAATGCCTCGTTTGAATTTATATTCCCTTTGTGATCCATCAAGGAGGATCCATCTCCTATTCAAATGACTAGTCAATATGTTCGTTGGATCAAATGCCATGAATAAGATGCTCAAAATGCTTCTGAGGAACAAGGGGGTTTCTTTAACAAGTCATAAAGTGCTTTTTAATCCATTTCTGACTTGTTAAAGGCTCACAGATTGTTCCATCGTGAAACCGTTTCAATGACAGTTTGGGTGAGGGAGGGAAAAAAGAAAAAAGGACGGGATTTAAACAAAGGTCAGGCGGCAGATTTAAACAAAGGTCAGGCATCATTTCTTCTCTCGTACTCCCAACCTTTGGGTCAAATCATTTCAGGTGGATGATTTTATGACTAATTTGGCCTGGCCCCTGTACAAGCCAAATACTTCCCCTTTAAAGTTCCGCAGGGCCGCTTATGGAGAGGTTGCGCAACAGAGTGTTCCGTTAATGACTGTGCCGCTCTTCCCTACACAGGATACTGGAAATCCCAAGGACATTCGCAGGAATTACTTGCACTCTGTCCTCTAAATGTGCCTTGTAATAATGTCAACTATTGTAAAGCAGCATGTCCAAAGGATAGAAGGCATTTGTGCTGGAGCACAGACAAAGCAACCATCTGTCTTAGCAGCCAAGAGCGAAACTGTGAGCTGTTCAAAGCTTTGTCTCTGAAAGTGGAAAAGAGCAGGAGTACTGGAGAAAGAACACAGAAGGTCTAGCTATCCCCAACTCTGTTAGCAGTTAATCGTCATGATAACAAAATAGAAAGTCCATGTTCAGAGGCAGTCTACCTCTCAATATCTGATGCTAGGGACTACAAACAGGGAAGGCTATTGTTTTCATGTTTTGCTAGTAAGGTCCCTGAAAGTATCTGGCTGGGAAATACTGGAAACAGCTGAACTACATAGAAATCAGTCCAATCCAACTGGACACTTCTTACGATCACATGAAATGTCTCTGACTCCGGAGCGCCAGTGCATTTGGTTAGTATAAAAAGTGACCCCAACAAACCAAACATCACCTTCCATACAATTTGCAGTGCAATCTTGTGCAAAGTTACTCCAGTCTCGGTTCATCAGTATTAATGGTCTTAGTCTAGAGTAACTCTGCATAGGATTGTACTGCAAGTCTCAAATACATCAGCACAGAATCAATATGCTGTAGTGGTTAGAGACCTGGATGGCCCAGGCTAGCCTGATCTGGTCAGATCTCAAAAGCTAAGCAGGGTTGGCCTTGGTTAGTTTTTGGATGGTAGACCACCAAGGAAGTCTAGTGTTGCTAGGCCAAAGAAGGCAATGGCAAATCACATAAGAACATAAGAAAAGCCATGCTGGATCAGACCAAGGCCCATCAGGTCCAGTAGTTTGTTCACACAGTGGCCAACCAGGTGCCTCCAGGAAGCCCACAAACAACACAACTGCAGCAGCAGCATCCTGCCTGTGTTCCACAGCACCTAATATATTCGGCATGCTCCTCTGATCATGGAGAGAATAGGCATCCATCATGACTAGTATCCATTTTTACTAGTAGCAGTGAATAGCCCTGTCCTCCATGAACATGTCCCCTCTTAAAGCCTCTCCACCTCTGATAGCATCTTGGCTCTGACTTGATGGTACTTTATACACACATACATACACACTCACAGTGGTTATTGTGAGAGATTAGGGCTGGAGAGGCCCAGGTTCAAATTCCCAGGTGTCCTATGAAGCCAACCAGCTCACATTGAGCCAGTTACTCTCTCTCAGCCTACCCTACCTCATGATGCTGCTGTGAAGATAAAGTGCAGGAAAAAAGAACCAGGTACATTGCACTAAAGTGCTTGGAGGAATGGTATAAACTCCTCCTTCCCAAGCACTGAAATCTCTTCTTTTCCCCTCATATAGTACTCCAGGAAGCAATGCAGAAAAAGGAACATGGATTTATGCCTACTTGGGTGCTCAGAAGACGACAGCAATGCCAATAGATTTCAGTACTAAATATCTATACTTGAAAAGGAATGTTTCCACTAGAGGTTACTTAGTGTTTTTTTATCTGTATTCTTGTGACCATTTTTTAAAAGTGCAGAGGGTCATTGACTTGGGATTGAGAAAATCAACTGGAAATGTAGTCATACTCCCAGAGCATGCAAGCTTGACCTGGGCATTGTGTAGAATTCCTTTTGACATTTTTATCCGAGCACTATAAAGTTGTCTTTGGAACTGGGACAACAGCGGCACAGGTAAACTTCCTCCATTTTAAAAAAATGATCTGGGATTTAGTTCATGGGAACCAAGCCTAAACAGATGTGAAAAGTTCAAATAAAGGAAGGCCAGATTAAATGCACTTTTGTGGTTCAAAAATCAAAACAGATGTTATTATTCAACCACCAAAAATCTGCACATTTTAAGTACCGTTAGGTGACTGACCATCTGAAATTCTTAGTTAAAATAATGATGTTCTTTAAAAAGATATTGCTGAGGAACAAAATGTATTTTGAATCACAGCAAAGTATTTTTCTCTATTGCAACAACATCATATGGATGGATCTGGGAGTACTGCACCTGGATTGGTGACATATGACCTTTATTTGTGGGACATCCCATATTTATTTTTTTGGTGTATACATCTCACATACTTTGTCCAAGGAGCCTAGGGCAGTAGATGTGATTCTTCTGCCCTCTGTTTTATCCTCACAACAACCCTGTGAGATAGGTTATATTAAATTGGTGACGAACAAGTAATTGTTCTGCCTCATTGTGGCTCAACAACAACAGCAAAAGCATAGGCCCTTAAGTTCCTTAGGAGGAGGAGGGGCCTAATCTGGCTACCACCAATGAAAGACAACATTAAGGTTCAGGGAAGGGTTTGGATGCAGATTGTGGGGGAAAGCATACATACGTTTCTTGGGTTCCAGTATGCTTCTGGGAAATCCATCACTCTCTGCCTGAACAGCCTGAAGGGTGGGGCCAGCTCTGCTCCTGGAAGCAAACAAAGAAAAGTGGAGCCAGATGTGATTGCTTGTGCAGGGCACTGTTGGGCGCTATGAACACACAAAGCTGCCTTAGACTGAGTCAGACCTTGGTCTATTAAGATCAGTATTGTCTACTCTAACTGGCTCAGTCTCCAGTGTCTGAGGTTGACACCCTTCACATCACCAATCATATCACCAACTACCTGGTTCTTATAACTGGAGATGCCGGGGATTGAATCCAGGACCTTCCGCCTACCAAGTGAATGCTCTACCACTGAGCCACAGTCCCTAGCTTTGATCTGGGAGAAAACATCTATGAAGATATTAGGTAGGTAGACTAAATTTGTATCCTAATTATATTAAGCTTATATTATTACACTTCACATATTTTCCTGCCCTTTCTGGAGGAGTTCAGCACAACACACATGGTTCTCTACTTGCGGTCGTAGGGGCAAAGCGGCCCCACAAGGAAATGGAAGGGAGGAGGATAAAACACACATACAGCAAATTGGATTAACAAAGGCATCTGCAGTAGGGTTGTGCATATCGAAAAACCTGAACTTCGCAATGTTTTCCAATAGGGAATGGGGGCGACCACTTCCAGACCCGGTAAAAATTGGACCCCCGACCCAATTTTCACCAAACTTTGGGGTTTGTGCAAGGACAGTCTCTTCAAGCTACGTTGCAAGTTTGGTGGCTCTACCTCCAAAAACACCCCCACAGGAGCTTCGAAAAAATCCCCATAGACTTTAATAGACCCAATTTTTCGGTAAACCCGAAAATAAGCCAAATGCCAATATTTACTGGTGTGGGTATTCGGCTTATTCCAGATTTACTGGAAAAAAATCAGGCCCAATAAACCTGAACCCAAAATTTACTGGTTCTTTTCCCCACAACCCTAATCCACAGTGGTACTCAACCCCAAAGTCCCTTATTGGGGTCACCAAAAGGGAGAAGGCAGGCATGCAGGCGCATTGTCTCCAAATCGGATCTGTCCTAATGCCAAAAACCGCCTAAGTTGTGGTGAAATAAAACAGAACAAACCATGAAACAGAGGGAGGGTGGGTGGGTCCATTGTTGCTGATGAAACAGGCTGCTTTGGCAATTGGACTCAATGGCATTGAAGTCCCTCCCCTCTCCAAATGCCACCCTCCTCAGGCTCTGACCCCAAAAACCTCCTGCCAGTGGTGAAGAGGGACCTGGCAACCCATCCCAGCCACACAGTGGAGGCAGAAATGGTCAGAGGCGGATCTACTGTGAAACTAATGAAGATTAAGCTTCAGGGCCCCTAATCCCGGAGGGGCCCTCTGAAGCAACGTTTTTAAATGAGTGAATTTCTCAACAAAATCGATGGAGTTTTTTAGTGATTGAATCATAAGCCAATGGGTTGAAGTACTTAATATTGACTTTAGAATATGCTCTAATACCCATTTTACATGGCCTGAAAATGTCCCTGTAATTGGTAAAATTTCAAAAAAATCTTGGGGGCTTGCAGCGCTCAAACCCTCAGCTGTAAGGGCTCACTGAGCTAGCCAGAATCTATTCACAGCCTATATTTTGGAAGCTGGATCCTCAATAGTTCTGTAGTTTTATTTCGTCACTGTATGGCCCATTTTCAAGGACTCCACCCCACCCCCCTGTTCTCCACCATTTCAGCCTCAAGGTCCTCGCAAGGGCAGCAAGGCCCTTTGGACCTTGTTGGATGATGCCCTATTGTTACTGGTTGCGAAGGGGCCTCCATAACAGTTCAAGCTTCAGGGCCCCAAAAATGCAGGCCCACCACTGGAAATTGTAGATGCTGTTCGCCTGGGAATAGCTCCATTTCGGAGCGGAGCTGCAGCCCAAACAGCCGCAATAGGCAGTCCTGCTAAGTTACGTGGCTGCATGCTTTATTTTATCCTCATAACAACCCCATGAAGCAGGTGAGGCTGTGAGAGATCGGTCACTCAGAAAATCTCATCATGAGATGGGGGTGGGGAGGCTGAGCCAGGCTCTCCTTGGTCATAGCCTAACCTACTTACACCTGGATTTCTAGCTTCAGTCAACACTTGCAAAGCTTAAAACTTCACACTAGTGGCTGATGCCACAACTTGAGACAAATGCAACTCCTGCTCTCTTATCTCTACCACATAATTATGTTTTGGTGAAAGTGTTTCAAGTACAAAATGAAGATATAGAAAACAAAAACTGCCCCTCTTTCTTCTATAGAGAAATCTATACATACTGGGGACAGTATATAACAGAGGAGAAATATCCTGCATTTGGTATCTATGCAATCAATTTATAAGCGGCTCCATTAACTCTTTGTTTGTCTTGATAAAGTCTGTAAGTTGTTTTGCTCCAGAGAAATGCTAAAGCTGAAAGCTGATGCCTGTAGCATCGCTGGGGCTTGAAATGGTTTTAGCTTTTCTTTCTTTGTTTTGCACTCTGAATAAACATCAGGGCATAAATGAAATAAACTTTGCAACTGATTTGGAACATCTCTTGGTTTGCCGCCCCTTTTTTACCAGCTCTGCTCTTGTCCTTCTAATACCAAACTTATGGAAGCTTACCAGAGAAAGCTGTCCCCAACAATTATTTAAAAGATAGAAGGAGCTTTTCCTGTTGTGTTGCTTGTATAGCATACAAACTGAAATGAAGGTCTATAAACTATTAACAGCACACACTATTTACAAGATTTGGGGAAAACTATGTTGAGAGCTAGTGTGGTATAGTGATTACAGTGTTGGACTATTTATTTATGTAATTGCTTCATTTATACCTTGCCTTTCTCTCCAATGGAGACCCAAAGTGGCTTACATCATTCTCTCCTCCATATTATCCTCACAACAACTCTGTGAGGCAGGTTAGGATGAGGGTGTGACCAAGCAAGCTTCTGTGGCTGAGTGGGGATTTGAACCTGGGTCTTCTATAGAGTTGACAGGTTGCTTCTCACCAGGTTGCTTCTCACCAACTCTCCTATAGAGTTGACAGGTTGCTTCTCACTATGGTTTCCATAGAGTTTTGGGGTGATTACTAGGGTGTCCATGTCGCTTCCCATGGGTCGTGCGCATGCCAATCGCAGCCCCTTCCATTGGCCCTCTTCAGCCCACCAAACAGCTGAGGGCCAGCGGGCAGCCCAGTGGATTGGCAGGCTTCTGCCCACCCCCACTGGGCAGTTGGCAAGCCTAGTCTCCTAGATCTGACACTCTAATCACTATATCACATTCACTTTCTATTATATACCAGGAGCCATATATAACATAGAAGAAATATCTGGTGTTTGGTATCTATGCAATCAATTTAAATAGCTCCACTAACTCCTTATTTGCCTTAATAAAAGCTGAAAATTGTTCAGTTTCAGAAAAATGCCAAAGCTGAAAACTTCTGGATTAGGATCTGAGATACTCTGCCATGAAAACTTGACAACCTTGGCATACAGTGGAAGAGGAAGGGGGTGGGAACTTTTTTATTTTTTTTGTGTGATGTTGCAGCAATGGTTTGATGTAAATTCTGGCAAATAACCTAAGTGTCCTCATCATGTTGGCATGACATTCTAGGATCACCTCCAAATCTCTGTGGTTTTACCATAGAGTTTGGGGTGAATTCTAACGTGCTGCCCCAATGTGGTAGCTCCGTCAAGTGGTGACAAGCAGAATGGGTGGATGGTGGGTGCTGTAGCAGGAGTACACCTAGCAGTTACAAATGCTTAATCTAACCTACCTGACAGATTTGTTGTGATAATAAAATGAAGAAGAGGATAATGATGTAAATTGCTTTGGGTCCCCATTGGGGAGAAAGGCAGGGTATATATCAAGTAAATAAGTTAATACATAAATGTGTAAGAAAAATACTTACCTAGACCCAATGTGGGTTGAGGCGGATCCGGCTTCAGAATTCCTTCAATCTCCAGAGCAAACTAGCTGACACGGACAGCACTTGGTCAGTTGCCTCACAGTTTTGCAGCTACTGAAATTATAGCAGGACATATGTCAACATTTTAATTTCTATGGCATAGGCCTTTAAAGAAGCAGGATAAAGGCCAGGAAACAGGGTGGACACCTCATAGAGGTCAAAGCATGACTTAATTTCACCTTAATTTGAGCTCAGAACTTAGCATGACTTAATTTTAGCCCAGCCTTAGTTGTTCTAAGGTACTATTACAGCTTTTTGGATCACCGTCAGAATGCTTTCTCCTCCCAACTGAGCAATAGCAGCCAACCTGTGCACAGGAGTTTCGCCATTAGAGGTTACAAGTCAGTCAGTTTAGGGAGGCAGACCCAGAGGAATAAACATTCAAGGGGCATTAACTTGTGAGCAATGCCACCTACTTTATAGTGTATCTTTAAGTTGCTTTGGCCCTGATACTCAGGTTGTAGGGCTCAGTGCCAGGAAGTGCTGCCAGCAGACAGAAAAATTTCATGTTTTTTTATCACAGGGTTAATGTGTGGAAACGGGCAGCTGAAGCTATTCACGGCATGAAGGTAAATAACATCCCTTTAAATTTCTATTAAAGTAACAGGCTTTTTTCTCTCTCAAGGCAACTGGAAGCCATAGTTTCTGGGCCTCCAGATAGTTATCCCCACATTTGATGGCTTCCTTAAAGACTTCTACACATGGCTACTAGGGGTTACTACAGTATGTGTAACTTGGAAATGGGAAGCAATAACGTGGTACTAACAGCTCAATTATATATAGAGTTGCCAGGTCCCTCTTCACCAGCAGTGGGAGCTTTTGGGGGGCAGAGCCTGAAAAGTGTGGGGTTTGGGGAGGTGAAGGACTTCAATACCATAGAATCAAATTGCCAAAGTGGCCATTTTCTCCAGGTGAACTGATCTCTATTGGCTTGAGATCAGTTGTAATAGCAGGAGATCTCCAGCTAGTACCTGGAGGTTAGCAATCCAAAAGGACATCTCTGTACCAATTCCTAAGGTTAGTAACTAAGCACAGACTATGGCTATATATAACTCTATGATAAGTGTATTTGAATGATCCACAAAGGCTACAAGGCCAATGTTACATGAAAATTACACTGGTACTACAAAAAGTACGAAAAGTACAGTCACATTCATTCCAAAAATACAATCTTCTCTGAAGGATGGTGCACAGTGACGATGCTTAGGGAGACGATCGTTTCACAGTTCTTCATCAGTCCCGTTCCTGTACCAATAAACATATCTTACAATATTGTGCAATAAATATCTAAACTTCTATATTAACAATATTATCAAATATCAAATCATGCTTATTTCAAGTTGTTACTTACAGTAATCATATTTGCACACTTATTCCTTAAGTTTAGCCTCAGTAGCTCCAATACTGTCTCCAATGATGATTAATCTTCTTATTAAGTACAACAGCAACCACATACAATTTTTTAGTTCCAATATTTCCAAAATGGATATCTATTCATAGGTTGCACAAACAGATTCACCTTTCCTCTGTTCCCAACTGGGATGCAAGCAGTTGTGGAAAAGATCCACATCAGCGCAGCTTAAGAGTACATTAACATGACATCTCAGTAGATCCTTAAAGTGATACACACTCAAATGAAGCATGTTAAATCATTTTCCAGATTTAACCCATATGGTTCTAGGGAATTAAACAGGTGTATGAAATATGCTTCCTTTTGCCTCAATAATCTTTCAGTGTCCCTTCTATCATATAGTTTACCATGCAGTTTCCAGACTACAAAGAAATGCAGGTCGATAGCATCATGGTGAAGTTTAGTGAAATGAGTCACAACAGAAGCTGAGCAATTTTCTGCCCTAATCCTTGACCTGTGCTCCAAAATTCTAGCTTTAATGGGCCGTGTACTGGACCCTACATAAATCTTCTAGCAAGGACAGATCAAACAATAAACACAAAATCAGGTGTTACAATTGGAAAAATCCTTGAGCTTGAATGTAAAGTCAGAATCATCCCTTCTGAACTCTTTTACTTCCAGACTTAAATTGCATGCCATACAGTTCTGACAGCGAAAATGGCCTCTCCTAGTATCAGATTGTTCTTGAGTAGATATATCAGTATGTACCAATTTGTCCCGTATGGATGTAGTCCTATGGTATCCTATCTTTGGTTTTTTCTCACAGCCAGGTATATCAGACGCTAAGTACCAATGTTTATATATAATGTTGGTAATATGGCTGGATAAATGCGAAAATTGAAAAGCAAAGGTAAGCTGGTCATGCTGTTGTTTTTTTTCCTCTCATTGGAATCATTGCAGTCTTAGAGTGGTCTATTTGGGCCCAGATACCGTAATTCCACTTTGGGGTCTGTCATTCCAGGCCCAGGGCAGGTCTCTCTAAATCTGTTCCACATTTTCGATGCACCTTTGTTTGCTGTAATGTATTTCACTAGAGCCCATGCCAGTCAATTGGCATTCCTGGCTCCCATTATATCCAGTGGTCCTTCAGGCATGTCCCATTGTTCCCAATGAGCATTCTTGCCATATGTTTTAGTACATCCTGTCCCAGTTCTCTATTTATTCTGCCATAGAAGAACAAAAGGGCTCTGCTCCCCATAAAGGAGGGAAGGAAGGAAAACTGTGTCTCTCTGTGGCTTGTCTCCAAAAGTGTTTGGATGGAAGCTCTCCATGCTCCTCCCTTGCAAGGTTCCTAGTGGAAGGGAGAAATGCCATTGCTCAATGAACCAGTAGAATCAAGGAAAGACATGAGCACATGCTGCCTTCTAGGACTGCAGCACCTGAAGTTGAAAAAGCATGGATTTCTTCAGCTAGGTTAGTTTCATTTCACTAAGAATCCTGGATTCCTAATACCATTCCAAAACATCACAGTGATGACCCGAAACAGCAATTTCTATGTATATCTGCAGCTTCGGTATTTCATCATTTATGGGTGAAATTGTAGGAATCCCTCAAACCAAAGTGGTCTTTCCTTCAAATCATCAAGGGTGGTTGGATTGGGGCTGGCAATTTGCCTGCTGTCAACAGGCAAATGGCAAGCCTGGGGCCAGGCACACTACCATTGCACATCCTTGGCCATCCAGCCTGCCCTATCATCTGGTGCCTGCCCTTTCTTAGTGGGGTGGCACCAAAAAAGGGTCTCCCTGAAAAGAAGGGAACCAATCATGTGTATCTTGGTTGAGGTTAGAGAGATTACTGATTTTTTCCCCATTGGCAACTGTTGGCATGTTTTCTCTTTTCCGATGGAGATTTTGTCTCCAAAATAATTGAATGACAGATATACATTCATCAAGAAAAAAATAGTAGCCATGCCACACCAACACTGCAATCAAACCTCAAAATACAAAAGCATGTGGCTAAGGAACAATACTCATAGATTTAATTATGTACCAACATTATAACTACCTATATACACTGACTGAAATACATCCAAATTACATCCAAAGTAACAATACACAATAATTCTACTGACAGAGAATCAAGAGTCCATTTACAGTCCTTGAGCTTGTTCTTCCACATGTTGTGGATATCTCTTCAATGATGTAACACCAGTAGATCAGTTAATAAATAAAGTTATAAATCATCTATTCAGTATCAGTAGAAAAATGGCTATAAATAATCTCTTCAGTACTAGATGGGTTGCCAGCTCCTAAACCCGTTTCGTAAAAATCTTCATCAGAACTTCACATTAATCTTATTTGTCCAAAATGATACATAATCTGACACACTCGTCATTCCATTTGCATTCATGCAACTATTCCAAACATATATAAGCTCACCTTTCTCACAGGCAAACTGGGACCCAATGTAGGTAACGGGTTAAAAACCTAAATCACACAAAGTTTAAAATATTACGTTATGAAAACAGCCAGCAAAAACCTTATCAAAACATCATAAGAGACCCTTCCCCTTAAGAACCAACACACTACAGAAACCATCCAGAGGCTCTAAAAGCTTTCTTTGAAAGTTCTACCTTTAAGCCCTTACGAAATGCCAAAAGAGATGAGGGCTTCCTAATTTCTTCTGGAAGGTTGTTCCACAGGACTGGACCAGTTACAGAAAAAGTCCTTGAGTGGCCAGCAGTAGAACAACCCTCACAAATTTAAGATAACCAACAGGTGTTGGTATTCGGAGGGTCACTGTTGCATGGTCTCACATTGGGAGGGGTAATCCTTCAAATGACCAGCAGAGATCAGAAGTTGCCAAATTCCTTTGTCAAGAATCTGCAAGAATCCTGTTCTTTTTCCTTTAGTCCATGTGCTTTTCAGAGGCATCAACCAGAATTATATGACATAATACTATCCCTTTGGTCTCTGCCATATTATCACAGAAGGCTTTGAGAGGATTAAGGTTGCCAGGTCCCTCTTTGCCACCAGTGGGAGGTTTCTGGGGCACAGCCTGAGGAGGGTGGGGTTTGGGGAGGGACTTCAATGCCATAGAGTCCAATTGCCAAAGCAGCTATTTTCTCCAGGTGAACTGATCTCTATCGGCTGGAGATCAGTTGTAATGTCAGGAGATCTCCTGCTAGTACCTGGAGGTTGGCAACCCTAGGGAGAAACTAGGGTTTGCTGGGCACAACTATGAGTCATATAGGAGATATGAACTTTGATTTGAACTCTCAATGTATTTTTCAGTGCAATCTATGCGGAGTGACTCCAGTCTAAGCCCACTGAAATCCATAACTCTGTATAAGATTGGTCTATTAAAGTTGGCACAGAGATGAACAGTGGACATAGTAGAGATAGCATGGGACATAGGGAAGGGACTTGGGACCCTTTTTCACATGCCATTTTGTAACAGAAAATATGTTTCCTAGAGCTGCCATTTATCTCGATTTGGTCATTTTATACTTTTGACATTTGTTCCGAATTCTGCTGGAGATGGTGCCCACTATTGTGGTCATGCCCTTTTCATGGGCTGCCAATGTTGTTTTATATTCAATCTATGGTTTTGGAGTCACCTTCAAAGTTCTTATATTTTACGAAATGGCTAAAAAAATCTGTTGTGCCCTTGTAAATTTTTTATTCTTGGGCTCCTTTTTTATTCGAAATGTCATTTCTATATATCTTGTAACTTTCTATGCCATTAAAGGTTTGGATGGATGGATATCTTGTAACTTATGTTCATTCTGATCTAATTTATAGCCATATGCAAGCAGAAGCAAACCTGTGTGCATAACATTTCTAGCTGCAAGAAAAAGCATTTTCTAGTGGCATGCCTTTCCCAAGGCAAAAACAAAAAACCAAACCCCCAACAAAAAGACTCTGCCCCAATTAGATTATAGAAATAGCAACTATCCCTTATTAAAAAAGTAAAGGTCCCCTGTGCAAGCACCGGGTCATTCTTGACCCATGGGGTGACATCACATCCTGACATTTTCTAGGCAGACTTTGTTTGCGTGGTGGTTTGCCAGTGCCTTCCCCAGTCATCTTCCCTTTACCCCCAGCAAGCTGGGTACTCATTTTACTGACCTCGGAAGGATGGAAGGCTGAGTCGACCTTGAGCCGGCTACCTGAAACCAACTTCCGTTGGGATTGAACTCAGGTTATGAGCAGAGCTTGGACTGCAGTCCTGCAGCTTACCATTCTGCGCCGGGAAGGACAAATTGTATTCTTCCCCTTCCCCTTCCTCAACAGATGATCAGTATTATTACCAACAATTTGACTTGGGTTGTACCTGTGGGTGGGAATTTTCTACCTGGGAAAACATGCACCTGGGAAAACATGTGCAGGAAAGCTCACTGCTCTTCTGGGGAGTCCTTTCGTTGCCTAACAAACAGATGGAGATTACCTTGACTATGCAGTAGCGAGTGACTTTTGGAATTCTTCCATTGCAATATCCTGACAGAAACAAGTAAGCTAAGATGTGTGGTTTAAGCACCACACCCTATCTATCTAGAGTTTCTAGGTTTCAGATAACCCTGAATCAATTAACTAACAAGCTTGGGTATTGCTGATAGGGTAAAAAAAAAACTCTTGGGGTAAAATTGCACAGTGGGGTCATTTCATCTATACTTGGTTGAAGAGTTCACTGATTTATAGATCAGGCTGTAAAGGAGTGTTCCTCTCGAGCAAAACGAGGGAACTCTTTAAATATGTGATTATCACATAAAGCCTCCTTGGTTCATTCCACACCCCCACAGCTGAGTCAGTCTGATGAGGCACCGCTGAGAATACCTAGGCCCGCTGATGGCGTCACCGAGGACAGAAAGAACATTTGAAGGCTGAAAGCCAGCTGTTAGCTAGTCGGGAAAGCTATGCAGGAATAATACTCTTAAAAAAAAAAAGATCACACCAGAACTGTGGAAGGAACTCAGATTTCCCTGTCCAGTGAGGAGGGGGAAAAAAGGCTTTGCCAAAAACATCAGCATTAAATAACTATGACAGCAACGACGAAAAGGGCCAAGCATGCCAACTAGGAATGAGAACTCAGCTGCTCAGGAAAGGTTCGGTGTCCAGCTTGAAAATGGGAATGCTAAACAGCAACAACAGCATCACAAAAAAGAAATCCCCGCTGGATAAAGCCTGGAAGGGAAATGCATGCAAAACGTCATCTGCTCCTCGTTAGGATGCCGTGGCTCGACGTCATTGGAACTGGGGAACCGAAAAAATGTTCACAGAACCTGCACGGTGCACGCAACTCAAGTGTTCGAATCACAGCCGCTGTCCTCTGTCACTTTAGCCGACCCTTGTGGTAGGGCCAAACTGCTAATCCTGACAGATGAAAAAAGAACCCATCAGTGCTTAAAAAAACACAAAAATACTTGTCGCCCACTCCTAGCCATGTTGAAAGGAAACCTGTTGTGGTTAAATGACTCGGTCAGTTCTTCAGGGATTTTCCAAAGTTTCCTATAAAAAGAAATCTGTGGGAAATGAATGATTGCATAATAGCTAACACATGCCTATTCGTATAATCAGATTATCTTTTATGGCATTTGGGCTTTAATTGTCCTTACTCTGGTGAATTGCTGTCGTCTAACGCATCTCCTTCCCGAATTATTGACATGGTCCACCAGATTTAAAGATTTTAGACTAATAAAGGTATTTACTATTGGAATCTGGAAAACAAAGGCATAACAAGTGACCTAATTTTTAAAAAATATATATCTGTAAACATTTTTTTTCACATCAGTACTGTTGAAAATAGAAAGGACCTTCAAAGTAAGAGCTCTCTATGTTGAGCATATTGGAAGAAAAAATGGGGGTTGCATGATACAAATTATTTTATTTCCCATTTTACCAAAGATACACATTACCAAATGCTGTGATGGAATTTCCATGCATTTCTTTGGGATTTGTGAAGGGCTCTGAGTCTTACCAAAGGAATGGAAAGGATTTCATAGCAGAGAGATCCTGATGATTCCGTAGATCTAACAGTGTATTAACAACTATGTTGGCAACTATATGACAAATACATAATCCACTTATAAAGCATATTCCCAAGGATCTGCCCTGACAGTGGAAACGAAAGCTGTTAAATTGAGTCGCCTGCATTTTAGTGAATGACATGGCTCATTCTTTTAAAAGAAGAAATCTTGTGTAAATTCTCACAGAGCAACAATGCATGTTTCTTGAACATCTCTTCTCTACTACCCTTACGTTTAGATACTCTCACTGCCAAAACATGGATTACATTTTTAAACCTCCCTTCCTCCAGGGAGCTTAGGTCAGTATACATGGTTCGCCCCTCTCTATTATCCTCACAATAACCCTGAGAAATAGGCTAGCCTTTTAGACAAGTGAGGCTTTGAACAAAGGTCTCTTAGTTTGTAGTACAATAGTCCAACATCTCCACTACACTGCTGCTGTGCTCCAAGGATGTTTCTTTTTTGTCTAGAAAAAGCAAAAAAGAGGATGCACTGCCCAAAGTGTTCCCCAGTACTATGACAAGATGCCTACCTCTTGTAGATGCCTACCCTCCTGAGGGGGGGCAAGCTTCATAGGAGCCACCATGATTCTGCACTGGCGTAAGTGCCTGTTTAACCTGGGATAACGGGCACTTATGCCATCCTGGGTGGCATACACACCAGTGCCTGGGTGCCCCGGAGTGGAGCGGGCCTCCACCGGTGCAGGTGCCGCACTGGGACCTAAATGCAGGAAGCGGCAGGCTGCGCCAGCATCAGGGAGGCAGTCCAAGGGCATTCCAAGGGACTAGATGCAAGGAAAACATGTGACTCATATTTGTTCATCATATTTAGATATTTATATCCCACTTTCCTCCACAATAGGAACCAAACATTGCTTACCAACATTGTTTCTTCCTTTATTTTATCCTCACAACAGCAACGCTGTGAGACAAGTTAAAATGAGGGCGGGTCACAGGCCCAAACTCACTCATCAAGCTTCGATAGCAGAGTTGGAATTCAAACCTGGGTCTCCCAGAGCCTAGTCCAATACTCTAACCACTACACCATGCTGACTTTCTGACTCACAGTGTTAGCAGAGCTTACCATAGATGGATGGGGAGGTAGTATAGCACTAACCCCTGTGCTGGGCTCTTTCCATCAGAGAACAGTATATTTGAGCAAACAGGAGTCACTGCTTATATAGGATCAATCCTTCCCCAAGTGAGACAGCAGTGATAGGAGAAAACAGTTTGGAAAGACAGACCTATCAGTGTAATCCTCTCTGGTGGAAAGACCTGTGGAAGTTTGTTGGGTGGCCAATATCTCTATCAGTTCTTAGGGTTGCTAGGTCCCTCTTCGCCACTGGCGGGAGGTTTTTGGGGCAGAGCCTGAGGAGGATGGGGTTTCAGAGGGGAGGGACTTCAATGCCATAGAGTCCAATTGCCAAAGAAGCCGTTTTCTCCAGGTGAACTGATCTCGATCGGCTGGAGATCAGTTGAAATAGAAGTAGATCTCCAACTAGTACCTGGAGGTTGGCAACCCTATCAGTTCTATTTCTTATGAGTCACTCTCTCCTCCTTCCTGTATGAGCACTAAGCCAAAAAGGAAGGACCCAGAATCAGGGCCACATTCAACAATTTCCTAATATTATTGACAGTGGTCAAATTTTCAGTTCAAGTTAGTTATAACAACAACATTAATTAATACAGGGTTTTCCCCAGTTTGGGGTTTGATTAGATTGATGTGGAAGCATCTCTGGGTGCAGCTATAAGCAAAAGAACGCATCAGCAAAGCAAATGAATCAAACAATATATACACTGTCGTAATGACGATATCCTTTTATCGTGCATTTCTCCCTGCAGCTGATTGTATTTGCACTCTTGAAACTACATTCAGAGGAGTAACCCCGCTAACATGAATGGTTTTCTCCTGCAGGTCAAGCAAAACTGTTGCCTGAGTCTTGATATCTGCGGCTTTTAAGCTCTGCTTAATTGAAGGCAGTGGCTTCAGAATAATGTTTATTAACTACATTTTAATGACTTGTCAGTTTCCGACAACGCAAGCGGAAATACTTTAGAAATCACTTAGTAAACGTAGCGTCAATTGCTCTGTCATATTCATGGGCTGTGATGTCCTTTTTAAAAAAACACACACAGGGAGATTAGACAGTTCAGATTTAGAGAAGAAAATTGCTTTGCTAATCTGCAGGTATTTCTCTTCTTGATACAGCCACTAATGTCTAATCTTAGCAGCGCAGCCCGAATCATTGAGCTTTTCATTAAAGCTGAAAAGAATTATTTGCCAGGAATTTGAACTGCACTGAGCAAGTCCCTCCAACTTGCCACCAGTTGTACCCACTATGTACTGCGTCTGCCAAAGACCAAGCTGAAAGGCAACAAGCACATCATTCAACAGCTCATAGATATGTCGAAATCTTAACAATAGAGAGGCCTGGGATCTCTCTGCGCAAAGGTGGTGCTCAGAGAGAACACGGTGGCCATTATGCAATGGAACTAAGAGCCAAACTAAAAATGACAGTGAAGTTGTGGCTGCAGTCACTATTTTACAGAGATTTTAAACTGTCCAGAGGCCCTGATCTGTAGGGTTGCCAGGTCCCACTTTGCCACCAGCAGGAGGGTTTGGGGCGGAGACTGAGGAGGGCGTGGTTTTGGGAGGGGAGGGACTTCAATGCCATAGAGTCCAATTGCCAAAGAGGCCATTTTCTCCAGGGGAACTGATCTCTATCGGCTGGAGATCAGTTGTAATAGCAGGAGATCTACAGCTAGTACCTGGAGGTTGGCAACCCTACTTATCTGGCATGGATCCATGACAAAGCCCTTCCTCCCCTTGTGCCTTTCTAAATGCCAAAAACAGTAGGGTTGCCAACCTCCAGGTACTAGCTCACAACTGTTCTCCAGCCAATAGAGATCAGTTCACCTGGAGAAAATGACCACTTTGGCAATTGGACTTTATGGCATTGAAGTCCCTCCACTCCCCAAACCCTGCCCTCCTCAGGCTCTGCCCCCAAATCTCCTGCCAGTAACAAAGAGGGACCTGGCAACCCTACAAAACAGCCTTTGAGTGTGTGTGACTGCCCCTTCCCCCCAGCAGCTGTTTTGGCACTTGAAAAGGTGCGGGAAAGAGCTCAATGCCATGGGCCTACACTGGATCGGGGCCTCGCGTCATTTTAAAATTGCTGTAAAGTGGTGATGGAGAACTTGTGGCAGCTATGAGTTTGCTGTCATGTTTAATCTGGCTCTTAAGAACAGGCTAGTACAAAGGTGCGAAACACCCTTGGAGAATTACACCAAACTTGTGTGTGTGTGTAAAGTGCCGTCAAGTCGCAGCCAACTTATAGCGACCCCTTTTTTTTGGGGGGGGGGTTCATGGCAAGAGACTAACAGAGGTGGTTTGCCAGTGCCTTCCTCTGCACAGCAACCCTGGTATTCCTTGGTGGTCTCCCATCTAAATACTAACCAGGGCTGACCCTGCTTAGCTTCTGATTTCTGATGGGATCAGGCTAGCCTGGGCCATCCAGGTCAGGGCACACCAAACTTACCAGCACTTAATTTTCCCCCCTCAGTCCATATGTTCACATTTTAAAATACAATCCTATGCATATTGTCAAAGGCTTTCACAGTCAGAGTTCATCGGTTCTTGTAGATTGTCCAGGTTGTGTGACCGTGGTCTTGGTATTTTCTTTCCTGACGTTTCGCCCACAGCTGTGGCAGGCATCTTCAGATCCTATGCATGTTTACTGGGATATAAATCCCACTGGATTCAATGGTATGGTTTGCACTCAAAGAGGAAACATTGAACCAACCCTGGTTCTCTCCCAGATATTACGCACTGAAATGCTATTTTCCCCTATATTTAGAAAACAATAAAGATGAAGAGCTAGATTCGAGTCCAGGGGCACCAACAAGATTTTCAGGGTATAATCTTTCGAGAGTCAGAGCTCCCTTCATCAGGTACAAGTAGGAATGGAGCTCCCCGAGTCCTTGTATCCCAGTCAGGAGCCAATCCATACATCCTTTTCTAGCGCTAATAGGTGTGTTCAGCTCTTCTTGTGATTCCAGCTGTCTACTCATGGAAAGCCTGTTTTATTTCTGTACCACTTTCCTGTTGTACAATCTGAGGGAAGGAAAAAACTCAGAAATAGGAAACTCTTATCTACACATGCTGAAGGAGAGGGGAAAGATGCACACGGTGACCCAACTGTTCCTACAGGATATGGATTGTTCTGAACAGGGAACTCAGGTATTGCTGACATAAATACCAACTGCATGTGACAGTGTAGATTTGATAATGAAATAGATATCAATATACGAACATTAGAAAAGCCATGCTGGATCAGACCAAGGTCCATCAAGTCCAGCAGTCTTTTCACACAGTGGCTAACCAGGTGCCTCTAGGAAGCCCACAAACAAGACAACCCAGCAGTATTACCCTGCCTGTGTTCATAGCACCTAATATAATAGGCATGCTCCTCTGATCCTGGAGAGAATAGGTATGCATAAGGACTATGGTTGCCAGGTCCCTCTTTGCCACTGGCAGGAGATTTTTGAGGGGGAGCCTGAGGAGGGCGGGGTTTGGGGAGAGGAGGGACTTCAATGCCATAGAGTCCAATTGCCAGAGTGGCCATTTTCTCCAGGGGAGCGGATCTCTATTGGCTGGAGATCAGTTGTAATAGCAGGAGATCTCCAGCTACTACTTGGAGGCTGGCAACCCTAACAACTATTAGTATCCATTTTGACTAGTAGCCATCTCCTCCATGACCATGTCCACTCCCCATACAGAGAACTTAAAATAAATGACAGCCATAGCCAAGCTCTACAGGATGCTGGTCACTTTATTTCATGCAAGCAAGGAACGTACTGGCAGCAACAGCGCAGCACACGGATTACCCATGAAATTAAGGGCCAAACTTAATGTGCTGTGAGGGCACCAGCAGAGGTACACAGAATCATAGAGTTGGAAGGGACTACCAGGGTCATCTATTCCAACCCCCTGCACCATGCAGGAAATTCACAGCTACCCCCTTACACACCCCAGTCACCCCTACTCCATGCCCACAAGATGGGCAAATTTCTCAATTTCCTTTTTCCCACTGACCGAAAACAACCATCGAATGCAATATTTGACCTACATTCTCAAGCAACGGTGTCATAGACCCCTGCAAAAGTTGCCATAAAATCCAAAAAAGCCAAGTACTGCAGCTTGAGACATTTGAACGCATTTACATATTCACATTTCATTCTGGGGAAAAAGAGTTGTGAAACTGTCTAGTTTTCTGCTGCACTGTATCAGTCCGGTTGCCCTTCATTTTCTGCCAAGTGTTAACCCTGAAAATGGAAGAGAACTCCTCTTTGGGGGATGCTACAGGACATTTGAACATCTCAGGTGCTGGCTGTTGGCTTAATAAAAGGATAGGATTTCCATTAACTTCAGGCAGCCTTAATGTATTGTTCTTGTAGTGAGACAGTCAGAATGAGTCAGGAGCCAAAGAATACACTTTATAGACACAAATAATCGTAAATTCAGAATGTCACCTTTAGGCAGAGGCATTTTTATTATTGTTAGTGGAGCTGCTGAGTAGGTTTGATGTTTTATTCTCTTGGGGACTAAATGTTCCAGAGTACTGAAGCCCTATCTTTATCAGACTCACAAGAAGGGAGCCCAGCCAAACTTGCTTCCTATACTTCTCTATGATTGATAGCAGATGGCATGCTTTAAAATAAACCTATCCATTAGCAGTCCTCAGTGTTTTTACTCAAGGCATTTACAACTGTCTGAAGGGGGGGGGGGACCAACACACATTTGCTCCACGAGCTTGTTTCAGCCCACAACAGCTGTACAGGTGCAAATCTTTCATTAACTCTTAAACAGCAGTGAGATAAAGGTTAGCTTTTAATTTATTTGGATGGAGGAATCGCACTTCAAAGAAACTTCAAAGGAGGGGGGAGAATGGGAGAGGAGGGGATTTGGTATTTCATTAAAAGAGGAGGGGATTTTGTTTTATGATCGCCATATTAAGCAATAATGTATTTCCCTTGGTAACCCTACAGGGGATTACCATGGGGGAATCCGGGGGGGGGGGAATTCTACTCCCCAAGTTTGTTTCTGAGGAAGTGGTTTAAATGGCAAATGGGCAATCTCTGAGGAATGCTTACAGCGTGACAGACTGGATAAGACATGGAGGGAAAAAGCCTGCTCTCTGGGACATAAGCATGGGAACATTGAAGTTTGGGCATTCGTTTTGGCTAGTTTTCAGTTCAACAGACATGGACAAGTCTGTGATTAGACAGTCCCCACTTGAGGTACAAAGGAATCTGTTGCATTTATGTAAATGATAACATGGGGACAGCAACAGCATGAATTCATTGGTGCCCAGGTTTTTTTCCCCTTCCTAATCTTGGAGGAAAACCTGAGCAAAAGATTAGTGCCTGAAAATATTGTATGAGGAAAAGTGTGAGAGTTATTAAATGACAGCATCCACCCCTGGCTACATGGTGGCACAGTTTTTAAGAGGCAAAGCTATGTAAATGACAAGGACCTCTGAGATACCAGGGCTGTTTCGTTTTAAGGGATGTTTGGAGCGTCTTAAAGGTTACGAGCAAGTAAATAAAATGATGCAGCAAAGAAAGTTATATGGGGTATGCTCTCTCATTAGTGACTATCTTGTCTGTTGAAAAGATGAAACCAAGAGACTAGTGATATTGGGTTGTAAATAAGTAAAAACCAGGACATTTGAATATTAATCAAAATCAACAGGAGCAAATGTTAAATGTACTAGTTTAATATTCACTCACGGTGGAGGAACTGAAGACACATAGGGGCCCCTTACCTATGACAGTTTAGCAGTTGGGGATTTTAATTGCTACGCAACTTTGGTGACTTGTCTGTAGCAGAAATTCTTTCAGATGTGACAAATGCTTTAAATGCAGTAAGAAAAATCACAGAAATATGACAAAATACAGATGTCATGGGGGAGAGAAACTGATAGTAGCAGTTGTCTGGAGGAAGTAAGTATATCACACACACACACACACATGACATATATACTATGCTGAGGCGGTTTGCCATTGTCTGCCTATGCATAGTGACCTGGGACTTCCTTGGTGGTCTCCCACCCAAGTACTAACTAGGGTCAGCCAAATTAAATGTAATTCAGCCCATAGTGGAGAGGATTTTTCAAGCTTTTTTGTGGATAAAATCTTGTCACTCTGCCACAACCTCCCTGCCAACATTGATACAGTTAATGAATGCTTGGAAAAGAGGTCTTGCAGTGGCACCCTTTGGTGTGTGGGGTTCCACAGGGAGTGATCCTCTCCCCTATGTTATTTAACATCTATAGGTGCCCCCTTGCGCAACTTGTCCGGAGTTTCGGTCTGGGTTGGCACCAGTATGCTGACAACACCCAGCTTTACCTGCTGATGGACAGCCATTTGGATCCAGCCCTGGACACACTGGCCAGTTGGAGGCCGTGACTGGATGGTTGAGACAGAGCCAGCTTAAATTAAATCAATTGAAGATGGAGCTCCTGTGGCTTGGCTGGGGTGGCATACCAGCTCCCGGCTCTTGACAGCATGCAATTAACACCTGTGTCCACAGTCAGGAGCCTGGAGGTGACCCTTGATGCCTCCTTATTGATGGAGGCTCAGGTCACAGCCATGGCCAAGGAGGGCTTTTCCCATCTCTCCTCCTCCAGGCCAGGCACCTGGTGCTCCCCCCCCCTCTCTCACCCTGACCAAGCCACAGTGATCCATGCAACGGTCACCTCCAGGCTAGATTATTGAAATTTGCTCTACATAGGGCTGCCCTTGAGACTGATCCACAAGCTTCAGCTGGTGTAAAATGCCACAGCGAGAGTCCTTAGAGCCAATATACAGCCAGTGCTTTGTCAGTTGCCCTGACTTCAGGTAGAGCACTGGATCAGGTTCAAGGGGCTTTCCCTGCCCTGGCCCCAGCCTTGTGGAACTCCCTTTCTCAAAGGGATTTCTCAAAGATTTCTTCAGGCCCTGTATATCAGAATTATTCTGCCAGGCCTACAGTTGAGGGCAGCAATTGGCCTCCCTGATCCCACCCCCCTTCTGTCTATGTTTGTCATCAATTCACATTGGGAGCCCCTGACTGCTTCTTCAGGCCACTACGGCTTTATGCATTTATGATGAGCGCCACTTGTTTTTAATCGTTTAATTGATTAGATACTGGAAACTGTTTTAACAATTTTAAAGTTATATTTATGGTTTTATTATTTGTATTTTCTGTTTATGTTAGCTGCCCTGAGCCCAGCCTCAGCCGGGGATTGAGGGCAGGGTATAAACTGAAAAACAAACAAACCAACAAACAAATAATTTTTCCTAACTCTGAACACTCGTCTTTTTTAATATATGGGTCAAGAGGAGAGCAAACTCAACAAGATGTTATTGAGTTGCTGCTAGCAGGATTTACTCGAATTCCTTCCTACCCTGGTTGGATTTTGCGCTATTGCAGCACTATAGTAATAATTTGTAACTGGATTTTCCTGTGCAGACAAACCAATCCAGTTGTAAATAATTGCTACCGCACAATGATAGCACAATATCCAATAATGTGTGGAGACTGTTCTGGTCTCAACAACTTAACACATGAGCTGGATGGGATGATGGACCCCGCACATAAATTGTCCCCAGAACATCAAGTGAATGACTTTATGTGCCAGGTTCTAAGAGGTGTCAGTCATAAAAAAACACTATCATATTGCTTCCAGATTACCCGGTACATCATCTAGCTAAGTGGCAACTTTATAAATCAATTCATGTGCTAGAAAAATTCTGTATTTATTCACAATTTTAAGCAACTTTGATGGACTGCATCCCAATTAGTGAAAAGACTTTCACAGATTTGGATTCTTCCATCATGGTGCTGTAATAGTGAGAGAAAATATAACAACTGTGAATATTTGTTTTCCCCAACTATTAGAAGCATAGGGGTTTGGTACTATACTGAATCAGACCTCTCTATTTCACATAGCTGTAATAACACACCCTACAACACAGGTATAGTAGTAGCACATAAAAATAAATGTCTGGCAGTTTTAAAAATAAGTTACATGCTGATCTGAAAGAATAGCAGATAACCCTCACAGTTAACATATGACACTCATGATTATAGTTACATCAAATTTCCATTGTAAATGTTCTCATTTGTCAAACTATTTGTATATTGCAGATTAGAATTTATACTTTTAGAGCTTTCTGCAGATTTTTTTATGGGTTCAGTTTGTTCCCTCAGCAGCCATTTCTTGAGACAGCTGTCATGTAGGTATCCATGTGAACTTTCATCTGGGATGATCTGTAATCTCTGGTCTGGGATGCTGTGAGCTGAAATTTGGACTTTTTGGTTGTGTTTGCAGCGACACATTTTATCCCTTTCAATTGAGATCTTCTCCTGCCTTTTTAAGGAAATTCAAGGTGTTTTTTTGCTCTGTTTTTAAATAAGTTAATGAGAACAATGTTTTTGCCAAACAGCAGTAAAAGTGTAGTTAACTATATTTGGGGTAAAAACACAAGGAAGAACTGAAAATGGGAGAATGAGTTGTCATATAAAGCGGCAGAGCCCTATGATGCCAATGGGAAACAAGCAGTAGGGTTGCCAGGTCCCTCTTCACCACCGGCAGGAGGTTTTTGGGGTGGAGCCTGAGGAGGGCAGGGTTTGGGGAGGGACTTCAATGCCATAGAGTCCAATTGCCAAAGTGGCCATTTTCTCCAGGTGAACTGATCTCTATTGGCTGGAGATCAGTTGTAATAGCAGGAGATCTCCAGCTAGTACCTGGAGGTTAGCAACCCTAACAAGCAGCTTTGTCTGAACAGGTTAAAAAAAACCCGTTAGCAGCCAGAAACCACATTGACACAAAAAATCCCTTAGCAACCTGCTGCTCAACTGGATTATAAGGGTCGTTTGAAAGGGTCCTTAAAGAGTTATATGATGCTTTTTATAATCTAAACCATTTTTATTGTTTCAACTAATAGTTGTCTCCAGGGGTGTAACTCTGCTGATACTGATTGCCATTCTATCCTATTGCCACTAGAGAGACTTTAGCTGTGAGGTGAGATGATGAAAGTTATAAAGGAAGGGCAGAGAATTTATGTACCAATTTAAGTATGTAACAGTCATGCTTTCCCCTCATTATATATTAGTATCCAAATCAGCCTCAGTCCAACTTTAATAACACATCTTTTTATGTATCATTGGTTTCAACAAACTACAATTGTGAGTGTTTAATAGGGTAGCCATTATTGACAGCAAGCAACATTCTTCTTATACAAATAAGGATGCATGTTTCTAGGACTAGGGTTGCCAACACTTTTACTGCTCCTTTAAAGGCATATGGACATGCAGAGACTGAGCAGATACCCATTACTTTATCTTCATGGAATATGATCATGGATGTTTAGTACTGAGTTATGGGAGTTATGGCCTGTAAAAAAATTGGCCACCTTACAGCAGGCATGGTTATTTCATATTTATTTAACCCAGCTGACTTCTTGGTAGCTTGTTGTAGGCCCTAAAGTCTTGCTATTGAAATCTCCAGAGAAACAGCAGGAAACAAAGGGTTGTGCTTTTCCTAAACATGAGGGTAGTTCCAGTATTTCCAACCAATTAAGTGTTTCAACAATTAAAGAAAAGCATAGGCTTAGAAGTGCAACTAAAATGATATCTGCAGTTTTGGAAAATGGGTCAGTTCCAAATGCAGCCTGTGTTCATCCGGTATGAATTGCTCCGTAATCTGCATTTTTCAACCAATCTTCAGAAGGAATATGCACACACACACACACACACACTCAAAGCTTTAGTTCTTTTAAAAACCAGTTGGGTTCTTTGATATCAGAATTAAAGCTATTTGCATCCATAAAACATTTCCATTGGTTTCAATGGAAAACACATTTCCATTTTTCCAGGAATAGTTACCAAGGGCCCCGGGGTTGTTGGATTTACAACTCCAGACTACAGAGACCAGTTTCCCTGGAGGAAATGGCAGCTTCAGAGGTCCTTGCCGAGCTCCTTTCCCTTCCCAAAGGCCTCCCTCTCCAGGAACTGCTCCCAAATTTCCAGGAATTATCCAGATCAGCACAGGCAATTCAATCATGGAGAAATCTCCCTTCACATCCAATTGAGATGAAATTCTCAGGATTCTGCTCACCCAAGGGATGCTCCCCACCAAATACCAAGCAAATAGGAGAATGAACCCTCTTTCTAGAAGCAATTAAAATTCTCACTTGCAGAATTGGTGCAGGCAATTGTGAATGGTTCGAGAGTGAGCTTTTCCTTTTTTGGTACCATACAGCAGGGGTTGAAGGGTTTTTTAAAAAACAAAACAAAAACAAGGGTGGGAAGAGGAGAAAATGGAGGAGAAGAGGTGATATAAACTGTTTTGGGTCCCCATTGGGCAGAAAGGTCTGGTGTAAAAGAAGTAAATAAGTTACTAACTGTGAATGCTTATTTGTGTACTTAGTTTGTATACTTTTGTGTACTTGTGTACTTTCAGATTACCATTCTAAACTGGATGTCATCCATTGTTGGCCCATTTCCAAGTAATATGATACAGATATGGGCATTCATACAGCTCATTTCAATTTGTCTATGAGCCATCTCTAAAGTGCTCTGGTCAGTTCGAACAGTACGACTGTTGTTTTCCTGCTTTTTTTGTCAGCACATTCTTTTCCGACTACAGTGACAGGCATGCCAATAATGTTGCTATAGCACTATAGTGCTATAACGCTATAATGCAAATCTTAGAATATTCAAAAAATAAGCTGAAAAGAATGCCATGCAGAAAAAGGCAGGTGGAAATAGTGGTTCTTTCAGAAGCGCTCCAGACAGTTCAAACAGCACACCAGAATGATTCAGGAGCACAAGGAAGAACTGAAAATGGGAGAAAGCAGTTTTCATATAAAGCGGCAGAGCCCTGTGATACCAACGGAACACAAGCAGCTTTGACTGAACAGGTAAAAAAAAATCCGTTAGCAGCCAGGAGCCAAACCAGTTGTGTCTCAATTGACACAAAAAATCCCTTAGCAACCTGCTGCTGAACTGGATTATAAGGGTAGTTTGAAAGGGGCCTTAAAGAATGTGGTAGACAGAATGGGGGAAGGGGAGGCCGTAATGGCATCAGAGAGTGGGAAGCCATGGGAAAGTAGTATGATAATGTTCATGTGCATTTTGTACAATCAAACTTACACAAGCAACAGTCTGTTGAGTTTTCATTGGTGCTATTCGGAACATGGATAAGATGCAAGCGGAACCTGTAGTAGATAGAGCATCTCAAATGTCTAGTAAATCCTTCCTGTGATCTCCATATGCTCTTCTAAGGTTTGATGTAACAGAAGGCAGGTTTGGCTCATTTCAGTAGCTAGTAGGCTACAGTTTAGAAGAGGAAGTGATACATTCTGTATCCAAATGGAACATCTGAAGGCCAGTTAACCTTCATTTGTAGTCAGTTAAAAGGCACTTGCTGAGTAATGGGGAAGTGGGATGGATACTGTCGGCAGGTAAAATGAGTTTCACAGTTTGGAATTCATCTGGATGCCAGATCTGTGTAATCCTTCTTCCTTGGTGGTGAGGTAAGTAGCTCAGACTTCTTTGTCATCTTCTAAAACTTCCTGTGGCACAGCAAAGACTCTTTGCCCTGCTTAGTCCTCTGGTTCAATTCTGACTCAGAGGAAGAAGCGCCACCTTTTGAGTCATCGGCCTCATGACCTGCAATATCCTGGACTTTTCAAGAAGGTTTCCAAGAGCCAAGAAATGCTTAGGAATGACTGGTGCTCGTTTGGGAGTAAGATTTCATCCCACAGTTTGTACATTTTTGAAGTTGCTGCGATGCTCTATGATTTCATTTTCTCCAGGAGGAAGGAAAAATGCAATCTCCACCAAAATCTGGAAGTGTCTGCACCTCTCCCTTGGCTTTTAAAAATGAGGGTATTTCTTGTGGCTGGGTGGTGCTGTCATTTGGACTGGCAGGTATAACATAAACAGAAACAATCCATTAAGGGTGAAAGGGGGAAAAATAAACCTTTTTGGAGAAGATTTTAAAAGTTTCCTGATGGATCAGCATCCTTGAGCTTAAGCATTCCCATATGCACGTTGACATTTTAAAATATAAGTCTTAGAGAAAGATAAGAAGGAAATTGTGCAAAAGGCAACCTTAAATATTTTGAAGGACAACTTCCTGGACTATACGACAGTTGGCAAGACATCCAGGGGAAAAAGAAGCATTCGGTAAAGCCCACTGAGTTGAATCTACTCGTTTAACGAGTGCGTTTGTTTCAAAGATTTGATAGCTTTCTGTTTACTAACGCTCCCATACCTATCAGTGCTAGATTTCAGTGTGGTTTTTCTTATATTAGTTGACATGTGTTTTGGATCAGTCATCCAGAATGTGGGAGTTTATCCGTCAAGAAAACACTGTCAAAAGGATTTGTTCTGCAAAAGCCAAAATTGAAAATTAAAAAGTGAAGTTTTATCCGCACGAGGATGGCTTCTTGCTTCGAGACCCCTGCAAACAGAAGCCTGAGCCCAGCCAACGATGGAATACTGTGCAACAAAAGGCAAGTTGTGGAGTAATCAGGCAACACCACTGTGACGGGTGTTGTGTGACTATTACAGCAGAACAATGTCGGGCTTGTATTTTGCATAAGAGGCACACTACTGATTGAAGCTGAGCGATAAGACAGAAAGAAGCCACTGCCAACAGTCCGGAATCCAGTCCTAACACACTGGTTCCTCTATTGTTGCGACGCACACAGGGGTGCTGAGAAGGAAGCTGAACAATTTCCTGCCTCCACCGACCTGGCATTTGTTAAGGTGACAAAAAGTTTAATGCTCTCTGACAATTGGGGTCAATATCGCCTGACTCCAGTAGTTACTCCTCCGGTAATTTAGGAAAACCAAATACGAATGGAGCACATTACTCACCTAAAAATAGCAACCGGTGTAGTGGGTTCACACAATGTTGTCATCAATGGCATCAGGAAAAGAAACATAATCAAACCCCAATGAGAAAATTGATGTTACCTGTCTTCTGGTGTAGCTGACTTATATCTGCTTGCTGAAACCCCACATACATATAGAGTTGCTGGAATGGAATGCAATTGCCACATCAAATCTTATCCAACAAGGAACTTCCCATCAAGTTTATTCTCATCTGCTCTGAGGAGCAGCAATTTTCCAAGCAGAAATACCAAGTCGAGTCCACTGAGACCTCTAGGAAAAACAGGAGCTGTTCCGTTGACCTGTGCTTCCTTCCTAGCTTAGTTACATGGATGATTTATACTACATGCCTCTTCACCATGCTTCACCCCCACATCGGCCTGCACAACTTGTAACTCACCAAACCAACAGAGACCCAGCAGAACCTTCAATCAACTTCCTGCTTTTTCAGCCTGCCTGTGATTGCAAACAAGGTGATTGTTAAGCTCCTGACAAGCTACGATAGACAGCTGCCATTAGAAGTCATCATCTCTGACAGTTACAGAGACCCCAGTGCTAGGGTTGCCAACTTCCAGGTACTAGCTGGATATCTCCTGCTGTTACAACTGATCTCCAGCCAATAGAGATCAGTTCCCCAGGAGAAAATGGCCACTTTGGCAATTGGGCTCTATGGCATTGGAATCCCCCCTCACAAAACCCTGCCCTTCTCAGGCTCCACCCCAAAAATCTCCTGCCAGTGGCAAACAGGGACCTGGCAACCCTAGACCTTATGCATACCTATTCTCTCCAGGATCAGAGGAGCATGCCTATTATATTAGGTGCTATGAACACAGGCAGGATGGTGCTGCAGCCGTCTTGTTTGTGGGCTTCCTAGAGGCACCTGGTTGGCCAGTGCCCCAGCATTCCTCACCACTGACGTTCTTCTGTTGGCTGGACCTGGGATAGGATGCTGTTACGTAGGGTTGCCAGCCTCCAAGTGGTTGCTGGAGATCTCCTGCTGTTACAACTGATCTCCAGCAAATAGAGATCCGTTCCCCTGGAGAAAAGGGCCGCTTTGGCCATTGGACTCTTTGGTATTGAAGTCCCTCCCCTCTCCAAACCCTGCCCTCCTCAGGCTCCGCCTCCAAAATCTCCAAGTATTTCCCAACCTGGAGCTGGTAACGCTACTGTTACGTGATCCCTCCCTTCAGCAGTGGCTACAACTGGGCCTGCTCCCATGGCCTGCAATATTTCTGGAATCATGCCATATCATTCTTCTCTTCCCCATCCACCTGCCATCCTGGGACAAAGAATGGGCGCTGGCGGCTGCTTCCTGTTGCCACCCCTCCTGGAGCTATTTTTCCTCTTCCCCATCCATCAGCACCTACTCCCAACCACCACTGGCTCTCTGATTGCTCATTCCCGAATACCAGCTGCACCTCTCTGCAAAGGGCAGAGTTTAGGGTCTCCTTGCACTGACAAGGCTAAAAATGAGCGGATATGTGCTGGAACAGAGTGCAGACAAGAAAGTGGCTGCAGTGGTACCTCCTGCTCTGAGTCTCACAAGAGGGTCTTGGAAAGAAGGCGGCTAAGGGGAGACATGATAGAGGTCTATAAAATTATGCATGGTTTGGAGAGAGTTGACAGGGAGAGGTTTTTCTCCCTCTCCCATAATACTAGAACTCGGGATCATGTGCTGAAGCTGGAGGGTGAGAGGGTGAGAGATTCAAAACAGATAAAAGGAAGTATTTTTTCACACAAACATAGTTAAATTGTGGAACTCCCTGCCCCAGGATGTGGTGATGGCTGCCAGCTTGGAGGGCTTTAAGAGGGGAGTGGACATATTCATGGAGGAGAGGGGTATTCATGGTTATTAGTTAAAATGGATACTGGTCATGCTGCATACCTATTCACAGGCAGGATTGTGCTGCTGCAGTCGTCTTGTTTGTGGCTTCCTAGAGGCACCTGGTTGGCCACTGTGTGAACAGACTGCTGGACTTGATGGGCCTCGGTCTGATCCAGCAGGGCTTTTCTTATGTTCATATGTTCTTATGACTATACCAGCAAGAAACAGAAGTTACTTTCAGCCTAGCTCACTGCCTCGCCTGCTCACTCTACACATGCACCCCTTACTCTCAACATGTTTTCCTCTGCCAGCTGGACATGGTTGAAACAGTTGGCCATGTGTCCCTGTATCGTCCTTTGTGTAGGGACATTCAGTCTCCATACATAATCCCCTATTTATACTTCCCAGATTATTACGTGTCTCTGAAATTGTATTGTATGCAGATGTGCTGATTACTCTATCTGTGTGTCAATCTTGGCAGATCTGTAATCTGAAGAAATATAGATAGGCTGGGGTTGCCAGATCCCTCTTCACCACCAGCGGGAGGTTTTTTGGGGTGGAGCCTGAGGAGGGTGGGGTTTGGGGAGGGGAGGGACTTCAGTGCCATAGAGTCCAATGGACAAGGTGGCCATTTTGTCCAGGTGAACTAATCTCTATCGGCTGGAGATCAGTTGTAATATCAGAAGATCTCCAGCTATTTATTAGGAATCCCTAGAGAAAATATGAATAAGAATGATAGAGTCATATGCCAATATAGTTTTGCTGCAGCTAGGATGGTTATTGCTAAATCTTGGAAGCTTGTAAATAGACCTTTAATTAAGGACTGGAGGGAAAAACTATGGTTATATATGCGGATGGCTAAATTAACAGATTCCCTGCAGGGGAAGGATATGGAAGATTTTAAAAATATGTGGTTCAAAGCATTCTCATATTGGGATAAACTGGCAAAAATGAATTTTATGTGTGTAGTGAACAACCAACAAGATTTTAGCTATACCATATACTCAACACTTGATGGAACTTGTGATAATCTGAGATATATTTCTGAAAATTCTGCAATAACTTCATACACATACACACATGCACACACATACCTGGAGAGCAAACATGAGCAAATATATCTACATTTTTCATATTTCTTACATTTCTGGATCTTAGTGCTTTGGCTAGTGGATGAGTTTGTAATGCAACAGGCTATACATTCAGAGGGTTCCCCCACCCCCCAAAAAAGAGCCTCATCCCCTGCAGGAAAAAAAGTGAATAATCCTAGTACACTTTTGCATCCCCTTAAATAAGCACTCTCTTGATCGCCGTTGATTGGTTAGACAAATCTCCGGCAGCATTGGTACGATTGGACAGAATCCTGCAATGTCCGGGAGCTGAGGTAAGTGATCAAACGGATCCCTCTCATTTTTAATTTCTGCTCTAATCCGAGCGGTTTGTGATTCTTCGAGCCACATTTGGATCACTGCCAGCGCTAAAATATAAACAGCGAGGGGTTTATTTTGCGGATGTTCTCCAGCTTAGCGGAGAAGTCTTGAAAGCAAACCAAAGCCTGCGAGAAACTCAGGGACGATCTGGCCTGGCCCACTCATAGCTGCTGGAATGTGGAAAGTATGAAGACATCTATTTTATTGCAAGGGATGGAAAGCACAGTCGCTGAGTGGGCTGAGATACAACTTTATGTGTATGACAAGCATACTTTTCAAAACGGCAAACGTGGGTGTAACTTTGGGACTCGGTACAACTGGCCTTTTAGCCCTCACTGGAGAATGGTACAGCCCAAGGGGGGGAAATGAGGTTTGGAATCGAGAGTGTGCATTTTAATTACACTCCAGGAACATATTGGAGTTGGCACTTCCAGAAAGGCTCTGCAGTATATTTGTGTTGTGATGAGTGTTCCTCTCATTGCTCCATTAGATGACTTTTGGAAAAGGAAATGTTAAGACCTAACAATATAGTGATGGACAAATAGTGATCATTCAGGTGAGGTGCCTACATTTTTTGGAGGGGGGAAAGACTTAAATCTTCTCATTCTGCTGAGAGAAGGCACATGTAGAAAAGCTGAAAACATATCCTTTGGACAGTTTGGGGTTTTATTCATGACACAAACTCTTTCTTTCCCTTTTGAATCCAAGTTCTTTTGCCTCTGCCAAAAACCATGCAAAAGCAGCCAGACATTTCTCCTTGATTTCAAGGGTATCTTGGCCAAATTTATTTTTACCTTTGGTCTTTCTTATTTCCCCTGATATGATTTTGCAAACACCAGTAACATGGAGCAAAGGACAGCTTCTAATTTTAAATGTAAAATGTAAGGTACACTTAGGACATTTCATCAGTTATATTTATTCTGACAACTGGGGGAGAAGGTTTAGGTTGCTTCACTCAGTAAAGAAATACAGCCAAGTAGGGAAAGTGAAGAGTTCTCTGCTCAACATACTTGTTTCCCTTCACAATTCTTTCCCCATTTCTACCTCCCCTGGATTTTCTGAGAAATATTTTTGGACTAGCTCTTCCAAAGAATTATGGCCTAAGGCAGGAGTAGCCAACTGGCAGACTAAGGACCAAATGTGACCAATGAAAGAATGTTATCTGGCCCCCTGATTGGCCTTGCCAACTTTGATTCAAAGAGTGATAATGTTTTTTTAAAAGGTATTGTTTCTTTCATAAGAAAAGGAAAAATGTTTTCAAAAGTTGTATGCAGGTTAGGGTTGCCAGGTGTTGGTGGTCTCACAGCAGGAGGCTCTGGCAGTAGGTATGCTAATGGGTGGGGAGACTCTATTCAGGCCTAAGAAGACACCCCCAAAATTCCTGCTCATTCCAACCCAAAAAGTGATCAGATAATCTTGCATTATGGAGTAGGTGGGTATAAAATGGCTACTGAAGGCAGAGCTGACTTAGTCAGTCTTTAGCCTCTAGAGATTGGCTAGGCTGTGCTGGGCACCTGTTCCAACCCAGCCCATCAGCAGCCTCATGCATAGGGTTGCCAGCTCCAGGTTGGGAAACACTTGGGAGATTTTGGGGGTGGAACCTGAGGAGGGTGGGGTTTGGACATTGGATGTACTTCAATGCCTTGGAATCCAATTGCCAAAGAGGACAATTTCTCCAGGGGAATTGATCTCTGTCACCTGGAGATCAGCTGTAGTAGCGGGAGGTCTCCAAACACCAACTGGAAGTTGGCAACCCTGTTCACGCACAATTTTGAATGTGTCCCCAACATAGTTATCAGGGACTGATACATAAGAACATAAGAAAGGCCCTGCTGGATCAGACCAAGGCCCATCAAGTCCAGCAGTCTTCCAGTGAGAAGGCATGATCATTGACAGAAAGTGGAAATGTAGTATTTAAAAAAAAGGTAAAGGTTCCCTGCGCAAGCACCGGGTCATTCCTGACCCTTGGGGTGACGTCCCATTCTGACGTTTTCTAGGCAGACTTTGTTTACGGGGTGGTTTGCCAGTGCCTTCCCCAGCCATCTTCCCTTTACCCCCAGCAAGCTGGGTACTCATTTTACCGACCTCGGAAGGATGGAAGGCAGAGTCTTGAGTCGGCTACCTGAAACCAACTTCCGTTGCGATCGAACTCAGGTCGTGAACAGAGCTTGGACTGCAGTACTGCAGCTTACCACTCTGTGCCACGGGGCTCTTCTGAAATGTAGTATACCCAAATATTAAATGGAGCATCCCTGTCTGATATGAAGATGGGCTCACTCTTCTGGTTGGATGACGTACTGATGTACAGCTCTGATTATTGTTGTTCTCTCCTGTTTGCCTCACATCTGCTATAAAAAGAAAATCAAAACAGTAAAAACCAGAATAATTGTCAGATTAGAACATTTCTGATCATTTCCAAATAGCGGATATAATTCTATTCAGATTTGGATCATTTATTCCATTTCTAAAGGGGTGTGGTTTTGGACAGATATTGATTAGAACATTTTTGTCTGCACATCCCTGCAACAAAATCTAGAACTGGATATAAGATTTTCAATGCAAGTGTAAGGGAAATATTGACTTGTTTCAGTTTCTTGGTGGTCTGTGCCTGAGCTGGTAGACTCTTGACACAGCTAGAATGAGGTGGAGGTACTGATTGTATGTTCGGGTTCATCTGTGGTTTGTCAGTCTGTTCTGCTACAGAACTCACAATATTTGCACAGCTGCCTATACAGCCCTTTGTTGACCAATTCATACAATTTAAACTTTTGCATAATCCTAGCCAGGCTGCAAGTGTACTAGTAGCACAGTGTGATCCTGCAGGCAACCTGAGGGAGTGCTGAGCATCTGCAGTAGGCTTGGGTGTCCTTGGTCCAAGTTTCTGAGAAACATGATAGAGGTCTATAAAATTATGCATAATTTGGAGAGAGCGGACAGGGAGAGGTTTTTCTCCCTCTCCCATAACACTAGAACATGGGGTCATCTGCTGAAGCTGGAGGGTGAGAGATTCAAAACAGATAAAAGGAAGTATTTTTTTCACACAACACTTAATTAAATTGTGGAACTCCCTGCCCCAGGATGTGGTGATGGCTGCCAGCTTGGAGGGCTTTAAGAGGGGAGTGGACATATTCATGGAGGAGAGGGGTATTCATGGCTATTAGTTAGAATGGATACTAGTCATGCTGCGTACTTATTCTCTCTAGTATCAGAGGAGCATGCCTATTATTTTGGGTGTGGTGGAACACAGGAGGATGGTGCTGCTGCAGTCGTCTTGTTTGTGGCTTCCTAAAGGCACCTGGTTGGCCACTGTGTGAACAAACTGCTGGACTTGATGGGCCTTGGTCTGATCCAGCAGGGCCTTTCTTATGTTCTTATGTTCCTGGGCTGGATAGCAACCATTAGGCTGTCCCTAGAGAAAAATCCAGTAGATTGGTTTTGGATGGAGGGCAAGCTGGAGTGGAGGCCTCAACGATCTGATACATCTTTGTAGTGTGGCGGAAAGTGCCATGAAGTCGCAGCTGGCTTATAGTGACCCTTTAGGGTTTTAAGAACATAAGGAAAGCCCTGCTGGATCAGACCAAGGCCCATCAAGTCCAGCAGTCTGTTCACACAGTTGCCAACCAGGTGCCTCTAGGAAGCCCACAAACAAGACTGCAGCAGCAACCTGCCTGTGTTCCACAGCACCTACTATAATAGGCATGCTCCTCTAATCCTGGAGGGAATAGGTATGACTAGGTTTGCCAGGTCCCTCTTTGCCACCAGCGGGAAGTTTTTGGGGTGGAGCCTGAGGAGGGTGGGGTTTGGGGAGGGGAGGGACTGGAGTCCAATTGCCAAAATGGCCATTTTCTCCAGGTGAACTGATCTCTATCGGCTGGAGATCAGTTGTAACAGCGGGCGATCTCCAGCTAGTACCTGGAGGTTGGCAACCCTAATCCCGACTAGTATTCATTTTGACTTGTAGCCATGGATAGCCCTATCCTCCATGAGCTTGTCCGCTCCCCTCTAAAAGCCTTTTCAAGGCAAGGGAAGAACAGAACTGGGTTGCCATTGCCTGCCTCTGTGTAGCAACCCTGGATTTCCTCGGTGGTCTCTTATCTAAGTGATAAGCAGTGCCAACCCTGCTTAACTTCCAAGATCTGATGAGGTTGGGCTAGCCTGGGCCATCCAGGTCATCTTAAACCATTAGAAAGACCCCTTTACTTTGGACTTATGCACCACTGCAAAGGATATATGGTATACTAAGGGAAAGTGTAGGCTTTTAAAAGATCAGTGGAGCAGAGGTGAGCAACTCTGAGAGTCCAGTCCTAAGCAGAGTTACATACTTCTAAGTCTATTTGAAGTCAATGGACTTCAATTGTGGTGTTAGATAGGAAAGCAGATGTTGTGATCTTTAAAATAGGTTTAAGTACATGGTATTCTCCTGTCCTGTTGATGTAAGAATACTTTATTTAATAATACTAATCTTCGCTTAGAGTGAAAATTAATATTTATGCCTATCCCTATCTACAAGCTACAGCTTCCTATTAACACAGACATTTTAAATTATATTTTAAAACTATTGTACAAACTTGCTATAACAAAGCATTCCTCAGAGCGATATCATTTTAGGCTAATAAACACACTCATATTTAGAGGATTCTCCATGAAAATGTGAGGGACTAGCAGCTTTGAAACCTAGCTGGATTCATGTGCTCCCCTGCCGGTCAGAGGATGTATTAATTTGTCTTAACAGGGAGTGGAAGCTTAGTGAGTCTCCAAACTAAGCAAAAGGGAAAGAGTTAAGCTTCTCCTCCTCCTCTCCTCTTCTAGTTGGCAGAAAGTTTGCAGTTTAAAATTACACACTGACTCTGGTGTAGAGACACAAGAAATTATAGAGCAGACACTGTCCAGGACAACGTATAATTTAAAATGTACTAAAGAATGTATACCGCATGGCAAAATAAGTGAAGTGCTTCTTCAAATATAAGTGTTTTGGATAGAAAAGCTGTAATTATCCACTCCTAGGGAAATGTTTGCATTCATTCTAAATCAATATTTACTATTCATCTCTTGTGTTCAACAAAACAAGGATTTAACTTTTTTTTTTAATTTTAATGAGGTACTAAGACTACAATAATTCTACAATGTAATTGTCTCGATACAAAATATTGCTAAATTGTGTTGCTATTCTGGGAAGGAGCCGTTTGCACAAAGAAAAACGGGGGAGTGGGGGGACATCCCTATTTGTGAAATGTTACTACAGTAACATACAATTCAGACTCAGCCAAGCAGGGAGATCCACCAAATTCAGGAGCTGTTAAGCTGTCTCTCTGTTAAGGCCCTTAACTTGGATCAGTCGGGTGAGTCTTCCCCTCCCCCGACTCCTCAAAAATATGGACCTCTTTGTAATGATGCCTTCACAGCTGAAGTTTCCACAATAAGGTGAGCAGAAAGGATTTCCCCCCCTCCTGGTTTTCGAAGATATTTTACCAGTTGCCCCCCCTCCCCAGCATCAGGGGAAAAGGCCATAAGCAATTAATAGTAACAGAGGGAGACATTGCTTTTAACCACCGTGGTGGAAACCCAAAGCAATTCCAAAGAGATTTATGGAACAGTTACAATTTGATAATAAGATCTCCCCTTTTTTTACAGTCAGTGCTTTCATTGTTCAAAGAAGTTGGCTGCCTCCCAGTAGCTGCTCAGCCTTTCTCAGCCCCATCTACAAGCAGCAAAGTATCTGGAATGGACCAGAACGTCACTTTCAAGTCAATGATTTTTCAGCCTTAATTAGACCAGTGCCAGGGTTCTCAGAGAATGAAGGAGAACCTTCCTTAGCAGGGGTAAGAAACAGAAGGAAACATGCAAGCTTTTCTCTCACCTTCATGCATACAGTTTGTTTATGAGTTTGTAAGGAAGTAATCCTAAGTGGCTATTGTACTCTGCAAATGAGAAGTTATCTTGCAATGGAGACCCCAGAATATTAAAATTAAATGATCCTCACATTTAGCAATTAAGATCTTTGCAACTGGTAGCCAAAAATGGGGGGAAAAAACTGAGAAGGGTTACCAATACTGTAGCTCAATGCCTAAAGAAAAATCATAGCTTATTTTAGATGCAGAGTTGCGGGCACAGCATCTAAGGTAAACAGAAGGATGGTGAGGCACTACTAACAGGCATGTAAAAAGACAGCCGACATATTGCTGGAGTGACAGACCACAACTTTATTGGTTTACAGCTGACAGAGCCTTGGCACAGCAAAGAAGAAGAAGAAGAAGAAGAAGAAGAAGAAGAAGAAGAAGAAGAAGAAGAAGAAGAAGAAGAAGAAGAGGAGGAGGAGGAGGAGGAGGAGGAGGAGGAGTAGTTGGTTTTTATGTGCTGACTTTCTCCACCACTTAAGGAAGAATCAAACCAGCTTACAATTACCTTTCCTTCCTCTCCCCACAAAATATACCCTGTGAGGTAGGTGGGGCTGAGAGAGCTCTAAGAGAACTGTGACTAGCCCAAGGCCACCAGTTGGCTTCATGTGTAGGGACAATGGATCCAGGCATTGACCAACTCACCTGCCTGCCGATGGGCAGACCACCTACCCCCGGCCTGCCTGCTGGGGAGGACCATGGGATGGCAGTGCATAGGACTCCACATGGGCATAGGCCACTGCATGGTTCCCTCTGCCACTTGGGGTGAGGCTGCCCTGGCAGCCACTGAGCTGAGCATGTCCCCTGCAAGTCCTCATCCCAAAATCCCTTAATGGGAACCCCAAAGCTGGGGAAAAGGGGCATGTGGGCCAATCCCCCCCCCCAAAAGGATCTGACTCCATGCTGACACAGCCAACAAGTTGTGACAAACCTGGTGATCAGAACATGAACCTGTAACAATGTGATTGAGGGTAGGATGTGTGGGACAAAGACATGAGGCTGACTGACTTAGGCGATGCAGCAGGCCTCTTTAAATCCCAGACCAGCAGACCCAAGGGAGGACTCCCTCGCTGCGTACCACTGGCCTGAACCCCACACTCCTGGCCATGCCAGGTCGCTGAGAGCGGCTTCCCCAGCCATTGCAATGCTGGGCTGTCGAGGGCCCAGTGGCCAGGACGGCATTGCCTTCCTCCTACTCTTCTGTGTGCTCACAAATGGTGCCCGGAGTAAGTCCAGGGGCCCTTGCTTCTCCTGCTTGATGATTACAAAGAAGCTGTAAGGCTGGAGATAGACTTTTTAAGAGAGTGCTGAAGGCAGTCTAATTGCTGCTATGCTGTAAATGCTCATCCCATTTTCCCTTCTACTAAACAGGTTTTCCAGGTGTTTGTACTGATTCAGAGAACTTGTAAAATCTGTTTGGGTAGACATGACATGGATCCAAAAACCGGTAGTGAAGAAGGACCTGGCAACCCTACTTGTGTGTGTGTGTGTGTGGGGGGGGGGACAGTCCTCTCTAGGAACTGCTGAAAGCCTTATGGTTTTATCATAGAGCTTCTGGTGTGACATCACTTCCAGATTTTTCCCAGAAGTGATGTCATGCTATCACTGATAGTCACCCCCACATGTCCCCATTTTCCCGGTTTCCTGTTGGACAACATGAGAAGTGCTCCCAAAGGCCTTTTTTGCTCTATCTTGCTTAATTCCCATCCTTATTACAGCCCCCATATTCCACACTGCTTTTGTCCATGCAGGTCCCATGATTGTCCTCACAACTTTTTTCTCAACTGTGAGGATTCCCTTTCTCCCTTTTTCACAAAGGGAAACACTGGCTCGATCTACCCAGTGTTTTTTGTTTTTTTAAAGATCATTAGGTGAAGCCCTTCATACTTCCCAAGAAGTAGAAGCATGATATTTATCTACATAAGATGCACACCCCTTCCCTTTTTAAAGCAAAGGTACTTTTGGGACGAACAACTATGACACGGACCTATTCAATGTATGAATGTGATGTTGTGACCAAGGAAGGTCAGGGGCCAGCATGCCTGGAGAAAAAAGACACTGTATGAACCAGCCCTAAGTTTCTACAGCCAAAAGGAAAAGCTGAAGGGGACCACTTGAGCATAGTTTAATGAAGCGGGAAAGGACTGTGAACATAGATTTTTCAGATGTAACTGGAAGGCAGCAGCAAAGTATATTGCTGAACCTCATATCATAAAAGATAAACAAGATGTTGATTACTTTAGAGAATGTCTGCCTGTGAAACATTATCTCATCCTATTCACTGAGGGTAAAAGAAAGAAAATGATTTCGAGATATAGTGCAAATGTCTCCCCAATGGCCTGGTTAACGTCTTACACATAGAATAAAAAAAGGTCAAAGTAATGTGAAAGTTCTAGCTGCTGGGGATGCCATGACTTCCTGACTGAGACGCTCTGCTTTTCATAGCTGCATGTCGTACAGACATCCAACAGGTGCAGTTTCGCGAGCATGCTGTGATAGGGAAAACTCTGCCAGCTAGTTTTGTGTCCATAAGCAGCTGAGATAGGATTGCTAGGTCCCTCTTTGCAACTGGCAGAAGATTTTGGGGGTGGAGCCTGAAGAGGGCAGAGTTTGGGGAGGGGAGGGACTTCAATGCCATAGAGTTCAATTGCCAAAGTGGCCATTTTTCTCCAGGTGATCTGATCTCTATTGGCTGGAGATCAGTTGAATTAGCAGGAGATCTCCTGCTACTACCTGGCAGTTGGCAACCCTAAGCTGAGAGTCTCTGCCACAAAATCAGGTGGCAACCCTATTGTAAGATATGTATGGTTTATAATGGTAAAGCCCGTATGAATCCATCAGGGCCTTTAATCGAACTTTCCTTATGGTGTATGTCCCACTAGAATAGGATGACAATCCTAAAAACGTTTGTTAGCCGAAATGTGCTTTGATTGGGGAATTAGCGCGCATATGGTAACTATAATATTTATATAGCGGGATACAACCAATATATACCAGAGCCGGAATCTGTGACCTTAGAATAATGACAGAGGCAAGGGATTCCAAATTAAGAGAGTTTATGTAATTCAAGCATTCAGTGTAGCAATACAAACATACAAAGAGTCTAGGAGCAAAAGGTGGTAGAAAGAGATGTTTGCCAATGTGGCAGGCTTACGATGATGGGAAATACTGTACCTATCTTAGAGCGGAGTTGTCCTGAGTTCCATAGGCTAAGAGGAATAAAAAGGGGGCAGGGGGGGTCCCCTGTGTGTTCGAGCATGTCTGCCCACTCTGACAGAGTGACAGTCAGTATGAAAGGGGAAGACCTAAGCTAAGGTATGGATAGTGTGGGATCCCAGATATACAGTTCTCTGGGGGCGGGGTGATTGGATTACCCCTTCGTGGTTCCCATGTGAAACAAAAGGTGACAAAAACACTAACGATCGGCAAGGACAATTTGAATAAACTATCCTATTTCCATTGATTTGCGCAATTCCAGGAGAGTCAGGAGTTTCTCGCAGATTGGCTTAATGATCTAAAACAAAGGCATGCCATCGCTATGTCCGGGGCTCGTCACTTTGCATAGCCAGAGGAACGACTCGTCGTTGGTATCAGGATGTCTTCTGATGGGCTATCAATCATGCTGATGAGGCTGGGGAGGGGGGTGTTGGTACAGACTATGTGTGAGACAGCTCCTTTCAAGATGGCTCCTGTTTTTCTGAAGGCACACAGGAAAATGGATTCCCTCTGGTTCGCTAGAGGGGTAGACCTGGCCTTGGTTTCTTGGCTGCCGGCTTCGCAGGATGCATGGGAGCCTTCGTGTCAGTTTCACTGGCAGGTGTAGGAGCCTTCCCCATAGCGTCTGGGGCTTGGCGCGCATCTGTAACAGTGGCAGCACACATCTGTTTGGGGTTGCCATGACCAGTCTGGGAGATTGGCAACCCGTTTGCTTACACGTTTACTTCAAAATAAATTCCATCGAAATTCATGGAAACTACCTCTTAGCAAACTTAAGATTGGTTTGTAAGTGATGAAAATGAGCTTTAAAAAGGATCATTTAAAGAGTTAAAGAAGATAAATAAAATCTAGCCCCACTGAAGAGCTTCAGACTGATCTGTGTCTAAAAATGGGCCTACCTCATTTTGGTTTATTTAAAAAGCTTGTATCCATGCCATTTGCATGCCAAGCTTCAATGAGATGGAAATGGATCAGATACAAAGCCTTTAAAAAAAAAAAAAAAAAAACACAGGTTTTATAGTGGAACTGGTAATTGGCCCTTAATTACCACTGGCTCAGAAATATAATACTGTAACTCCAGAACAGTGAGCACTTAGGATCCCATCTTTGATTTTAACCTTAGGTTGGCAGGCTAACACCTCACCACAAAGCCAAGTCATGTTTATACTTCAATATTTTTTTTCTCCTGTGACATGGAAAAAATAAAGAATGACAGGAGGAAAGCATTTTTTTTACCTTCATGAATTGTTGTGTTGTTTTCTGTTGTTACCTATCTTCATTTGAGTGGATGAACCCAGTATCAGAAAGGAGATGGCTTCAGCATAACTGTAGTTTGCCATTTTAAAAAGGTAAAGGTCCCCTGTGCAAGCACCGGGTCATTCCTGACCCATGGGGTGACGTCACATCCTGACATTTCCTAGGCAGACTTTGTTTACGGGGTGGTTTGCCAGTGCCTTCCCCAGTCATCTTCTCTTTACCTCCAGCAAGCTGGGTACTCATTTTACCAACCTTGGAAGGATAGAAGGCTGAGTTAACCTTGAGCCGGCTACCTGAAACCAACTTCCATCGTGATCGAATTCAGGTCGTGAGCAAAGCTTGGACTGCAGTACTGCAGTTTACTACTCTGCCCAGGGGGCAATTTTAGGCACCTTAATAAACTGGATTTGGGAGTGAGAAGCGCAGGGGCCAAGTATTCTGATGATATCTTCAGGATACAATTCAGGATGGAATTGTGATTCCCCTAAGAGGCTCTCTCCAAACTAGGTGAGTGGGAAACAATGTGTAGGGTTGCCAAGTCCCTCTTTGCTACTGGCGGGAGGTTTTTGTGCCAGAGCCTGAGGAGGGTGGGGTTTGGGAAGGGGAGGGACTACAATGACATAGAGTCCAATTGCCAAAACAGCCATTTTCTCCAGGTGAACTGATCTCTATCAGCTGGAGATCAGTTGTAATAGCAGGGGATCTCCAGCTAGTACCTGGAGGTTGGCAACCCTAACAATGTGGCAAATATAAGTGCAAGGTTGATGCACTTTGGAGCACATAGACCTAACTGATTGGGTCTGACCTGGGGTGACTGAGAAGAGATCTTGGGGTTGTAGTGGAAATTTGAATGAAAACATTAGCTCCGTGTGTGGCAGCCACGAAGAAGGCATACTTCATGTTAGGATTGAAAATAAAATTCTCAGTATTATGATACTCTTATAAGGATTTATGATGCAGTAACATTAGGAATACTTGTGTCCTCCCTCAAAAAGGGTATCTTATAGAGGGCAGGAATCATAGCGGTCAAGGGATTAAAACATCTTTTCCGTTTGGAAAAAGAACATGTGGGGAGGGCTGGGTTAGGAGTTTATAAAATTTATGCATGCGAAAGAAAATATGGAAAGAGAGAACATTTTTTCCCTCTTTCTAGATGCTTGGAGGCATACAGTGAAATTGATGAGCGGTAGGAGAGACAAAAGGAAATACTTCTTCACTCAACAAGTAATTAAATTATGGAATTCACTGCCAGTGGACATAACAATGGGCACAAGTTTAAATAGTTTTAAAAGGGGATTATACAGATTCATGAAGAAGTCCTTCAGTGGCTGCTAGCCAGTGCTTTTTTGGTTTTAAAAGGGGGGTAGTACTAGGCTTGCCAGGCCCTGTAGCTCCACTGGCGGAAGCTTTCTTGGGCCGTGGCCGCATGACAAACCTACGTCACTTCCAGGTTTACCCGGAAGCGACGCGGACACTCTAGCGATCTCGGCCAAAACGCTATGGTTTCCATAGAGTTTTATCCGAGATTGCCAGAGCATCCGTTTCCCTTTCGGGTTTACCCAAAATTGATGCGTGCACACGTGTGCACTAGCATGCACGCAATGTCCTCCAGCTAACAGCTGGCCGGCGGGTACCCTGGTGGATCGGCGAGATTTTACCCGCCACTACCGGGCACTTGGCAACCCTAGGCACTGTGTGTGTTAAGTGCCGTCAAGTCGCTTCCAACTCATGGCGACCCTATGAATGAAAGTCCTCCAAAATGTCCTATCTGACAGCCTTGCTCAGATCTTGCAAATTGAAGGCTGTGGCTTCCTTTATTGAGTCAATCCATCTCTTGTTGGGTCTTCCTCTTTTCCTGCTGCCCTCAACTTTTCCTAGCATGACTGTCTTTTCCAGTGACTCTTGTCATCTCATGACGTGACCAAAATACAATAGCCTCAGTTTAGTGATTTTAGCTTCTAGGGTCAGTTCAGGCTTGATTTGATCTATAACCCACTGATTTGTTTTTTTGGCAGTCCACGGAATCCGTACACTCTCCTCCAACCCCACATTTCAAAGGAATCTATTTTCTTCCTATCAGTTTTCTTCATTGTCCAGCTTTCACACCCATACATAGTAATAGGGAATACGATGGCATGAATTAATCTAGTCCCCCGTTGTTTGACCCCCCAAGGCAACTGCTTGGTCACTCGGTGAAATGAGTCTGATCCAGCAGGGCACCTCTCATGTTTTGTGGTCCAGAGTCAATAGCAAATATTTTGTCAAGCCAGCTCTAAAGTCCATTGACCTTTCAGATGTGTAGAGCAGGTGCTACCACAAGGCACTTCTTCTGGTCAACTAATCAAAGAGTAGCTCTATGGAAATCTTATCAAATAATGAAACTTGCTTATGTACGCTGTTCCACTGCCACATTTTTCTCTCAGTTCAAAGTTTTTCTTAAATTTGTTTCAAAGCTTAACATTCAAACAACAATTCATGGGCTTGCTCAAATGAAAACTAAATAAGGTCTCTATAACATAGCTCTTTTGTGTCTATTATATTTGCTGCTATCTGGGCTTTGAAAATTACCAAAGAAATCAACAATAAGATAAAATAAGTGCATAGACATTGGATTTCCAGTTTATTAAACAAAGGCAAGAGCAATAATTAGTGGTGTTATAAAGCTCAAATCTGTGTTCAGTTGAAAAGGAAACATCTCTCTCTGGCTGTATTTCAGGGGTAAACATTGCCTCAGGGTTGCCAGTCTCCATATGGGGCCTGGAGATCTCCCAGAATTACAACTGATCTCCAGATGACAGATATCAGTTCCTCTGGAGAAAACAGCTGCTTTGGAGGGTGGACTCTATGGTATTAAACCATGCCGAGGTCCTTCCCCTCCCCAAACCCTGCTCTCCCCGCGCTCCACCCCAGAATCTGCAGGAGTTTCATATCCTGAAGTTGGCAACCTGAATTCCCTACCTTTTTATAACAACAACAAGAAGAAGCTTTTATTTATATCCCACCCTCCCCTAGCCAGGCTCAGGGCAGCTACCAACACAATATTTTATTGTATTCACTTGCCTTAAAAACGAAACAACATAATTCACTGAGTATTTCGTTGCACCACTGAAAACTAACAATAGGTTTGACCTCTCTTGATTTTCCAGATGGTTAAGGGGCCCAGACACATATTGGGTGCCAAAGTGACCCTTTTTTCATGAACCAAATCCAGTGATCTCCTGTGCACCAGCCAACTTGAAAATAGTCATGATAATAATCATTAATGAAGTGTGGAAGCTCCTGTCCTTTTTCCCTTCCTTGGGAGACGTGCCTTAATCTCTGGCTCAAAGCCTTGTCAAATGCTGCAGCGAGGAACTGGCAAGCTTGCTGCTGCTAATGGACTGAAATCTCAACCAGGTTGTTCATTCCTTGCTGTTTCCACACCCCAACCCCTGCTATTAAATACTGCAGCAACTAGTGAAGTACCGGTTTGCTAAATTTTAGGAAGTATTGTCTAAGTGGATTTATAACAGGGTGTTTTGAGTGGATTTGAGGTTCTGCCATGCAAAAAAATATTCAGAGGAATTTTTTTTTATCTCTTGGGCTACATCAGTAATTAAAAAAGAGACTGAAACAAGGGAATATGTTGCTAAATATCTTAATTTTGGGGGGAGGACTCAGCCACTCTGAGCCCGACCTTCGGCCGGGGGAGGGCAGGGTAAAAATGTAATAAATTAATACATACATACATACATACATACATACATACATACATACATACATTTAGTTCTCTTGTTTTTGCAAACTTCATACCTTCAGATCACAAGAAACACTGGTATAGTGATTAGAGAGTCAGATGAGAATCATTCTGCCATGAAGGTCACTTGGTGTCCTAGGAGTAGTCATTTTCTCTTAGTCTAATGTACCTCACAGGGCTGTTGTAAAGATCCAGTGGAGAACAGGAGATCCTTATATGCTGTTATGAGCTCCTTGAAAGAAGGGCAGGATAAAAAAAAAGTAATAGATAGACCGAAGGTGAATGATGCAGCATATTTAGACAAGGATGAAATCCTATGCGCACGTAATGGTGAGTAAGTCCCTCAGCATGATGAGGGATAAGCATGCATTGAATTCGACTGCACAGCAATGTTAATGTTTCATGCGTCACCCACCATTTTGGTACTCAGTGGAAGAACTGCTACTGTTTTAAGTCAAACTGGATACATCCAATGAGTACAGAGAATGTTGTTCTCTTGAAATTGGTGGGATTTTAAACAGCATTCAGGCCTCATGATTTAATGGGCTTTGAATGTGCCTGCATTACTCTGAGCAGTAGAGTGCCCTGTTAGAACAATCAAGCATCCATCTTATCTAGAATTCTGATTTCAACAATTATCAGCCAACTTGGAAGCTCACTGACTGGTATTTGTCCTCAGGGATTCATATTCACAGTTCTGTTGTGTACACGGAGCTACTTCGATTTGTTCTTTCTTCGCTGGAAAAGTGTTCCAGTCCCTTGATGAGACAAACTGGAACTGCAAAGAATCCCTCCATCATCCACATTGTTTCTTTGGTGACAGAAAAGCCTAAGGGGACCTCAGAATTCCTAATCAGCCTGGAGCTTCATTGTGTAGTTTCCCGTACTAACCTACATGCACACTCCAGTCATCTTCAGAGGCACTGCTTCAGTTGTCCCTGCCATCTGTACCTTCACATGATGGCAGCCTGAGAAACGGCCTTCTTAGTTGTGGCACCAAAAACTCTGGAACTCTCTCCCCAGGTAGATTGGTCTTTCTTCCCACTGTTAGTGTCTTTTGCCGGCAGGTGAAGACTTCTTTGTTTTATCTTGCATACCTACAATAGCGGGTGCTTGCCCCCGTTCTGTTTTTATTTATGTTTTAATTGAATTATTTTATAATTTTAATTGTATTTTAATTGCTCAAATGTTTTAATTTTTTTTTATGTTTGAGGCCTAGTGGACCCTGATAGGGTGGAAAGGTGGCATAAAATGTTTTAAATAAATAAATAAATATGGAATTTTGCTTTTTGCTATTTCCCAGCCCAACCCTATCAGAAGGATTGTAGTAAGGAAGCATGATGTGAAGTTAGGGTTGTCAACCTCCAGGTACTAGCTGGAGATCTCTCACTATTACAACTGATCTCCAGTTGATAGAGATCAGTTCACCTAGAGAAAATGGCCACTTTGGCAATTAGACTCTATGGCACTGAAATCCCTCTCCTCCCCAAACCCTGCCCTCCTCAGGCTCTGCCCCAAAAACCTCCCACTGATGGTGAAGAGTGATCTGGCAACCTTAACTACAGCTGTCCTGGGATTGTCCCCCACCCCAAAAGCTGAACACTGGTTCATTCACCTCCTTCTCTAGTTAAAGGACAACAGGGCACAGAAAAGTCTCTGCCTGCCCGGCTACGGAAGCAGAGATGATCACGTTAGATGGACCAGTCTTCTGACTAAGCGATAAGGCAGCTTCAAGTGTTTATATGAGAGATAATTCCTCCCATTAAAAATCTTCTCAAAGGTTTGGATCTATACCAGAACCCCAGTTATATGTGCCCCAATTTCCGATGTCAATTGAATGGTCACAAGGGACAGAGCCTTTCCTATGTTGGCACCTGACATGTGGAACACAGCCTGTGTTGCTATTTGCCTGGTGCCTACCATTTGGAGTTTTGGGTACTTAGTGAAGACATCCTGATCCTATTATGCTTATGGCAATTAACGGAGTTGGTCTTGGTATTCATTTAATCTCTTTTTATTCCTTTCAATTTTTGCTGCTAAATGTTTTGTGAGTATTGTATTTTTTCTGTTTTTACTGATGCAGGTTTTTTTTTTATTATTACTGTGTCATTTATGATGGTTTGAACTTTGTTGCAAACTATCTCAAGAGCTATGGGCTTTGAGGCAACATAGAAATATTTCAAATGGATGAATATATGTGTAAATGACAACACTAACCGACTCACGAGCTCACAGAAACTATAAGTCAGCTAAATTCTGTCTTGGTGTGTTTTGCCAGAAAAATGGTGACAATTCTATTGGGAGGATCTATATAAATAAGCAAGGACGTATGTGCATACACACCACCAAGAATACATACAAGTTAATAATGGGAAAAGCCGCAGCTTGGGCATCGACAGAAGATCTTGTATCAAGTGGTGAACGCTACATCTTTCAAACTATCCAATGGTGATTATACGACCATGAAAGACAGCTCTTTCTTCCACACTCCCCAATAATTTGTTCTCCAGGCACTTTAGGCATTACTATAACCTATGGATCTTGCACCAACTACCTATATAATCTAGCCCTACCATTCCAGAGAAGAACCTTCATGTTGGCAAGATTAAACGCCTTTCCATCGGCAGTGACTCATGGCAGATTTCTTTGTACACCTCACAATGCCCGACTATGCGCCCGTGACTCAAGAGTCCCCGACTCTGTGGAACATATGCTATTGGACTGCCCACTCCACAGCAAACCTCGCCATATAATGCTCAGCCATCTGTCAGATTCTTGGCATGTAAGATCAAAAAGGGATATGACTTGCTTCCTTTTAGCAGATCAGGATAGTAACCTCACTGCTCTAGTAGCCTCCTTTTTAGCTACAGCCCGCTCTGAATCTCCAAAGATCATCCAGTTCAAGAGAGCTCAAGTATTATATAAACTGTAATTTTAATCGATATATTATCATTACTAATGAATCATAAGAATGATTTTAATCCTATCTTCGCTGGCCGTTTCAGCGTGTTTTATTACTTCAAGATGCCAATAAAGGTATTGTATCGTAAGTTAATAATTTTCTTCTAGAATAGAAAAGGACCCCTTCTACCCCACCTCCAGAGACGAACTCTTTGGAAGGATAAAACAAGGTGACTCAATTTCATATGGCACTAGAGGAAGTGTTTGGTGGAGGAGGGTCTGGGGTTGAGCTGGAATGCTGGCCAAGACTGATTGCTTTTCTAGTGGCTGTAAGGATAGAATTAATTTTGAATTGGAAAGGAATTATGTGAACTGCCTGGCATTCAGTGGGTTTGTCATAGTTTTTCACTTATAAATGTACAGGCCCTGATTAGTGTTAAAGGCTCCAAGTGACAAAGACAAGTATTAATGTAAAGGCTGTGGGTTGTAAATCAATAGTTTAAATAAATGATTTGAACTGTTCATTATGGAAACTTCATTCTGAGAATAATTATATGTCTAAAAGTCAAAGTGAGATTTAAGTCCTCTGTTGATCTACAGAGATTTGGCAGTCATCATACATACTTAATCAGTCACAATGTACCTCTAGGCTTTAGATTGTAACTTCCCTTTACTAAGGAATACAGTAAATGATGTGTGTTTGTTCAAATTAGTTCATCCTACGGGCAATAGCTGCATTTGTAAAAGTGGCTGCTGAGGGCTCGCTGGAAGCATACCCCAGTGTCCACTTGTTGCAAGCCCATTAAGTCCTCAAAGGAGAACGCTGGTGTATCACAGAATTTCTTGGGGGAAATACTTCAGTGATGGACCAAAAGCAGTCAGCCACAACTGACAGGCATTAACCAAAAATAGCCTCCTCAGAATATCTCAGGTTTAAATTACATTTGGAAAGAATGAATCAGAATACATGTTGGGGTATTTGCAGGTTTGCATTGAATAAATAGAGAGTTATCTTACATGTGAAAGTGTCCAATCTGTTTTAGACTCACCTATCTGCTTGCCACTTATTTTGGGGGATCTGGTAAAAATCTAGATGGTTTCCATATTCGACAATATAGTATAGCTTATATTGAAAGAATTGCTCTCTACACAAAGATTCCCTTTGCTCTGCCTCACGGCAGTGAGACTCAATCCAATCGTTACATGAAAACACCTTTCTCAGCAGTATGGACCACTCCAGAGTGATCAGGTCCCCCCCAGATTTTGTCGCCCTAGTATGCACCCTGTATAGGCCATCATAATTTCTATATTGTGGGATCCTGCATGGCAGGGGGAGGGTTGGGGTCACTGGGGATGTGGGGGGAGGTAGTTGTTAATTTCCTGCATTGTGCAGGGGGTTGGACTAGATGACCCTGGTGGTCCCTTCCAACTCTCTGATTCTATGATTCTATATGTGCAAGACAGGGTTGCCAGCTCTGGGTTGGGAAAAACCTGGAGATTTTTGGGGTGGAGCCTGAGGAGGGCGGGGTTTGTAGAGGGGAGGGACTTCAATGGCATAGAGTCCAGTTGCCAGGTGAACTGATCTCTATCGGCTGGAGATCAGTTGTAATAGCAGGAGATCTCCAGCTAGCACCTGGAGGTTGGCAACCCTAATGCAAGATATCAACATGGAAGATAGTTATCTCTATTAGATTCACTATGGCCTTCAAACAGCGATAGAGATCTGTACACATTTTGTATCAATAGTATCCCCATTCCTCTGATTTTAAAGAACAGAAATTGTGTAGATGGAGATAGCCTTCTAAATAAGAGCTTCATGGTTGAAATCCATAGCATGCTCTTTCTAAGAAGTAAGGCTCACTGAACTCAGTAGAACGTATTTCTGAGTAAACATATTTAGGGCCACATACATTATATGCTTCTTGCAATATTCAGGTGAAACTTTTGACTTTAATAGGATCCATCCAGGGAAAGCAGGCCAGAGAAAATCACGGTTTCCCTGTGTTTCAGACTACATATGATTATTGCATAGAAACACCCAACAGCGCTTGCAACTGATTGGTCCTCATTTACAGGGAGAGAGAGAGGGAGGGAGGGAGGGAGGGAGGGGGAGAGAGAGAGAGAGAGAGAGAGAGAGAGAGAGAGAGAGAGAGAGAGAGAGAGAGAGAGAGAGAGAGAGAGAGAGAATGAATGAATGCTGGTATAGGATAAGAACTGTGACTATAGATATGTACCAGTGTATTTGACATTAAAGGGTTTGGATGGCATTATCTGCCTGTTATATGAAAAGGAGACATTTAGCAATTTTATTGAAGCAGATGGATAGCTCATGATAGAATATGATTTTCCTTTGGTGTTTGTATTATCGTATGTTAAAATGCTGTTATTATGCAAATAAAGGTTTATGTATGTATGTATGTATGTATGCATGCATGCATGCATGCATAGGAACACCACAGCTGGCCATAAAATACATTGTTGTATGTGATGAAGCACTGGAAGCAGAGACCCCACCCACCCACCTACTCCTGCTGGCCAGCTGAATATAAAGACAGACATTCCAGAAGTGATGGTGATTGATGATGCCTGAAGTCAGAAGAATCAACTCTTGCCAGAAAATGCTTAAAGGGAGTTGAGGGAAAGCAGAGAGGAGAATTGCAGTGGGAGGTTGGTTCCCAGACTCACAGGTGGATCCTCGCTGTGGAACGGCCCTTTCCTGTTGCAAGTCTCACCAGAGCTATCAGAATCTGTTGGGATGGCTGGCCTCCTGGTGGGAGTGGAGGATGCCCAGCCCCACCTCTTATTTCCCACTACTGCTCTGATTGGTGGCAGGATAATTTTTTGAAAGGGCCATTGGGCCTATGGCATGAGGTCACTTCTTGGGAAAACCCGGAAATGACATCAGCCCTCTGCAGGAATTACGGGAAACTCTATGTCTTTACCAGATGTGATGTCCCATTGTCACCAACAGCCACCCCACATGTCACCACCCACCCCTGTATCCCGTTTCCAACCCTAGGATGAGTACTGGGAAGAACCAGGTCAACAGCTTACAAAGGCCATAAATGAGAAGACCATAAGGACAGTGCACTTAAGCAGATGGAAAAAGATACCAATGACAAGGTAGACCTGTGATACAGCTGTTCAGCCTGCTAACTAAACAATAATCCTACACTCCTTGAGAGGACCAGGATTCAGAAGATCTTTTGAGGTTGCACATATACCAGGGAATGCTATCATTCAAAGGAGTCAGCCTCATCAAAGGAGTCAGCCTCTATACCTTTCTGTGAATCTTGGCTCTTCCCTCTCATATTATAAGAAAAGCCTGATTTGTTTTAGTAGGGTTTAGTGGAGTGGGGTTAAATATTTTCAGCTGGGAATGGCCATATTCAGGAGAAGAAACTGGTGTGATACAGTGGTTAGTGTCAGACTGGAACAGGGGAGACGTGGAGTTAAATCCTACTCTGCTATATCATTTGCTGGTGTCTCTAAGACAGTCACTCTCTCAGGATAGCCATGAGGATAAATAGGGTTGCCAAGTGCCTGGTGGTGGCAGGTAAAATCCCGCCAATCCACCGGGCTGTCTGCCGACCAGCTGAGGGCTGGCGGGCAATGCGGGCACTTGCATGTGCATGCTGCGCACACGTCAATTCTGTGTTTACCCGAAAGCGACATGGACACTCTGGCAACCTCGGCTAAAACTCTATGGAAACCATAGAGTTTTGGCCAAGATCACTGGAGCGTCTGCGTCTTGTGGGGTGTGTGTGCATGCTGCGCCAGGCGCACACACGCACCGTGGCTGTGGCCCCTCAAAGCTCCTGCCGTTGGAGCTAAAGGGCCTGGCAAGTCTAAGGATAATTGATGAAGAACCATCCTGAGCTCTTTGGAAGAAAGGAAGAATTAAAAAAAAATGTGCCAGACAATTGAAATAACACTTCAAAAGAACTGACATTTACAACTGGGTATAGTTTTGCTACAGTTTGCTTTAACATTTTAATAAAGTGGCCTTGAGTTAATCGATAGACTTAGCGACTGAAATGCAGTGCACACCGGGTGTCGATAGCTCCATGGTCCAGCCCATCTCTGTAATGTTTCACCTCCTCAAAGTGCAAGGAGAAATTCCAATAGCCACAGGAAGTTATTTCTTTCTTCCTTCAGAGAAGACCAGAATTAATTCTGGATTACATTATGGGGAGGGGATCTTTGTGTAAAAAGGAGTCATTGTGAGAAATCGATATTTGTGCCCAAGTGATTCATGTTAATTAATGTCCCTGCATTTAATAATAATAGAATTAATATTGATCAGTCCCTTGCTATAAAATGTTGCCTTGACATCTCTTACTGGAAATGGAAAGTTTCTGGATGACCATGGACTTTTAATAGGTTACCATGAGGAAAAGAAGACAGCTGCCTATAATTTCAGGAACAGGAGTTATGGTTGGCTTTAATCTTCTGCCTAAAATAAATAAAAATATTCACCTACAGACTGAATCCAAATTCTTTACATTTTGGGCAAAAATTTCCAATCTGCTGGAAATGCTTCCCTGTCTGGCATTTTTGTGCCCCTTAGAAAGCTGCTTATTCATTTTGTCACTCTTATTCTCAGTTGCTGTCACCTGCCCTCATTGATGTCTTCATTTTCCCAAATGGAACTGATGACATAAGGTTGTGGTGTCTTCAGATTCAGTATATGTCCCTGACTGGGTGTAACCAGCCAACTATATTTGTCCAGAAGAAGCAAATGTAAAAGGAAGCAGGGGTTTTTTTTTTTATTGTCTTGAGATTTATACTCTGCCATATTATACCATAGAAATCTTTGGATGGCCCAAAAGCAGCTTCAAACATATCTCTGAAGTAACAGCTTCATGTAACAACAATCATGATAGGAAAAGTTGAGGGCAGCAGGAAAAGAGGAAGACCCAACAAGAGATGGATTGACTCAATAAAGGAAGCCACAGCCCTCAAGACAGCAAGGCTGTCAATGATAGGACATTTTGAAGGACTTTGATTCATAGGGTCGCCATGAGTCAGAAGCGACTTGACGGCACTTAACACACACAACAACAACTAGGGGGGGTCTCTAGCAACATCAAGTATGATAAAGAAGAATCATCATACACTCAATTGAGGAGGGGTGATCAACCTGGCTTTTAACATGTGTCATTTAGGAGGTATGTAGCTGTTCCACAAGCACATCTCTTCACTTGTGTAAGGTGAGTTAGCCACAGGAAATTGTCACCTGGAAAAAGATATGTAGGATCAGAGACTAACTGGATCGGTCACATTTCCCAGCCCACTAAAATGGCTATGTTTCCATCCGAAAACTGAATATTAGTCACAGTTTTGTTCAATTGGTTAAAAAACAAGACTATTTCAAATTAATAAGAATACTTATGTACATCTCAAACAAATAAAGATTTCCTTCAAACACAAATGGAAAGGGCTTTAACTTATTGTTAAATATAAATTTACAATCAGATCTGAGGTCGGCCAGACACCAACTGGAGATAGTCCCATCAATGCAAGCACCAAATGAATACTCACAAATGAAATGCGCTTTCATAAATCATTCTAAAGTCATATTCCCAGTACACCTTCTGATAAATAATGAATACTTAAAGCAAGACTGTTAGGCATACGGCTTGGATGCGAGATCTGGCCCTAGAAGGAGTTTACGAGACTGCCTCCTTCTGTTACCACAGCTCTGCCGATCCTTTGTCATGCTGCACTGGCATTGCTTTAAATATCACCTCCTACTAGTTAACACAGTGGGGGCAGACAGTCTGGATGAGATAGTAAGAGACCTGGGCTGGCAACCTAGAAGATCAGAAGGGGCGGGTTGCCGTCACTCCAGAAGAAAGAATTGGCCAGAGATACAATACTCTAAGTGCAGTGCTATCTTTTGGAATAAAAGCAGTACATCCAAAGGGAAAAGGTCGTCAGATGTCTATTTAAGCTGGAGACAGAATAATTTATACTGAATGATGCACTTTATGGATGTGGGTAGCATTTCCATATCAGTGCTTTTGGCAAATATGGTCAAGATTTAACCCAGCCTGCTTTCCAATGTTAATCATCTACTTTTTAGCATATTTGTCATTTCTCTTTTACATGGTAAATTAACAGTGCCATCCAATACAGAGTTACACCCTTGCAAACCCACTGACTTCAATGAGAAGGGCGAAATACTGTTTAGGGTGGTACTGTAAATATATAGTAAAATCCTGGTAAAGCAGTATCAATCTTCTCGTTGAATATAAAAGGGGGATTTGAGTGCATTTGCTATTACAATAGGCATTTGTGCTATTTTACACTTACTGTTTTCAGCACAAATCAAATACAGAATTTGCAAATTACTGCAGAAATTTTGTGACCCGGTAAGTGGAATGCAGAATTCACACATTTGCTGATTTGATTTGAATGGTTCATGGGATTTTCTTTTAAAATGAGGAATAAAAATGTGGCTGCAAACATGTTTTGTCCTAAATAAATCTGGGCGGAAAAACAAAACAGATTACTCTGTTAAGGAGAAATGATATATAGGTAAACAAAAAACAGTAGATGATTAGGGGAGGGACCATGGCACAAAACCCCAGGTTCAATTCCAGATATCTCTACTCCAGGTATCTCTACTCCAATGGATCAGGTAGCAGATGATGTGAAAGGGCTTGACCTGTCACTCATGAGAGCTGCTGCCAGTCAGAATATTGAATCCAGCCAGGTTTTTCATTCAGTTGCCCCTAAACCCCATACTTTCTACATACCCCTATCCCATAAGACTTTTGTCTATGCACATCCCTTGAATCCCAAAATAGCCTGTTAGTGGTCAAAAAGGGACCCTTCCTCCTTTTTTCACCAGCAGGCAAGGTGGTTGGATCAGACCAAGAGTAGACAAAAAATTATTTAAAACATTTAAATAAAACCTATGAACACATAAACAGACAAACAGACAGGAGAGCTAATAAGAGTTAATGAGGGAATGCCAGTTTTGTTTTGTTTTTAAAGTGTTTTAAAGTATGGTGGAAGACAACAATTTATCTGGGGAGAGTTTTCCAATGATTTGGTGCCACAACTGAGAAGGCCCTTTCTCACATTGCCAGTCATCTAGTCTCAGACAGTGGCGTAACTTGAAGCAGAGTCTCCAAAGATGACCAAAGTGGTAGGGAAGATTCATATGGGAGAAGTCAGTCCTTTGATGGATTATAATTAGGCTTGTTCCATGCATCTGGTTAGGCCATAACTAGTGGAAAAACTAGCAGGTATAGTGTGGATTGTTAGATCACAGCTAGATTTCTATTCCCAAGATTGCCTTGTTTGGCAGGTATAGGCGATATATATAGCAGGTATAGGCTATAACTAGCAAGTATAGTGTGGATAGCTAGATTTCTATTCCCAAGAAATTTCTATTCCCAAAATTGCCTTGTTTGGCTAGATGGGTTGCAAAGGGGACACCACTGGTGCTCAGTAGCATCAATCCAGCCCTTAGTTACCAGAGTGGCATATACTGAGAAGAGGTTTAACACCTCTCAGCACAACTGTGGATATATTGACTAGGATAAATAAAACCAGAAGATGTACTAGGCAAGTTTGGAAGTTGGGTAAATTTACCTACAACTCTGGTACCCATTAGAGGGTACCTGTTAGTAAAAAATGGATGCTCTATTTAATCTTTAACAATATAGATCAGCCAACAATAAAATTCAGATTAATCCCAGTGCCTTTATTGGGGAGAGTTGTAGGTACAAAGTAGCTTTTTTCCCTAATCTGTATCTTTACTTGCTGATTGTTCTTTTATTATGGCTATGATTTAGAATGATTGGCTTGATGCCTCTTCAGCTGTAAATTAGGCTACAGGAAGGGAAGGGAATCATTCAACAGTTTTCAAATGTTTGCTTAAAGAAATTGACTTTGCAATCAGTTTGTCTCCTGTAAATAATCCAATGGCAAACCACCTCTAAATGTATCTTGCCTTGAAAACCTTACGGGGGTTGCCATAAGTCAGCTGCGATTTGATGGTTAAAAAAAATTGTTTTCCATCTGTACACTTCGCCTCATAAAACACAGGTATGTGAATTGGCTCAAAGATTTAAAATGTGGGAACTAAAAACAAGACTATTAACAAGAAGTGAGAAACAACATTTTAGGATCCAGGATCACCCTAGGGGCCATGGAAGTGGGCAATTAATTTGGTTTCTTTTCATATGTTTGCTTTTGATATATGTATTCTAAGAACTGCCCCTCACTGAACCACTGTCTGAGGTTTCATGGAGGGTATCCTGCATTTGATCAAGTCCCATCTGTTGTCCCAATATTGAAGCATGAGTCGAGCATGATAAGGAAAGGTAAAACAGGTCTGAAAATATTCTGCTTCCCTCACAGTAAGGATAATTTGAGAGCGATGCTTATGGGAGCTATGCTTATTGAGAGCTATGCCTACTTTGGAAAGAATGGATGCTGTGGCTCCACAACGCTTTTTTTCTTCCTACTCTCAAGAGACGCTGTCTGCATATTATAATAAGCAGTCTACAATAGAGTATTCTTCCCATTATCTGCACTTTGCCATTTATGAAATTCAGCCTGTTGATTTGTTTTAAAAGAGGCAATTTGAAAATTGCTATTAATAACCAATATTGAATTACACCGTGAATACATATTATACAAAAAAGTTATCATTTTGTATGTGCCATAGGAAAAAAAAAGCCCTGGATCTAAGAATTAATGCAAGCCATTTATACTTTATGAATCCAAAATCCTCCAGGATGTCCCCAAGTGCAGGAGTTTGCTCATGAATCAATGTGCTCGCTAAAGGAAATGTAAAATCAAATGTAGACAGACAGCTCCCTATTGAATACATATCCACTGAGACTAGGGAACACTTGTACTTCTAGAAGGGTGTGGAATAAATTATACTTGAAAGAATAATATTCTTCAGATACACCTATTTGGGTTGGCAGTAGGCCTCGTGCACTCTTCAGGGAGCTGCCATGACAACCACAGTAGACAGGTGGGTCTGGATGTGTGCGTTCTTTGCAGAATGGCAGAAGACCAGAAAAAAGAATCAATATTTAATGTGGAAGCTGCTTCAGACCCTCACATGCATAATTGATTTCCATGATGTGGTACAGACAGGCCAGAATCAAAGCCCTACAACAAAGCTAAAGAGTGAATCCAAAGCTCTCAAAGGTCCTGCTCTTTGACATGGCTCAAAGTAGCATTTTATTGAAACAGCCCATGTTCTGTGATTTTGAGTTTTATGTGTTCTTTACATCTGAGCACTTCTGGGAGTCATTTATTTTGTTCCATCCTAGGGTATAACAGAGCTTGTAGAACATTTTTGGAAACCATGAGTCAACTGGGAGACCAGGCAGAAGATACCAATGCCTTCCCTACATCCAACAGATTAAGGTGGCACTGTTATTTATCTGTTTTAAAATCTACATTTCTTTCCTTAGATATTTATATTGCACTTTCTTTCCCAATGCAGTTTACAACATAATTCTCCCCTCCTTCATTTTAACTTCACAACAACCCTGTGAGGTAGGCTAGGCTGAGAGAAAGTGACTAGCCTAAGGTCATACAGCAAGTTACCACCATGGTTAAGTGGAGATTCAAACTCAGGCCTCCCAGATCCTAGTCTGACACTCTATCCACTAAACCACACTAGGTTCAGATGAATGTCTGATGGATCAGTCATACTTATCAATGCTGTTGGTTTTATCATTATTGAAATATGAAGAAAGTATCCTTGTACATGGGGAACACTTCATATACCATATCTCTATATTATAGGAATACTTATGGCATTACTGACCCATCAGTCTTCTGCGCTTTTCCAGTATGTGTGAATGTAAAAAAATCATATAATGTAACATTTGCTGAGTGGGAAAGTAGGCCACTGTAACAGGGATGAACCTTTCTCCCTAACCCATGATTTTATTCAGGATCTGTGGGATTACTTTGCCTCATATTCCATTCCTCTTGAGTTCTGGTTTGTGCAGCAATTTAGTGATACACATATGTACTCCTGCACATTGATGAAGCATCATAAGAAAAGATCTTGAGGAAAAACCGTATAACGATATCAAGATGCTTGTTTTACAGAGCACACAGACTTGGGGAGGGGAGAGGAAGGAGACACAAATGACCCAAAGGAACTGATACCTGTGGCAAAGTATGCATGCTTGGTGATCTGACAAAATTCAGAAATTAAAAAATGGAGCAAACAAGAATGGCTTGGTTCTTGTGGGTAAATCTCTGACGATGTGAAGAATTTCTGTCAACAGAATGGGACTTCCTCCCCTCCCTCTCCTGCTGCAACCCAAAGTGATCTCTGAAATGTTGCTCATCCCAGGACCAACATGGGGAAACCAAAATCTGCAGTAGGAGGGAGAAACCAGAAATCTCTGCTTCCATTAGCAAAAATTTCCCACGGAATTCAACCCAATGCTAATGCCTTGGTTCTACTGATGAAAAATAATATCACAGACTTTCAAAATGCATGAAAAATCAGGATGAGGAAAATTTCAAAACTATGCTTATTTTAAAGTTGGCTATATAATACATATAAACATCACATCTTCCAAAAGGTTTGGATAAGAAAAGAATCAAACGACACACATTTTTAAATAGGCTACCTTGTTAGGGTTATGGAGGGAATTCATTAAGGGCATCTGTGAGGAACTGAAAGGGATTCAAAACCATATCCCTCGGAGGTTTCTAAATCCAGTGTTAAAAGTACGATTGCCAACCTCCAGGTAGGACCTGGAGACCTCTCAGAATTCCAACGGATCTTCAAACAACAATAATTTATCTTTCTGGAGATAATGGCTGGAGAAAACCTCTGGAGAAAATGGCTTCTTTGCAGGGTGAACTTCATGACATTATACTCCACCGAGGTCCCTTCCCTCCCCAAACCCTACTCTCTCCAGGCTCCACCTGCAAAATCTCCAGTTATTACCCACCCCGGAGCTGGCAACTCTAATAAAGGTGCCTGCCTTCTCACAATATTTCATGGGGATTTAAAAATATAATCTGAAAAACATACTGTTCCACATATGAACATTTTTTGCTGAGGAAAAAATATTTCCCCTTGACATACAGTTAAATATAGGAGATATGATAACATGCAACATGAACGTAACAAGGTATGAGCAAGAGGGATTTGCTTTTGACTAGTAAAGAAAGAGGCTTACCAATTCACAAATTTATTACAAGATTAGCCCTTAATGCCTGATAATCACCTTGTCAAGGAAAATTTCATCTCTGTAGAATGTAAATGAAATGCCAGGATGGGCCTTGAGCCTTGCTGCTGAGATGTCCAATATTTTCCTCAGCAATTTAGAGAGAAAGAGAGAAAGCCAACAGCCTCTCTAGCACCGCAACCAGTGTAGTGTGGCAAATGCTTGTCAATGATTATTGCAGAATTTCAGTTGCTGATGATGCCAGTTTACAGGAGTCTTTAGGAAGCATGCAAGAAAAATCGAGCACTGTTATCGTTATTCTAAAGATAGTGCTCAATCACATACACAACCCTATTTCTTAAGTGACACTATGGATGTTTCCCATTCCTAGGCTTGCCGACTACCTTGTGGGGTGGGCAAAAGCCTTCCCATCCACCGGGCTGCCCACCAACCCTCAGCTGGTTGGTGGGCAGAAGAGAGCCAGCAGAGGGACAATGTTACGATATCACTTCTGGGTTTACCCAAAAGCAACATGGATGCTCTAGTAATCACCCTCAAAACTCTCTGAGTTTTGGAGGCGATTGCTAGAGCATCTGGTCGCTTCTGGGTAAACTTGGAAGTGACGTTAGCATATTGTGTGGGTTGCACACACCGATCGTGGCCGCAAAGCTCCCACCGGTGGCAAGTATCGACTTGGCTACCCTACTCATTCCAGATGGGTATACTGCATAGCGAAGCAACAGCAAACACCAAGTTTCCCTTAACTTAATAGTTTATATATTAACTCTGAAACTTCAGGGCACATAACTTGGCTTGAAAAAGGAAACATAACAATGCTTAACAAAAGCTATTTCTTGTCTGCTAGGTCCAGAATTATCCTTGCCTGATTCTGAAGTAGGGATGCCGGCCTCCAGGTGGGACCTGGGGATCAATACGAGATCAGTTCGCCTGGAGAAAATTGATGCTTTAGAGGGTGGACTTTATGACTTTATACCCCAATGAGGTCCCTTCCCTCCCCAGGCTCCATCCCCAAATCTCCAGGAATTTCCCAACTTGGATCTGGCAACACTATGCCCTCATCCTCCGCTGGTGGCCAGGGGCGACCTGACAACCCTATTCTGTAAAGTTTGTGTAGGCCCAGCACTCCTACAGGTTACTAGCAGGCATGTGTAACTGTGTCCCCCTGACCCTCCTACTTGCACTGAGGCTTTCTGGGTTAGCCTCTTAAAGAGGGGAGCCATGTTAGCCACAAAACAAGAGGGAGGCTTGTGACACCATAAATTCCAACAGCCCCCCCGCTCTCGCCCCCCGAGCATAAGATTTTGTGGATAAGAGCTCAGTTTTTCAGCTTCATTGCATATATCTGCATTATGTAGACATTTTATTTATTTATTTAAAACATTTATTAGCCACCTTTCTCCCTTCTGGAACTCAAGGCAGCTTACACTATAACTATTACAAAAACACATTAACAACAATATAAATAAAGCAACAATGATAAAAACATATAAAAGGTCACAAATTAAAAAAAAAACCTGTTAGGACTGCCGATAAATAAAAAATCAGTCAAATAATTAAAAAATCAGTCAAATGCAGCCTTAAATAAACTGTCTTCAACTGCCTCCTGAAGATTGACAATGATGGAGCCAGGCACACTTCCCTGAGAAGGTTGTTCCATTATCATGGGGCTGCCACCAAAAAGACCCTCTCTTGTGTGACCATCAGGCATGTTTCTTTGATTGGTGGGATGGTCAGGAGGGCCTCTCCCTGAGATCTTAATTCCTCCGGTTTTTATTGTCTTGCTTCAGTTTACAACCGAGCTGTTGATTTCTGCGGAACCAAACGTGGTCCTTCTCAATGAGATGTTTTATTACATGCATTTAATATAGTTTATTCTAGGTTTATTCTGTGTTTATTCTTGTGGGACACTGTATGCTTCTATCATTCGATGTAATTATTCTGAACGCAATTCTTGATTAGAACACCCAATACGCATATCAGAATTTTTGTGGTCTACGTTGCTGTTCTTTTTGCTAATCTCCAGGAACTAGCTGGAGTTCACCCGCTATTACAACTGATCTCCAGCCGATAGAGATCAGTTTAGTTGGAGAAAATGGCTGCTTTGGCAATTGGACTCTTTGGCACGGAAGTCCCTCCCCTCCCCAAACCCCGCCCTCCTCTGGCTCTGCCTCAAAAACCTCCCGCCGGTGGCGAAGAGGGACCTGGCAACCTTAGATAGCAGAGAGCCTTGGCAAACAATAGGTACTGCCTTCAGTTCCCAGGAGCTCTGGTGGGATAATAATGTAATGCATAAACGAATGCAAACTATTTAATCACACAAACATTTTAAATACAAACTATTTAAACACATAGAAGGCATAATTCAATGGCTTCTTTTCTCCATTTTCTTATTTGTCTCCTGATTAAACATCTCACAAACAATAGATGAACACTTCCACAGTTAATCTCCTGTACTCTAAATGTACACGTACCTACTCAGAAATAAGTTCCATGGAATTTATACACACTTCCAAGTAAACATGCGTAGGATTGTACTGTATATGGAACAGTGCATTTTATCTCTCTTGCATCTGGCTTTTCATATTGCTGAAACCTGGAAAAATATTGAATCTCCCTAAGAAAAAGAGGACTGATATTATCAGGTCTCAGATAATTCCTTTTATTGAACATTTTGTCTATTTTTCCCTCTCTTTGCATATCCAAAGCATTTTTGTTTCATCTCATGATCCTTTTAAACTTCTAAGAATCCCACACTTTGCTGAGCTGGCATTCTTATAACACTTTGTTCTTCCCTCCTACAGGTACAGGGCAGACCAAATACATTTGCAAACCACACTGCTTCTTTCAGCCCTCAGAACTAAAAGACAGCAGTAGTGGGGAGGAGGCAAAATTTAAACAAAAACAAAAAAACTAGAAGACCTAGATTTTATTCCCTAAAAAGTTCATATCGAACAATCATATTCTTTAGGATATACATTAAGTCCATGTAGCTCAGCATTCTCCAGTGATGAACTGCAGTGGCTTCCCGAGTCTCAGACTAGATTTAAGAATGGGGTGGCAGAATGCTGTGTTGGATAGAATGGATTGTGCCACTGTACACTGCAGTTGAAAGATCATATTTTGGACTATATGTTTATATTTTTTAAAAAATGATCACAGCCAATAAAAGTTTTTTTTTACGCTTTCTGCTTATTTCACTACTTTTTAATACAAACAAATAAATAGATTCAAAGACAGAATCCAACTCCTACATTGTGAAGCGGTATATTCTGTTTCACCACCTCACCATTCTGAGGTCTTAACTCTAACTGAGCATTGGGAATTGCCATGATAACAGTAACTAATATTTTCTGATTTTCATTTTTATTCTATTTTATTTTTATTCTAAATGGGATACTTGGATCTCTCAACATAAAAACCTAAGAATCGTTCAGTTACTACTTGTTTTCCCCTTTTACCTGTCTGACTGTAATGCCCAGATATAAGGGCTGGTATAAAATACTATGTACACATATGCACACACATGGAAGCTTTGGGGAAGTTGGCATCCGGGAGCCATGAACTAACAAATCATGCTCTCTATGCCTGGTACGGCCTCACACCAGTAGAGAAAAAGCTCTAAATTACCTTCATCCTCAGGAATGTGGTTTCTGGTTACTAAGCTCACAAGATCAAGCACTCACTTAGTGACGCCTTCGGGCAATATCTATAGGCTATACTATTAGAGTGGAGTAGACACCTAACGTGTATTGGTGCTTTTGTGTATCAATCTGCTTGTCAGCAGCTATGGGCCTGTCCCATACGAATGCATAAATGATACTGACTTTCCTTTGTTCGTTGGTGAGTAACCTTGCATCTTATCTGTGGTTATTTCATCCCAGGTCTGTGTTTAGCTAAATAAAGAACTGTTGCTCTTAACTTGACCTCCTCCGTGTTGTCTATCATTGGCCTCTGTAAGACAACCAAGCATTTCATGACCAGAGGCTCTCCCTCTCCTCTCTCAATGCACCTGCCAGAGAGCATTGCATTCGACTGAAAAGAACTTGTTGGTAGTCCCTGGCCCTAGATCCATCTGGCGGTCCGCAACCAGGGCCAAGGCTTTTTCGGCCCTTGCCCCAGCCTGGTGGAACTATCTGTCAAATGAGGCCCATGCCTGGCAGGTAGGGTTGCCAGGTCCCTCTTCACAACTGGTGGTAGGTTTTGGGGGTGGAGCCTTAGGAGGGTGAGGTTTGGGGAGGAGAGAGATTTCAATGCCATAGAGCACAAATGCCAAAGTGGCCATTTTCTCCAGGTGAACTGATTTTTATTGGCTGGAGATCAGTTGTAATAGCAGGAGATCTCTAGCTAGTACCTGGAGGTTGGCAACCCTACCTGCGGGACCTAGCCCAGTTCTGCAGTTTGTAGATCAGCTGGTTTCCCTGCCACTCCCCCCACCTCCCTTTTTCTTCCCCTTCCCTCCTATTTCCTAATCCTTCCCTTCCTGAATTTCTTTTCTGTTTCTTCTCCACCCCTGCTGCTGTTTGCCTTCCTGGTCTTGGGCCAGTGGGCCCCTTGGAGGTTATTGGCCTCGCTGACTCCATCTCTGGCCATCCTCCTCAGTGGGGATTTTTATAGGAGCTAGTATCGAATTAGGCCACCATCTGCATTTAAATTGAGTTTAGCTTTATAGTTTTAAGTGATATGCTTTTAAACATTGATGTATTTATATCTCTGTATTTACTCAGATGGTAGCTGCCCTGAACTCAGCAGTGCTGGGATGAGGTATGAATCCAATAAATAAATAAATAGGTAGATAGCTAGATAGATAAGTTTTCACAGATAATTTCCTCTCTTCTGCCCTTTATTCAGATTTAATTCAGACCCTGACTACTCCCAAAGCCTATTCTAAAGATGCTTTTATAAGCCATCTGAAAATACTGTTGTCCAGGTCACATGAGAATCCTTTAAGCCAGTTGCCCAATGGCTGCTTTACAATCACTATTTAAGGGTTAAATGTAAAGGTGGGAAGCTATCTTTGGTCATTTGTAATAAAACAATATGTGTGAGTGTGAGAGAGATTTCTAGCTTCACAGAAAATAAATACCAGGAGACTGGTTGGTTTATACAAGACTTTATTGAAGAGGGGTGAGGGGAGGAAATCCACCCACCAGCTCCCTTGCTGAGGATTACAACCAATACTCTACTGCCAAGTTCTCTGTTTAGGTAAAGTATGAGAAAAGCTGTTGTTGTATCTGTTGCTTTGTTAACTTACAAAATAGTTCCTATCAAAGAGGCAGTAAGAAATGGACAGATTTCTCTGCTTAAAAGACAGCTGTTTCTTCAATAGTAATAGGTACTATTATTAATATGCCCTAAGGTAATGTTTGCTCTGAAATATCTCTAATTGAAATAATTTACCCAGCTCCTCCGAGAATTAGGGAACTGTTTTCATCATGTTCGCACACAGCCAAATAATTATGAGATGCCATATGGAAAAGACATCATGTGGCCGATGTATTTCTGAATGTATACTTTTGAAATAATTCCCACCGATAGGTTCCTGAGCTAAATTACAAAAAGGAGATGAATAACATTCGTGAAACAGTATATGAAGCATGCTTGATCTCTGTAGGTCTACCACTGCAACGGTTGCACTGACCATGGGTCAAAGATCCCAAAATGTTTCTGACGTTATAATGTGGGGCTGCAAAAGGAAAGATGCAGCGAGGGGGCTGGGATGAGCTTTGCAGTTATTGTCTTATGCTTTTTTTGTTTAAAGGATAATGCAGGTACAATAGGGACTCATTTTGCACTCATGCCATTTGTGTATTCCTCACATTATACCTAAGCAGACTCACTTACCCGCCAGTTCAGCTCATATCCTGCTGAGAGGTTACAAGCAAGAAACCGATCGCTTGACAAACTGTTCAGATGTGTCCAAGAAAATTTGATTGTCTCTATTCTGTACAATTAGAAGGCTTCCTCAGAGCAGCTGCCTCCGACCACATCCACTGCTGCCTCCAATTTTTAAAAGGCACGTAGATAAACAACAGCAGCAGCAACAGCAAAACACCTTGACACTTTTGAAGTGAGATTTACTACTTAGGAACCTTTGTGTGCCTTCAGAGTCTCCTCACAAACTCAGCTTATGTTGCAGTCAGTTCTTGCAATCGCTTCTGAAACAAATGCTGTCCGCTGCAGAGATGCAAAAGCATGCAATACATTCCTTCTGATATTGGTCATTTAAAAGATGCACCTGTCCATGTAGGTACAAAGAGGAAACAAATTCCAAACAATTACGTGCTTTCGAATACAAATTAATCAATTTAATGACTCAGCCAGGACCCTGGGCAATATTGCCTCTTCTAAAAAATGAAATGATTTAGAAGGAGAGTTGGTTTTCATACTCCGCTTTTCTCTACCAAAAAGAGTCTCAAAGCGGCTTACAGTTGCCTTCCCCTCCCCAGAACAGGCTGAGGTAGGTGGGGCTGAGAGATTTCAGAGAGAACTGTGACTAGTCCAAGGTCACCCAGCAGGCTTCATACATAGGAGTGGGGAAACCAACCTGGTTCACCACATTACAGTCCGCCACTCATGTGGAGGAGTGGGGAATCAAACCTGGTTCTCCAGCTTAGAGTCCCCCGCTCCTAACCACTACACCACGCTGGCTCTCAATTTAGGTTTTGGACTGGACAGAAGCAGCAGACACTGCAACAACCTGGCCCTGTAACATAAGTGGCTGCTGCACAGGTGTAAAGCTGTTCACCATTAGGGATGTGTGGGTTTGGATTGGGTTGTAATTGACCATCACAAATGTGCCACCAATTTATTGATGATCAGAGCAATTATATTTGTCAAGCCAATTGTTGGAGTTCACTGAGTGCCTACCACAGCAGCGTGCATGCACACACATTCAGCTTTCATGCCTGGTCATTGTCTCTTACAGCCCAATGGTGCTTCTGCACAATTCTTTTCTCTGAAACCAAATTTAAATCAGTCATGATTGTCTTGCAAAATGTTTTGAAGTTGATCCTACTTTTCACTTTCTCATTAATGATTCAGGTCATAGGTCTAAAACGCATGGTCACTTAGCCCAGTTCCAGGCCAGTTCCCTCCCCGTTCCACCCAGAATCAAATGAACCTACATTACCTGGAATGAGCAGGGACTAAACTGTGTGCAAATGGATCCGTGTAAACAGAAAATGCTGGTTTCTGCTGAGTTTTGGCTGTTTTGGCCTTTGAGAGAGGACTCATTGGGCTGGACCAGGCAGCAATCACTGTGTGACTTGATACCCAACTGCACGACTCACCTAAGCCTCAGTGATATGATGTCACTGTTGTATATTTGTACAACAGACTGATAGATAACAGACTAGAATGAAACAGATGCAAGTGCAAATTGAAGTATCTTTTTTGTAGCAGCTTAGGTAAGAGGTTTGTGCTCTTTGTTCAGTTTTATTTTTTACTGGTTAAGTTCAGTTCACTGAAATTCAGCCGTGGAACCAGTTGTTTAGGTGGGTAGTGGGCTCTCTCTTTCTGGATGTATCAAAGCAGTGGCTAGAAAGCCAGGAACTTGTCAAGAATGCTCTAATTTCAGGTATTTCCTGCACTGGGCAGTAGACTGAAGGCCACTTCCAACTCTATGATTCGATGAGTCAGTCTGCTCACTCTTGGGACTTTATGCCCGATACAAGCAGAACTACCATGGTAGGATATGTGAAAGTTTCTAGAAGGGCAAAGACCCTTTCATCTGCCCATAGTTTAAATGACCACATTTCCTTTTTCTGTATCATAGGAAGGTATGGAAAGTGGAAGTGTGTTCTTTTTTATGCCTCTTGTGAAATGGCCCTGAGGCTTAGGCTCACTGTTGGACTGGGAAACAACCTTTGGGGCTTTCCCATTTCTTGCCCTTGACATTTTTACACTTCCCTTCTAATTACAACTGACATTCCCACCCTGTCGACTCGGTTTGACCACACATGTTTCTCCTTCATATTTTAAAGATGTTCTGTTCAAAGTCTACTGTGGGGCCACACATTTCATCATCCTGGTGATTAAATGGACTTTTAAACAAAGGTAACATTTTCAGAGAGTTATGAACTGTTATCTTTTCTCCAAGAGCTTGAAATAGATATTTATAGTACCCTTGTGTTTTCTGGTTCAGTTAATGCAACACAGGAAAGGTAAAGCGTCTCAAATTCCAGAGTATTCCTCCCTTATTTTTTAAGAAAGGTCCTTTGGTGTGTAGCTTGATTAAAGCACAGCGAGAAGGTCATTGCCCAAACTTTATCTTCCCTAGTTTCCCACAGCATGTATTCCTCACAGGGAACATTTTCTCAGCTCAGGTTATTTCCAGAAATGTTCTCAAACCAAAAGAACAGTCCTTGCAGTAAAACATTTCATTCCCACTTTTTATCCTTTATCTCACAGTCCTCTGTTGACAGCACTTATGTTTCTTCGATTGACTGGGCCAAGAACAACAGAATTAATGATGTTGTCTCTTTGTGAGTGCATTATGGTTTCTTTTTTTCCTCCTCTGACCTTTCAGACATGGGAATCTTTTGTTTGTCATATTTCTTAAGAAGGGGGAAATCCTCTTCGTTTACACTGTTGCTGACAGTTTCAAGCCTAATCCTAAACTGTGCAGACATTAAGGTGACCGTAACAGCTGAGCAAACTTTTCCATAGGTTTTCCATTGGTGCATGCAACCCACACTTGAAAATCTGAGAAAGATAGATGTGCACTTCAATCCTAATCATGCACACTTTGACATATCTGCACTTATTTAACCCTCCACCCTTAAAACACTCACAGGATTAGAGCTATATTAAACTTTCACTTCCAGACTTTTTGAGGCAAATGTGGTCTTTCAAGAGGCAAGAAAAAGTCACAAAAACAGCCTCCCCATTAGGGTTGCCAACCTCCAGGTAATAGCAGAAGATCTCCTGCTATTACAACTGATCTCCAGCCAATTGAGATCAGTTCACCTGGAGAAAATGACCACCTTGGCAATTAGACTCTATGGCATTTAAGTCCTTCCCCTCCCAAACCCCACCTTCCTCAGGCTCCACACCAAAAATCTCTCGCCGATAGCGAAGAGGGATTTGGCAGCCCTACTCCCCATAGTAGTCTTTTCTCTTAGCTCCAGGCACCCCCCCCCCAATGAAGACACAAGACAACAGCATTGGGTTTACCAAGTTTATGTAAAATAATTAATTATGCAGATCTACACCAAGAAAACAAAAGTAATGACTAAAGGTAGGGCTGTTGATTCGGTTTGGGCCGAACCGAAAAACAGCCTAATTTCCCCTGATTCGGCTGTTTTTCGGTTCAGATGAACCGAACTCAAAAAAGGCGGGAAACGGGGGAGACGAATTTGCCAAATTCGGCGGTTCGGTGAATAAATTCGGCAGATTCAGCCCCCCCCCCCGCACCTTCACGGGGCTTCCATGAAGGCGCGGGGAGGGGGCCCTTTAAACAGGTCTGCGCCTCCCAGCTGGGAGGCGCAGATCTGTTTAAAGCGCCCCCTGCCAGCCCTGCCAGGAGTCCCGGCAGGGCTGGGGGGGTCTGGAAACCCTCTGCGCTGCCTGCGCAGACAGCGCAGAGGGTCTTGCCAGCCCCCCCAGCCCTGCCGGGAGTCCCGGCAGGACTGGGGGGGCTTTGAATAGAGGGGTTTGAAAAACCCCCCTCCCGGGACTCCCGGGAACGCAGGCGGGGGGCTGCCAAGCGCCTCTGCGCTCTCTGCGCAGAGAGCGCAGAGGGGTTTGAAGACCCCCCGAGTGCCCCCAGTGAGCTTCCCTGGAGGTGCGCGGCGGGCCCTTTAAACAGATCTGTTTGAAGACACCCCCCCGCGCGCCTCCAGGGAGCTTCCCTGGAGGCGCGCGGCAGGCCCTTTAAACAGATCTGTGCCTCCCGGCTGGGCCCTAGCTAAAATGACTAAACTGAGGCTATCGTATTTTGGTCACATCATGAGACGACAAGAGTCACTGGAAAAGACAGTCATGCTAGGAAAAGTTGAGGGCAGCAGGAAAAGAGGAAGACCCAACATGAGATGGATTGACTCAATAAAAGAAGCCACAGCCTGTCAAAGATAGGACATTTTGGAGGACTTTCATTCATAGGGTTGCCATAAGTCGGAAGCGACTTTACAGCACTTAACACACACACACACACACACATCATATTATTAAATATGCTAACATATTTAATGATCAGGTTGTGCTAGGCACCCAAGCAATGGCTGTCTTTGTTGGGATGACCCAACCTGACTCCATATTTGCCCTGTGTCTTCCGCTGGCCTCATTTATCTTCACCTGTACCCAATGTGCCATGAGGTGCCCATCAGAAAGATGTTGCTCAGCACCAAGGACACTCCTTCCCAGTTGCACTGCACCACACAGTCAATGATGCACTGTTCCATCACTGCTGATGCCTCAGGGTGCTTGCTGATCACCCCTACATATCGTGATCAAACCACCCTATCCCTGCCACACATGAGGGTTAGCCTAGCCCCATCTGCTGATAATGTCCTGCAGGCCCTGATGTAGATCTGACATCTCACCCTTCTGGCAAAAGATGTACACCATCTTCCCTATACTTTTGTGGCATATCATTTTTAATGAAGTCGTGTGATTCACACATACTTCCACTGTCCAAAATAACCCTTTGCAATGAACCATTAATCTTGGCCCTTGTGTGCTTGATCCTAGTGGTCTTCAGAGCTCCCCTCCAAATCCTCCGCTGAAGAAAATTAGACCAAATGATAGTGGTCCCTGTTAACAAACTTTTTATCTGTTTTAGACCCCTAAGTATTTTCCTCATTAAATGGTAAAGGTCCCCTGTGCAAGCACCGGGTCATTCCTGACCCATGGGGTGACATCACATCCCAACGTTTACTAGGCAGACTTTGTTTGCAGGGTGGTTTGCCAGTGCCTTCCCCAGTCATCTACACTTTACCCCCAGCAAGCTGGGTACTCATTTTACCGAGCTCAGAAGGATGGAAGGCTGAGTCAACCTTGAGCCGTCTACCTGAAACCAACTTCTGTTGGGATCGAACTCAGGTTGTGAGCATAGCTTGGACTGCAGTGCTGCAGCTTACCACTCTACGCCACGGGGCTCCCTAAACTCATTAGTGACATTCTTTTCATCTCCACCAGGTTGTTTTCACCCATATGCAGGATGAGAATATTGGGACTCCTGCCCTCCCTAATAAGAACATAAGAAAAGCCATGTTGGATTAGGCCAAGGGCAATCAAGTCCAGCAGACTGTTCACACAATGGCCAACCAGGTGCCTCTAGGAAGCACTCAAACAAGTCAACTGCAGCAGTATTCTGCCCGTGTTCCACAGCACCTAATATAATAGCATGCCACTCTGATCCTGGAGAGAATAGGTATGCATCATGAGTAGTATCCGTTTTTACTAGTAACCATGAATATCCCTCTCCTCCATGAACATGTCTGCTCCTCTCTTAAAGCCTTCCAAGTTGGCAGCCATCACCACGTCTTGGGGCAGGGAGTTCTACAATTTAACTATGCAGATTGAGGTTTTGGAACAGGAAGTCAGGCAACCTGGTGTTTCCACTGTCCAAGCAACAGGTATGGCTCCAAAGCCTTATAGATATTGTAGGCATGGATTTAAACTTATTTCTCAGTTACTCACTAGGGTAACTGCATTGGAGTCTGGCCTAGGGTTGCCAAATGCCAGGTACTAGCTGAAGATCTTCTGCTATTACAACTGATCTCCAGAGGATAGAAATCAGTTCACCTGAAGAAAATGGCAACTTTGGCCATTGGACTCTATGGCATTGAAGCCCTCCCCTTCCCAAACCCCGCCTTCTTCAGGCCCCACCCCCAAAACCTCCCACTGGTGGAGAAGAGGGACCTGGCAACCCTACCTACTTGCCTAGCCCCTTTAACTGGAGATGCCAGGGATTGAACATGGTACCTTCTGCATGCCAAGCAGATGCTCTACCACTGAGCCGCAGTCAGATTGGGCTGTTCACAACATCACTGGGAGAGGGAAGCCTCTCACAGTGCCCTCACTCTGACTGAAAGGTGGGTTGCCTATTGTGCAAGCAACTTCATAGTACATCAGCGCTATGTGTCAAGACTTGTTGAGACTTCTAACTTGGCATGGTAATTCATGAAGTCCTATAATGTGGGCCACACATATCTGAAGGACCCTCTTTCCCTGTATGAACTCATGAACCATTTATGTTTTAAACTAGTTACCGCTTGTGATTCCTCTTCCTAGGACCATATTATCTTCCTCTGCCAGAAACAGTGTCTTCTTTGTTGTGGTGTCAACCCTTTAGAATGGCCTACCATTAGAGGAAAGTAATACCTCTGCAGCCTTCTTTGAAACACCCCTTCCACCTTCTGCCAGGCATATAAGGACTCAGAGACCTCTATTCCAACTTGTATTTGACAAAGGGAGTTTTGACTCTCGAAAGCTGATTCTCCAAAAATTCTGTTGGTCTCTACTGGACTCAAATCTAGCTATTCTACTGCAGACCAACATGGCTATACTTTGGAATAATCTATACAGTGTGTGCTTGTTTTTTCTTGAGTTGAGTGATTCTCATGTTACAGTCAGCACATGTACAGCTGAACATGTGATTGAAGCCACACATTTATCCATGTGCTTGTCTCCAGTTTATTTTGTAAAGTGAAAGTGTGTTCTCTCTTTCTTACAAACAGAAGTATACATGTACATGCAAGATGTACAAGTATTCACTGAAACATATGGATAGGGCTACTGATTGCATTCATCTAGAACACACACCTAATAATTTGAACACTGCCATATTTTAATGGCTGATGTTATATTTAGCAACTTCTTTTCTTGTTTTCTTTGTGTTGTATCTTAAATTATTTTGCTGACATCTTGAAGCATTCGTCTTAATTAACATGAACAAGAATTCTTGCAAGGACCTGTACATTTCTAATTAAGAATGCTGACAACTTCCAGAATGGACTGGATTCTGTCAAGGCACCAGATTCTGGTTCCATCAGACTCATTCTGTGTTTCGCTGAGGGTTATTGAACTCTGAATAAATCCCAGGGTTTGTTCAGATAGTTTCCCAAGGCACAGAAGCCTTGGTGCTCTCACAGGATACCCACTGGTATTTCTGGGTATAGTATCTTTAGGTCTGTACTGAGGCACAGCAAGATGGAATCTCATAATCAACTAACACTGACATTCCAGGCCTCAACCCAGCAAAGGGCTCCAATCTAAAAATGCTCCAAACCTGCTCTGGATTATTTCTAGATCTGTGGTAGGCAACCATCCACATGAGCACACAGACCTTGGTTGTACTTAGGCATTCCCTAGGTCTTCTAATATTGTTTAGACAAAGATTTTCAATGCTATTTGGAAAGGAAGTGGATCAAATAACTATCTGCATCCCTGATTTCACACATTAATTGGAACAATCTGCACAGCACTTACACTGTATTTGCATAATGTCTGCCTGACCAAGAACCATACTTTTCAGGGTTTCCATTCATATGGAGAAAGCAAATTTTATGCGGACCTTCAAATGAATGTGTGTAGGTTGGGAAATGGAGACTGTCACCACAATCCTTTTCCCTCCTTATGCACATTTGGAAACACACTTGAAATAACTGGGGGGGGGGGGGGGGAGAACGCTGCCAGATGACGAAAGGAAATAGGCAACTAACTATGAAAAATAAATGAAAGCCAAATTAAATTTCAAATGGATAGGAAGGTAGCTCAGTCCTGGTTCTAAAAATCGGATATCTTTGTGTGTGCCAGGGATTCTCTGTTTGGATCACAGTTTATTCACAACTTGAAAGCAGGACCCTTGAATTTCAGGGAGGGGAATGTCTGGTTGCTTTTTGAATGTTCAAAATTGTGCATTTGCATGCTGCTTCCCCAGCCCAAGCAGTCATCCATTTTGCTTGTTATATGTTAAAGCATCAGTTCAAATCACTTAAAAGGGACACAAAATGGCATTGAGAATATGTGTGCATATGTTAAGTGCCATCAAGTTGTTTTAGACTTATGGTGACCCTGTGAATTAAGGACCTCCAAAACATCCTATCATTAACAGCCTTGCTCAGGTCTTGAAAACTGAGGGTCGTGGCTTCCTTTCTTTAATCAATCCATCTCATGTTGGGTCTTCCTCTTTTCCTTCTGTCTTCGATTTTTCCTAGCATTATTATCTTTTTAGTGTATTTTTGTCTTTTTGGTAGTCCATTGGTATCCTCCAACACCACATTTCAAAGGAAACAGCTTTCTTCCTGTCAGCTTTTTTCACTGTCCAACATTTGTAGTGTGGTGCTGGAGGAAAGTGATATGAATACCATGGACTGCCAAAAAGACAAATAAGTGGGTTCTAGATCAAATCAAATCTGAACTCTCCCTAGAAGCTAAAATGACCAAACTGAGTCTGGCTACATTATGAGAATACAAGACTCACTGGAAAAGACAATAATGCTAGGAAAAGTTAAAGACAGAAGGAAGTATTGTTATAAAAGACAAAAAGTGTATTGTTTTCTTCTTTATTTTGTCCTGATCAGTTAATATATTTCTATGTTTATCTTTCAGCATGCCTAGATATGCTTTAAGTTTCCCATTGATTTCTTGGATCTTGGGGAACAGATCTCTTACTCTTCCTTTTTTATTGCTTTCTATTTCTTTACACTGGTTTTCTATTTCTTTCCACTACATGTCAGTCATTGGAATGCTGCATTTAGACTTCTGATTCTACTTCTGTGACATTTTATTTTTGCTTCTTGTCTATCTTTAGCAATTTTAAGAGTTTCATCAGTCATCCATTCATATTTTTTTTGGCTACAGGAATAGTCTTTGCACATTCTTCCTTGATAATATATCCTGGTTTCCACCCATAGTTCTTCTGGTTCCCATTCACTTGAACTTAGTAATGCAAATCTGTTCTTTACATGGTCATTAAACTTTTCAGGAATGTTGTTTAGATTGTATTTTGCCACTATGAATGTTTTGGTGCTTTTCTCCAGCTTTATTCTAAATTTTGTTATTAAGAATTCATGGTCTGTACCACAATCAACTCCTGGTCTTGTTTTAGTAGAGAGAATAGAGCTTCTCTGTCTTCTGCTTCTGATTATGTAATCTATTTGGTTTTGTATGAGCTCAAATGTTGATCATATTTTTTGTAAAGCTCTTAGCATCCTTGACCTTTTTTTAAGTGTGGCGCCGACTCACCCAGCAGAGTCCCAGTTTGCCTGCCTGTGCTGGGAATGGGGGCGAGCGAGCCAAAGGTCGGGGTGAAGGTGGGGGCCATAGGAGCTCAGGGAGCTCAAGGGCAGCCAGGATGGAGGAGAGCCCCAAGAGTCTGCTCGGGTTGCCGACGCTGAAGCAAGTGTGGCATCTCAGCCCCAACACCATGTGCTTCACCGCGGGGGTGGCCGTTGGCTGGGAGCCTCAGTTTGAAATCAGGCCCAGGCTCTCGGAGGGGCGGCGCTCCCTGAAGCCAGACCTGGGTGTTTTCACTCAGGTCTGGCTTCCCTGTGTATAAGGCCCCCCCGCACAGCTCAGCTCTCGGTCGGCTTCCGATTGTCACACCCGCCCACTGCTGTAAACAACGTTTTGTTTGTCAAGTGTTTGGTTTGATGAGTGTTGTGTCTGTTTGTCACAACTTTAGCAGTTTGGCATCAGGGCCGGATCCAGTTTGGGGGGAAAGCTGGCCTGTGTGCCACTTTTCCCCACAGGGAGGATCCCATTAAAGGGTTTTGGGGGAGGCCAAAAGGGGACAAGCCCAGCTTCGGGTGCTGTCAGGATGGCCTCCCACCAAGTGTCAGGGGACCACAAGGCTGGCCACTGCCTTCGTGTGTCCCAGGTACCGCCATCTCAATAGGGTCCCAGCATTCGGGCTGAGAACAGTGCATTGGCCTGCAGACGTGCAGGTCAATGGGAGGATAATGCCCCCATGCCATGCCAATGCCTTGCTGCTGCAATCAATAAAGTTATGGCCATTTCATCCAACCTGGGTCGTTGTGTGGTTTTCTCTGCGCACACATATCATGGGTATGCAAGGGTCACCGGGCAACAGGTCAAGGTTCTTGGCTCGGGAGCACCCTTACACAATTAGGCACCAGGCTGGCAACCTTATTTTACCTGAATCTCTGCATCCTGTTTATGCTACTACTTGTAACTTCTCTGTCTCTTATTTGAAATTATAATGTAGGCTATAAATCATAAAGAGAATACTGAGGTCAATTCCATCATGAACACAACCTAACTTTTTTGGGGGGAGAGGGAAATAAACAAATGTTGAACTGGTGGGAAGGACAGGAATAAAATGAAGCTGGATGTGGGAAGAAAAGTGAAAAGAAAGTTTTCAGTCACTCTGCAGGGAATTGTGAAGGTATAAATGTTGGCAAACTACAATGCACAATAATATTATAAATGTAATGGCATGTATCACCTCAGAATAGTTTAGTGTAATGTGTACTTGTCCTAGTAGTTCCTAACACACACACACACCAAAAAAAAAACAAAGATAAATTTACAGGCTGAAAAAAACAACAACACATTCCATTAAGTGTAGAATTAAACCTGATCAGAAAATGTCAGTTTGACACCCCCCCCCCAAAAAAGAGAAACAAAAGGTGTGTGTGTGTGTGTTAATCTGGGCAAGTCCTGTCCTCAAGTTAACTCTGTATTGTGCCATGAACTGAGGAAATGAACTGATATCTTGACAAAGCTGAGCAAATCTATGTTAAAGTTCTTTATGAAATACAGAAATTAGATAAGAAGGCAAATGCACTTCATATTATGGACAGTAGAACTGAAAAAAATATATACTCATTTAAACCCTGAGTCCATTTATTATATAAAAAATAAATGAACACAATGTCCAACAAGAATACACATTATTAGTATTAGTATTAGTATCAACAGCAACAGCAACAACAACAACAATAATAACAATAATAATAATAATGAATATTCCCCAGAAAATGTGTCATCAGTGGTAATGGGGGAAGGGAGATGAATGTCCCTTGACTGGTTTTGTTATGAAAGGACAAACGTGCTCTTAGAATAACACTGGCTTATGGGGCGATTATACCCTAGTTATATCCCAGGAAGGGAGGGCCACAATTGAGCTGAGAAATGAAGCTGAATCCCAGTCTCAATTTCCACCATCTAGCTAATCTGTCAAAATGCCTTGAAGGATTACTTGCTGGTTTCCCCTCTGGCAGGCTCCTTTGCAGGCTTTGAGACCTTACCCCCTAAATTCTGATTGGCTCAATAAGGGAATTGGCCAGCTGTAGAAAAATCCATAAATATATTAGCCTGAATCGGAGTTCCATGTCAAGACCAGAGTCAAGATATCAGTCTCAAGGAAAGGCCCTGCCAGTCTGTGCCAAGATGTTCTGTCTTGGACCCAATCCCAGGAAGGATTGGAAGGTTCTTTGTAAGTATAGGATTCACTAACAATTTACCCTTAAGTGTTCTGCCTTATTTCTACTTTTACAAGATTATCCCCAAGTTATCTGTGCTTTCTAGGATTTATGTTTTGTTATTAAAGTATTAATATACCCAGGATCTCTGGGGTTGTGGTTTACTACAGACCTCTTGGAAATAATCCTACCCATGTTTCAGAACAGGCTGCTTCGCTTTACTACTTTACTACTGAAAGTGAACTACATCAGTGCTGAACAGGACTGAAAGAGGTGGAGAGGAGGAAAACCTGCATGGATCCATTTCTCTCTCATAGAACACATGCAGACACATCACTTTTACAGCTTGCAAAAGAGGCCAAGTTCAAAAGAATTCTCTTTTCTGTTGGTAAATCCTACCAAAGAAGAATCCCAAACATGGGGTGTGTGTTTTATCAATCAATCAAGTTTTATTTCGATACAATAAGGTCTGAATAAAAATCAAACTTAGGTTAAAATAATAAAATAAAATAATAAAAGTTGATGATTCTGGGAAGGATGATTTGAAGAAGAGGAGGGAAGATCTTCGATAGGGAAAGGTTTTCAATTAGCCGTTTACGAATCCCACTAGACTGGAGGCAAAATTTGGCTACTTGAATGGTTATCTCCCGAGAGGAGTCTGCTAAGAGAAGGTAAACTTTAGCTTCTTCCGATCTCCCAGGAAAGGATGACAATATGGGGAGAATGTACTGCGATCTTATGTCGTTGTAGAAGGGACATTGCAGCAGAACATGTTCTATTGTTTCCACTGTCTCTGTTTTGCATGGGCATAGTTGTTGATGAAAGAGAGTATGGAGATACCTGCCTTCCAGGGGAGCTGAAGTTAAGGCGTTGAAACGCACAAGAGTAAAGGGCCTTCGATATTTGGATACTTCCAGGAATCCAAGGTGTGTGTGTGTTTTAAGTAAGATTTAAAACACCAGACAACCCCCACCCCCCAATGATTCTTGGCCAACTCGCGGCGCAAAGCTAAACTAGCGGCCGGAGGAGGCTGAGAATCAAGGAGGGTTTATGACAGGTGCTGCCATGGTTTTGCCAAGGAAGCAGGAACTTGAGGGAGAGCAAAACCTGTGATTTAAGCCTGTCTGCACATATGGAACCTCAAAGCAGGCACAGACAGCAGAAAGCACTTTCACATTGCTTCGATCCAACTGAAATGTAAGCATAGCCAGCTTTGTAATCCTCCTGCTGTCCCCTGATCATTTGCTGCTGACTGTTGCCCTCCGTGCTGAAACAAGCCCTTCTTTCTATATTAGATCCTCTCTGTACACATGGTGTATAATTAAAAGACAGGCATAAGGCACAGGCACCGGGAGAGGGTCAGGTGGCTGAGGAAAGCCTTTTTAAAAGCCATTCGCACTGCTGCTAGAGGGAAATGGCTGTTTCCAGTTGACTTCAAATATTTGGAAATGCTGAATTTTAAAATGTCTTTGTATGAAGAGTCGCAGTTCTGAATTTTGAATATGAATTTTGGTGCTGGTGCACATTCAAATGTCTAGTTTGCAATTGCTTTGTGAGACTAGGTATTTAAAAAAGCCATATCTATTCTGAAATCTCATGTCACAGTTTAGAGATAAGGCTGGAATACTTGTATCCTACCACTCTGCTCCACAAAGTCTGAAGCGTTTCTCTAGCGTAAGGTGACTTCCTCCGATGAAAGTGACTCTTCTTCCAGAAGAAAGGCTTCCAAGTTTGCTGAGCAGAGTGCTAAGACACAAGCCATTAAAGGACAGGAATGATTAGGGTTGCCAGGTCCCTCTTCGCCACCGGCGGGAGGTTTTTGGGGTGGAGCCTGAAGAGGGCGGGGTTTGGGGAGGGGAGGGACTTCAATGCCATAGAAGCTTGCCAAAGCTGCCATTTTCTCCAGGTGAACTGATCTCTATCAGCTGGAGATCCGTTGAAATAGCAGGAGATCTCCAGCTAGTACCTGGAGGTTAGCAACCCTAGGAATAATTCAGTTCTGTATTTGTGATGTCTCCTTTCCATTTGCATTTCTGGTATTTTTTTAGCAAACCATTTCTGGCAAACTCATAATATTTTGTCACCATTTTACTGCGAAACCCAGAAATGGATTAACGCAAGCCCTTTCTGGATACCATCCTAGAGATACCGAATGCCTGAGAGAAAGAGGTATCAGGGTCACGGCTCCACACCAAATGTCTACACAAATTCCCTTCCTGTTTCAGGGGTCTTTTCTCTATGTAGATCCCTTAATCCTCAGCATACCCTTTTTAGCTGTCAAAGGAGCCCACTCCCTTTTTTTTTCCAGCAGAAAAAAATGGTTGGAACCAACCCATTCATCTGAGGGTGTGTAAAGATTTTATGTGCATACAAGTGTACAGCCCTGTAAGGATCTCTTTCTGTAAACAGTAACTTTTACACACCTACGGGTAAATGTCCCCCTCATATATACAGTGCCAAATAGAGCTGCCTACTTCTAAGGCCACTGAAGTCAATGGGATTTGACAATCTTAAGCACTGTCAATATACCAAAATATTTTTTGAAAAGGCCTGCAGCAACTGACACAAAAGTATGTCGCCCATCTATCACATAAAATAACAGTGCCATCCTAACAGTGCAGAGTTACACCTTTCTAAGTCGATTGACATCAGTGGATTTGGGATGATGGGACTCTGCTTAGAATGGCAGTGTAAATGCAGTAAATTCTACATACTACCCTAGTATTAGGTCAGGGCTTTATCTGAATTCTCTTCCTAGTCAAATTGCTCAGAAAAGAGACGTTGCTGATGCAAATCTTCATGGGCGTTTTACCTTTTCTTCTTTTGATGCTTGGTTATCTGTGATGAAGGTGAACTGCAAGTTACTTAAGAAAGGGTTTTTAATGAAAATAATAAATCAGAGGATGGATTTTAAGGGAGGGCTTAAGCACAAAAAAATCATGAGGAATGAATGATTATGTCCAGATATGCAAGTCTTTCTCCTGCTGGGTCAAATGCATTATATTCGCTTCAAGGTGTCGCACGAAATTACTAGTCAAAAAGGACTATTGTTTCTATGTAAGGGGATGCAGAGACACTGAGAAAGTAAAATGGTTACTCCAACATAGCAAGAAAAAGTCATTGACAATCTTCCAGTGAAACACGGAATCCTCAATGAATGATGTCAAACTATTCAATTCAATTCAATAACCTTTAATAGGCATAGTACAAAAAACAGCTCATACAGATTCTCATGAACGAGAACAATTCACTCAAATCCCTGCTGAACAAACCAGGGCCCCTACAGAGTATACAATACAATTAAGTGTAAAATATATAAAATGTACCATATTTTGGGGTTAAAGAGAAGGTTATAATAAAGGATTAAAATAATCTAACCATCCAGCTAGACTGTGATATAATAAACAATGATGATCATGATCATTACCCAATCTCTAGATAAACCACATCACAGCAGCAACTTAAAATATTAGGCAGGCTTCATAGATCCCCTTCTCAGTAACATTACCAAAATTTTTGCAACCAAGGCAGTTGTTTCAGGCTTGACATCGGACAGTAGAGCAGTTAACATTCGGCTTTTATTATTGACTAACTCAGTATCAAGCAAATCTAGTAGACAGTCATTATGAAGCTCCTCACCCAGGCGACATTCCAACATAATATGCATAAGTGAGTCTGGAGATCCTGAACCACAGGGGCAGATACGGAATGTGATTAAATCTACCTAGTAAGACCTTTGATGGAAAGGCATTCATACGAGCTAAGAAAAAAGCTCTTCTTTGTTCTGGGTTAGCTAAATTATGAAAATAATGATCCATGGAGCTAGGCTGGCTAAAGATACCAGAAAAAGCAGGTGAACATATATATGCCTTAGTAGGGAAAAGGATTTGCAGTTTATGATCCAAAAGCCTAGATACTAGAGATCATAATGAAGAACCTCTCATAATGATCATCATATAGGAAGAAAACCCAGATATGTGATAGTCCCGTGAACTGTGGAATTGGTTTTCTAAATTCCAAGATGAATTGCTGCTTTTCTGCCTGGGCTAAAATATTCATACATATGATGCTGTCGCATCCCCAAAGTATACCGAAGTGGTTAATATTTTATTTTCTAAACAAATATGGTAAGACAAGAAAAAAGATGTGATGTTGAGAGTGCTTTTATGTGGGTGCCACTCTTGCAAAGTCTTCTGGGTCATATGTTTGCTTTTTTAAACATTTGGTAAAAAGAATAAATGTCACGGGAAGGGACCCAGTCCATCTGGAATTAGCAGATTCCTCTCTGTTCAATTATCTCTTTCTTATGAACCAACTCATTTGTGTTCAGTATTTTTCTTTTTCATAAATATTGGAAAGGCATCAGGTGGAGAATGTAAGGGAGGTAAGTTTGTTTCTGATTCCCATCAGGAGAAATGCCAGCTGCTTTGTTTGCTCTTTGCTATACTCATTGCAGTATCTTCTGTCTTCCAAAGGCCTAATATTTGTGTTCACTTTCAAAGGGCATCTAAACCAGAAGCTTTCAAACTTTTTACCTCTAGGAAATCTTTTCCACATTTATTTTTCTGCTCAGGAAACCAATGCTTCAGATAATTCTGGAGCTATTCCAGGTCATGTACACAGTTCATGAAAGGTACTGGTTGGAGCTGGCAGGCTTCAAGGTGGCTGTATAGAAACTGACAGCACACCCAATAGCAATCTCCCCATTTCTTTTCCAGAAATAGAGGTCCCTCAATAGCAAAAGAAAAAAGTGGCCCACTGGGTTGACACTTTCATTGAGCTATCTAACATGACCCCAAGATCTTTTTGCCTCTCAGTCTCAGCTAGTTCAGAGCCAGTGTGGTGTAGAGGTTAAGAGCAGTGGTTTGGAGCAATGGAGTCTGATCTGGAGAACCAGGTTTGATTCCCCACTCCTCCACATGAGTAGTGGAGGCTAATCTGGTGAACTTGATTTGTTTCCCCACTCTTACACATGAAGGCAGCTGGGTGACCTTGGGCAAGTCACAGCTCTGTAAGAGCTCTCTCAGCCTCACCCACCTCACAGGGTGTCGGTTGTGGGGAGGGGAAGGGAAGGTGATTGTAAGCTGGTTTGAGTCTCCCTTAAGTGGTAGAGAAAGTCGGCATATAAAAACCAACTCTTCTTCTTCTTCCTCCTCCTTCTGTACTTGAAGCTGGGATTTTTTGTTCCTATGTTACCACCTTACACTTATCAACACTGAACTTCAGCTGCCACATGGTTGCCCACTCACCCAATTTGTGGACATCTCCTTGGAGCTCTTCACAGTCATCCTTGGTTTCATGTGCAAACTTGGCCACTACACGACTCACTCCTAGTTCCTGAGAATTTATGAACAAATTAATCAAATTAAACAAACTGATCCCATTACCAATCCTTGTGGGACCCCTCCATTGTGCGAACTGTCCATTTACTCCTACTCTTTGCTTCCTGTCATTTAACCAATTTTCAACCCATATGAGAACCCATTCTCTTATCCCATGAATGCTAAATTTACTCAGGAGTCTTTGGTGAGGTACCTGTAAAAAGTTTTTTGAAAGCCCAAGCATATAATGACTATTGGGTCACCATTATCTACATACTTGTTCACTTTCTCAATGAACTCCAAAAGGTTGGTAAAGCAGGATTTCCCTTTGCAAAAGCCTTTCTGATTCCCCCTCAGCGGTCTTTTATCTCTATATGCCTAATAATTCTGCCTTTGATTACAGTTTCAACTAATTTGCCTGGAACAGACGTTAGGCTGACTGGCCTGTATTTTTAAAAATCTGTGTAACATTTGCTACTCTCTGGTCTTCTGGTGGAGCAGCTGAATTTAGTGACAGGTTGTATATATATGGGTTAGTAAATCAAATATCTCACATCTGAATTCCCTAAGAATACCCGGGTGTATGCCATAAGGACCTGGAGACTTATTGCTTTTTAATCCCCCCAAAGGTCTAGAACTTCATCTCTTGTCACCTCAATTTGACTCAGTTCTTCAGACTCCCTTCCTGAAAATAGTAGCTGTGGCATGGGTACAGGCCCCACACTTCCCACAGTGAACACAGAAGCAAAAGAACCATTGAGCTTCTCTGCCATCTCCCATCCACCTTTAGCAATCCCTTTATTCTTTGGTCATTCAAAGGCTCAACTACTTCTCAGGCTGGTTTTCTGTTCTGGATGTATTTAAATAAATGTTTATTGTTTGTCTTGATGCTTTTAGCAACCTGCTCCTCAGATTCTCTTTTTGCATGCCTAATTATTGACTCACATTACTTTTGCCAGAGTTTATGGTGCCCCCTGTTCCATTCATTAGGGCAGACCTTCCACTTTTTAAAAGAAGCCTCTTTACTTTTTAATAGCTTCCTTGACTGGTGTTGTTAACTATGCAGGCACTCTTTTAGACTTGGCAGTGTCTTTCCTAACCTGTGGAATGTGAAGGCTGGGCTTCAATTAGTGTGGTTTTAAATAGCTTCCAAGCATCCTCTAGGGATATGACTCTCTTGTGTTTCCTTTTCAGTTTCCTTCTAACTTCCCCCCTCATTTTTGTAAAGTTCCCTGTTTTGAAATCAAATGTGACAGTTTTGGACTTTAGGGCTAACTTTCTATTGACATAAATAATGAGCATAATACCATTGTGGTCATTGTTTCCAATTGGTGCAACCACATTTACCTCTCTCACCAGGTCTTCAGCCCAATTCAGAATGGAGTCCAAGATCACTACCCCTCTTGATGGCTCTGTGACCAACTGTTCCAGTGCATGGTAATTTATGATGTTTTGGAATCTCATTTCTACAGCATGACTCAAACACATGTTTACCCAGTCAACATGAGGATAGTTGGAGTCTCCCAGTATCATAACATGATCTGCTTTAGTCACTTCCCTTATTTCCTTCTCCATCTCAAGATCAGCCTCAAGGGTTTGATCAGGTGGGCAAGAGTACACCCTCACTTTTAAGTAATTTTAGGGCCCAGTATTTCCACCTGTACACTCTGTTCTGTGGCCCTCGGTCCTGCCATCCTTGTGGTGGTGTAGGAGTCCAGGGTCGTTGTACCTCTACTGTCCCTGCCAGGGCCGGCCTCGGACTCTACAAATACTGCTTCTGTTGGGAATTTCATTCTCCTGATGTTTTCTAACTTATTTGATTCTATGCTCTTTGATGTACAATGCAACACCTCCCCCAACCTGTCCCTCCCTGTCTTGCCTATAGAGCTTATACTCAGGGATGACTGTATAGCATAGATTTTCCCTGTTCCACCATGTTTCTGAGATACTTATGATATCTAAATTGTCATTGAGCCCCAAGCACTCCACCTCTCCCATCTTGGCTCAGAGACTTCTAGCTTTGGCATATAGACACCTATAATGTGTTCCCATCTTGCCTCTCTCAGCCCTCCTTCACCATCCTGCCTTCACTCATATGTTCTATTATGCTCCTATCATCCCTTTGGACAGTCCTGAACTGGAGGCTCTCCCAGCTCCCATCTACTTTCACCCTGGAATTAATTTAAAAGCTCCTCTGCTTCCCTTTTGATATTAATAGCTAGCAGCCTGGTTCCCCTTTGGTTCAAATGAATCCCATCTCTTTTGCACAGTTTAAGCTTGTCTCAGAAAGTTCCCAGGTACCTTATCAATTCTAAACCTTTCCTCCCAACACCACATCCTCCTCCACACATTGAGACCCCTGACCAGTGCCTGTGTAGCTGACCATGTGCATAAAACCAGCAGAACGTCTGAGAATGCTGCCTTATAGGTCTCATATATGGCATTTAACTTTCTGCTTAGTAACTTATTTTTCCCCCCTCTGGGACCATACAAGTACATTTTCCAATGCCATGGGTGCCAGTGTGAACCATGACTGCTGATTCCTCCCCAGCACTATCTATCAACCTATCGAGACAGCACGTGATATTCATGGTCTTCACACCAAGCAAGTCACTATATGGTCAAACCTCCTGTCATAGACACCACACTATATTCCTAATGATCAAATCACCCACTACCAAAAGCCCACCTCCCCCCAACACTAGAGGAGTAGCCTCAGTATGAAAGGATATTGGTTCATTGCATCTCTCTTCCTCAGACTGATGCCATCTGACTTTTGAGACTCACTTTCCACAACAGCAGAAGAGCTGTCAGTACAGGAGTGGGACTGTTCTGGTAAGTTCCTGAATGTCTCATCCCCAAACTCCTTCTCCAGGTCAGCAACCCTAGCTTCAAGGGAAAAAACTTGCTCCCAGAAAACCAAGAGCTCCATGCCTCTAGCACCCCCCTGTAATTTCTGCCCAGTAGGTAGATAATCATACATCTGGCGCTCCCTGCAAAATGCTGGATAGCCCCTGCTCCCCTTCTGGCTTTCAACCTTCATAACTAGTCATTGAAAAGTATTTTAGAGTGAAATGGGGTGCTTACAGTACTTGAGGATGTGTGGATTTCCATAGCAGGAAGGATGCAGCAACACACCACCCTCCTAGCTGATGTGGAACTTGTGTGTTCTTTTCAAGAAACTTGGACAAGATGTGTTCTCTCCTGCTCTTCCTTGACCTCCTGCACGGAACTCCCAAGCTCAACTGCCCTGTTCAAAGCACTGGTCACAAGCCCCACATGGATCCTGAAGCCTCTTAAAGGGTCACCCCCAGCAGTCAGCTGACCCACCTCACTCAAGCAGCACCTCCTCCCAGAAGAACCATGTACTTCTAGTGCGCTCACCAAAAGCTGGGAGATTTTCAAACAGAAACACCCCAAACGGGGACCCCGAAACAGTGCCATTGTTGGTGGAAAAGTAGAAATGTTGTATGTGGAGTTGTCAATTGGGATGATTCTGATTATTGGCAGTTTTGATAGACTCTTCCAGTTGGATGGTGTCCTTTTCCTACACATATCCACTCAGGCATCTGTCCCCCTGCTGTCCTTCCTACTGCCGGAAAAAACTCAAAGCAGGCAGCTTACACTTCAGAATAATGGTCAGACCTGATTATGTTCATTCATCACTGGATGTTGAAGATCGTTGCAGTAGTATTAAGTATAATTAAAAATGGGTGTGGTTCCAGTCAGGCCTTGGGCTGATGAAACTGTGGGGAGAGAAGACAAAAATAGACAAGCCACTTTATACTGTTGCTTTACCTGCTGTACTTTTGGAAGCTCAATCCCTGGTATTAGTTTGAAACTATAGCTAATGTCAACTATAGTTTGTGTAACATCTGAATTGAGCCAGGGCATTACGGATGTTTCCAGTCCTTTCATCCAACTGAAAAAAACGGAGATTAAAGTTCAGCATCAGCAATCTTTTTTCTGGGATGCAAACTCTAAAGGTAAAGGTAAAGGTCCCTTGTGCAAGCACCGGGTCATTCCTGACCCATGGGATGATGTCACATCCCAATGTTCTCTAGGCAGACTTTGTTTTTGTTTTTTTGGGGAGTGGTTTGCCAGTGCCTTCCCCACTCATCTTCCCTTTACCCCCAGCAAGCTGGGTACTCATTTTACCGACCTTGGAAGGATGGAAGGCTGAGTCAACCTTGAACCGGCTACCTGAAACCAGCTTCCGTTGGGATCGAACTCAGGTCGTGAGCAGAGCTTGGACTGCAGTACTGCAGCTTACCACTCTGTGCCACGGGGCTCTAGTGCAAATTCTAGTGGTGTTTTAATGTCACAGTCTTCTATGATTGTTGAAGCACTGTATTGTTCTGTTTTCAGCTTTGAGTCTTCTTCTTCTCCTGCTGGAACTTTAAAGGAAAAAATAGACTAAAAGATTAAGCAGACAGATGTCTTTGCATCATCTGTGTAAAAGTTTAATTTTTGCTTAGGGAAGGGCAGGAGGAGGAGGAAATGGAAACAGTCTTTTTACCTTCTTCCCTGATGCACTGTAACTGCCACGAGCATGATACTGAGGCCCAACCACCTGCCCTTCTGCTTCCTCTAGATTTCCTCCAGTGATTTTTCTAAAAGTTTTTTTTTATTATTTTACCCAGAATTTGCTTGAGTACATCAGGAAAACCCTTGGCTGTTCACAGAGGAACTGGCCAAGTGGCATTGAATTGACCAACACACATTAGGCAATGGGATATTTGATACGGAAAAAACTTTGCAGCATATACCGTATGTTGACAAAGCAAAACTGAGAAAAAAATGTACACCTGAGCCATAATCTATAGTTGTTCTCCTGCTACAATCCATGCACCGCCACTGAACAGCTGGTCTGTAATGACTCTCCCTGACCAGTGGTTAGAGATGACTGAGTCATGTATCTAGGTAAGCCAGTTCTACCATAGATCATACACAGACTTCTCCAGATGCTGGCGCAACAATGCTCTGCCATGTTCAGAAACATTTTGTGAGTTCGGGATCTCATCCAGAGGGTTATCCACATGTAGAGACCTGCGCGGCCCTTTGCGGAGCCTTTTGTACTGCAACCCAAACCAACTGAAATGCACACTACTCATTTTGTATAATGTTCCCTCAACATCATCCTTATTTTTCTTGTTTTTAAACTTGAAAAATATACATACAGAAAAGGTTTTTTTAAGATATTTTATTTTTCAAGAAAAAACAAACAAACAAATTATATACACATACATTCACACAATTTGAACTCCTTCGGGAAGCCTATTTCATCTTACATTTCAAACATCTTATACATTGTTCTTATATTCTACATTTTGTACAATGTTCCCTCAACATCATCCTATTTTTTCTTGTTTTTAAACTTGAAAAAAATATATACAGAAAAAGGTTTTAGGCCCTTAACCAGTATATATTTAGTTATACGAGGTGGACGCCATCTCTCCAGTTGTTTCCCACAAGCCCATTTCAAGACCGTACTTTATTGCATTACTATACTGTGGTTTGAGTCACCGACTGGTTTGTTTGCCAAGATGATAAATTGTCATTTTTAATTAGCTTTATCGTTTTTTTAAAAAGGCTAATTACTGCACTTTTTACCGAGATTGTTTGATTTCCAATGACAAGGATGCCATGGTTACATATCTTAGAGAATTCTCCAATCTACAAAAGGATGATTCCAAAGTCCCTCTGGATTTTTGCACAATAATTCCTGAAGCAAAAGAAGCAGTTAAGGGGAAAAAAAAGTATATTAGCAAATACTATTGGGGGGGAGGGAGACATGTTATAATACAACCTCATATACTCTAATCACAGAGAAGACATTGCAAATATCCTGATAATCACATCCAATAGCTGTTGAAGTTTGTTGATGATGCTCCTGTAAACATGGGGATGTAGGGTTGCCAACCTCCAGGTACTAGCTGGAGATCTCCTGCTATTACTATTGATCTCCAGCTGATAGAGATCAGTTCCCCTGGAGAAAATGGCCACTTTGGCAATTGGACTCTATGGCATTGAAGTCCCTCCCATTCCCAAATCCCACCCTCCTCAGGCTCCAACTCAGAAATATCCCACCGGTGGCAAAGAGGGACCTGGCAACCCTATGGGGATGTAGTTTGCGGGGTGGTGGTGGTGGAAAGAAACAGAAATTTCATCCAACCATTTTTTTGTGCTAATGGGACTTCTCCCTGTCCCCATTTTACAGGATTTAGCAATACCTACAGATGAATTTCAATTAAATTTGCAATCCTATATGCACTTATTTATTTAGTACATTTTAATCTTGCCCTTCATCCGAGGAGCGGATCCATGATTCTCTGCTTCTCCAATTTATTTATTTATATTTATTTTAAAGTTGGTACCCCACTCTATCCCACCCAAGGCTGAGCTCAGAGCAGCTCTCATCACAATAGCAATTATAATATAATTAATTTTACATTAAAATACAAATAGAATTATCCAGTTCAAACATAATCCATGAGATCTAAAATCCAACTAGCGCCCAGTTTCATGGCAAACTTGTCAGCAGCCAGCCCAGGGGGAATGGTCAGGATCCCTGGATTAGTTAACACCAAATAAATAAGGGTGGGAGAAGAGAAGCCATGGCCTGGTAGAACATATCCATCTTACAGGTCCTGAGGAACAGGGCTAGGTCCCACAGGGCCCACATCTCACTTGACAGAGAGTTACAACAGGCCAGGGCCGAAAATGCCCTGGCCCTGGTTGAGGACAGCTGGAGACTTCTTGGGGCAGGCACTACCAGTAGGTTGCTATTTACTGAGCGTAACACACTTTGGGGTTCATACCGAGAGAGGCAGACCGGCAGAGACAATGGTTCCAGACTGTTTAGGGCTTAAAGGTTAGTACCAATACCTTGAACTTAATCTCCACCTGGAGCCAGTGCAGTTGCCGGAGCACAGGTTGAATGTGTGCTCTCCTTGTAAGGACCCTTGCTGGTGCATTCTGGACCAGCTGCACCTTCAGGAGCAGTCTCAAGGGTAGCCCTACATAGAGTGAGTTATAGTAGTCTAGTCTGGAGTTGGCTGTTGCATGGATCACTGTGGCTAGATCAGAGCAGGAAAGGTACGGCACCAGCTGCCTAGCCTAGCAGAGATGATAAAAAGCCACCTTGGCTACAGCTGTGACCTGTGCCTCCATTGACAAGGAAGCATCCAGGATCACACCCAGGCTCCTGACGGTGGACGTAGGTGTCAAATGCATCAAAAGCTGGGAGCCAGCACACCATCTTCGGCCCTCCCTGACCCAGCCACAGGACCTCCATCTTCAATGGATTTAGTTTCAGTCGACTCTGTTTCAACCATTTTGTCACAACCTCCAGACAACTGGCAGATGGAATAGTGTTAATTCAAATATAGTGGATTGGCAAATAAAATATTAAAATAGATAATTGTCTAACAGATCATAATCAACCATGTCGAAAGCTGCTGACAGATCTAATAAAATCTGCAATGCCAACCCGCCTCAATCCAACTGTCTACAGAGATCATCTGTGAGGGCAACCAAAGCCATCTCTGTCCTGTGGACAGGGCAAAAGCCAGACTGAAATGGCTCCAGGGCTGATGTCTCCTCCAGTAAAGCCTGAAGCTGTTCAGCTGCCACCCTCTCAGCTATCTTGCCCAGGAAAGATAGATTAGACACTGGGTGGTAGTTGGCCAGATCACTAGGATCTGAACATGGTCTTTTTAAGAGCGGAAGCACCAATGCCTCTTTCAAACTCCCTAGGAAGAACCCTGTACTCAGGGACAGGTTGATAATGTCCCCCGGGGAGCCCACATTACATCCCCGCTAGCCTTGACCAAACCGGATGGGCACGGGTCTAGGAGGCATGTGGTGCGCTTCACAGCTGCCAGGATCCTGTCAATATTGGCCTGAGAGAGCCAATTGAAATGGTCCAATATTGGACCTGAAGATGGCCATGGGGCCTCTAGTTACTTACTGTATCAATATTAGCAGGGAGCTCACAGCGAAGCATCACACTTTTATCCACAAAGTAGCAATCAAAACCCTCAAAGCTGATAGCCCAATTAGAATCTGGATGTACCTCAGAGAGGGATGTAAGTGACCTAATCATTCTGAACAATTGAGCTGGGTGAGAGCTAGCAGATATAGTGGAGATGGTATAGTAACTTTTCTTTGCGGCATTCATTGCCACCTCATAGGCTTTCATAAATGTCCTATAAGATGTTCTTGTGGCTTGGTTGTGAGCTCACTGCCAAACTCACTCTAGCTAGGGCTGTCGATTCGGTTTCTCCCAAACCGAAAAACAGCCGAATTTCCCTCAATTCGGCTGTTTTTCGGTTCGGGAGGAACTGAACTCAAAAAACACGGGAAACGGGGGAGCCGAATTCGCCGACTTCGGGGGTTCAGCGAATAAATTCGGCAGATTCCATGCCCCCCCCGCGCACCTTCAGGGGAGTCCCCTGAAGGCACGCGGGGGGCCCTTTAAATAGATCTGCGCCTCCCGGCCGGGACTCCCCTGAAGGCGAACGGGGGTCTGTGGAATAGATCTCCCGGCCGGGAGGCACAGATCTGTTCCACCTCCCCCCCACGCACCTTCAGGGGGCCCTTTAAATAGATCTGCGCCACCCAGCTGGGAGGCGCAGATCTGTTTAAAGGGCCCCCTGAAGGCACGCGCGGGGGGGTAATTTTCCCCTGAACTCCGGATCTCGCTCGGGGATCTGAAGCGGGGAAGTTCGGACTTTGGCACGGCCCGAATCAAAATGGGCTGAATTTTTCTGAATCCGAATTTTACAAAAAAAAATTCTACAGCCCTAACTCTAGCCATCTAAGCTTCCGCTTCTCACTCCGAAGCTCCGCAGTATACTACAGAACTCAGTGACCACGGGGGTGAAGAGGGTGTCAGGGAGTGATTCTGTCGATGGCTTCAGAGAGACAACCATGCCAATCCTCCATCAGCTCATCTCAGGAACCACTGGAGTGAATCGGATCCCGCAGAGCATTCTGGAATCCAATCGGATCCATAAGTCTCCAGGGGCGAGCGTAAATCTGCTTGCTGCCTAAACAGGGAGGTGGCGGAAAATCAACCCGGGCCTTCGGGGCAAAGTGGTCTGACCATGGCACTCTGTCACCAGCTCCCAGACCCACATCTGTCCCTATCCTAAAGACCAAATCCAGTGTGTAGCTTGCTTGGTGTGTGGGACCCGATACAATCTGGGAGAATCCCAGTGCTGCCAAGGAAAGTCAGTAGGCCCAGTGCCAGTGAAGATGAGGCGACATCAGTATTAGTCCGGATAACAGAAGTTATATCCCCTCTCAGTTTTCTCCTCTTCAGGCTAAACATACCCAGCTCCTTCAACCTTTCCTCATAGGACTTGGTCTCCAGACCCCTCACCATCTTTGTTGCCCTCCTCTGGATACTTTCCAGCCTGTCTACATTTTCCTCGAGACCATGCAGTCCTCCAGCCCCACTGCAGCAATCCCACTCCTACAGTGTTGTTTCCCACCTCCTCCACACTCTGGAATGGAAAGGAGTGAACCCTGAGAGTCCACAGGCTACCTGAAGTCTCCTCTTGGCTACAGCAATAGGGCAAACAAGGCACACTACTGAGATGCCAAGCCTAGGAAAGCAGCCTACAGCTGCTGGGCCAGCTCGATTTCAACACCATCCGCTGGCCAGGATTAACAGCAGACCTGGCCTAGCTGACCAGCACTCAATCTCCAGCCTCTGCCGGGGAGCCCCAAACTCCAGCCTGACACACTCCTTCATGCCGGGCATGGGTCCGGACGGGCTCCAAACTGGCAGGCTCTGCCGAGCTGTAGGCCATGCTGCAAGTCCAGGAGTCTGGGAGAAACAAGAGAACGCTGAGGGAAACACCTCAGCGGACTATGCAGCCCTGCTGTGCCTGGTCAGTTCTGTTCCGTTCAAAGAACCTCACTCCTAAGGACTGCTCACACACTGTAATGCTGTTCCGACCCAGCTCCAGTTCACACCAGCTGATTCAGAATATTGCAGGAAGCTCCACTAAAACCTCAGGTAAACTGCTAACTAAAAATACTAATTGTGGAGTAAAAAAATCAGCAAAAGAAGCAGGAGCACATCCTCACCATGGCGCCATCTTGTTCTGTCCTCACAACAACCTGTGAAGTAAGTAACACTGAGAAAGAGAGAGCAGTGCCTTACACATGTGCATTGTCTGAATGCAATAGCTGTCTAGTGTAGTGGTTAAGAGCGGTGGTTTACGCATGTGCATTGTCTGAATGCAATAGCTGTCTAGTGTAGTGGTTAAGAGCGGTGGTTTGCAGCAGTGGAGTCTGATCTGGAGAACCGGGTTTGATTCCCCACTCCTCCACATGAGTGGCGGAGGCTAATCTGGTGAACTGGATTTGTTCCCCCACTCCTACACACAAAGCCAGCTGGGTGACCTTGAGCAAGTCACAGCTCTCTCAGCCCCACCTACCTCAAAGGGTGCCTGTTGTGGGGAGGGGAAGGGAAGGCGATTGTAAGCCGGTTTGAGTCTTTCTTAAGTGGTAGAGAAAGTTGTCATATAAAAACCAATTCTTCTTCTTCTTCTTCTTCTTCTTCTTCTTCTTCTTCTTCTTCTTCTTCTTCTTCTTCTTCTTCTTCTTCTTCTTCTTCTTCTTCTTCTAAAGGTTATCATACCCTTTCCCCCAAACAGAATGTATGTTATTTAATGATACTTTTAACAGCATGTGGATCAAGGAGCAGACTCTGCAGCAGTGATCCCTTCCTTCTCTGTAGCCAATGGGAAGGGAGCCTGTCTTTGATGCTGCAAAGACACAACCCTGGTTCTGTTGGTGATGGGAAAATAAATTGCCGTTGCATTTTTGACATGTTCAATGCATACAGTTATACACCGGAAATCTTCACTCTACTTCTGGTCGGTAAGCAACACATAAATACATGTCAGAAGTGTGCTAAGCCTGAATTCTCTCAGGAGTTCATCCTGAAAGAGGAAAATTCAGAATGATTTACCGTCTACATCTGCAGTCCTTGCAGCTTCATCAGTTTCTACTACTGGGGGGAAAGTCTGTGGCATCAACAGCCTTCTAACTGGCCTGCTGCAGAAGTGTACGGCATGTTAATGGCTGACGGGAATGAAGCAAAAATGGAAGGGAAGGTTTGTGGTGAAATTCTTTCCCTCAGCACCATTCTCCTACGTGCACCTCACTGTCTTCTGCTATGTTGCCCCCCATTTCTGGAAAAGCCTCCTCGTTTCTGCTTATTAAGTATTATTCCCATCCTTACACCACATACTTGTGGGCGGGGGAAAGGAAAGGTAGACCATAGAGCACTACCCACATTTATAAATTGTCACAGAAACAATGAATAATATGACATTGTCTTAGCAGTAGTGTGTGCGAAAAGGATCTTGGGGTCTTAGTAGACGAAACACTGAACATGAGTCAGCAGTGTGATGCAGTAGCTAAAAAAGGCAAATGCGATCTTTGACTGTATCAACAGAAGTATAGTGTCCAGATCATGCAAAGTGATGGTATTGCTTTACTCTGCTCTGGTTAGACCTCACCTTGAGTACTGTGTTCAGTTTTGGGCACCCCAATTTAAGAAGGATGTAGACAAGCTGGAACATGTCCAGAGGAGGGCAACAAAGATGGTGAGGGGTCTGGAGACTAAGTCCTATGGGGAAAGGTTGAAGGAGCTGTGTATGTTTAGCCTGCAGAGGAGAAGACTGAGAGGGGATATGATAACCATGTTCAAGTACTTGAGGGGCTGTCATATAGAGGAGGGTGCTGAGTTGGTTTCTGTTGCCCCAGAAGGCCGGACCAGAACCAACGGGTTAAAATTAAATGAAAAGAGTTTCCATCTAGACATTAGGAAGAATTTTCTAACAGAGCAGTTCCTTGGTGGAACAGGCTTCCTCGGGAGGTGGTAAGTGCTCCTTCCCTGGAGGTCTTTAAGCAGAGGCTAGCTGGCCATCTGTCAGCAATGCTGATTCTATGGCCTTAGGCAGTTCATGAGAGGGAGGGCATCTTGGCCAACTTCTGGGCATGGTCGCTGGGGGTGTAGGGAGGAGGTAGTTGTGAAATTCCTGCATTGTGCAGGGGGTTGGGCTGGATAACCCTGGTGGTCCCTTCCAACTCTATGATTCTATGACATTATTCATACATAGCTGCCACCAGTGTTTGGCCTGTATTATTAAGGCAAGAAGGAAATCAGAGCTCATCCACATGCTTTAGAAAATCATGCACCACAGCCCTTCTGGTAATCTACCATCCAGAGTGCAGGTTAGGAACTGGATTGCAGTGGATTGCTTCTCCATATTAGGAGTTTCCTGATATAACACTTCTTCCTGACATGCTAGGTTTCCATCATCCAGGGGGTTTCCATGGTCAGGGGTTTTTAACTATGTGAACACATGTAGCCACTGTATGCTGACTCTGTTCACAAGTTACAGTGAACGGATGTAAATTCCGGGTACAGTGTACATTGTTCTTTATATGTGCATTTAGTAATCCTCGTGTTATGTTCAACACATGTACAGCTCCATGTGTGATTTAAGCTGCATATTTATCCAGGTAATGGTACCTTGCTTCATTCGTAAATTGAACATGTACTGGCTCTTTCTTACAAACAGATGTACACATGCACATGCAGGACGTACATGCATTGACTGTAGCATGAGTCAGACCATTAGTCTTTCAAGGTCAGCATTGTCTACTCTAACTGGCAGCATCTCTTCAGGGTCTCAGGTCTTTCACATCCCTTCCTAACTGAATTAAAACAACAACTGGAGATGCTAGTGACTGAACCTGGGGCCTTCTGCATGCCAAACAAATGAGTCACATCCCTTCCCAAAAAAGAAATGAGAATAAAATTTCATTAAACAAACCCCTCCCCACACTCTGAAGTTCTGTGTTCAAAAGAGGGCTATTTTTTCTGAATGTATAGACTCAGGTTAAGTAAATTTATGAGAAAATATTGTCGAAGGCTTTCACGGTCAGAATTCATTGTTGCCTTAAAGGCAACAGTCAACAATAGCCATGCAGATTAGCTTTGGATTACACACATTAACAGATCACTTCAGGATACAATGGTTCCATATTAACATACCATACCCTCATTAGCACATTATCTTGATGCTTACAGGACAATGATTAGCACATTACTTTTGCAGGATAGTACTCAGCTCAAACCCAACCCCTTTCTGACTATATATTACTCTTCCTACACACTTGACACTGAGAGACACTGTCCTTCAGTGTTGCTACTCAGAAGATGCCTGCCACAGTTGCTGGCGAAACGTCAGGAAAGAAAATTCCAAGACCACGGTTACACAGCCCGGATTACCTACAAGAACCAAATTTATGTGAATTTACATTGTTCACATGATTATAACTGCAATAATCAGTTGATAGCCTAGTTACAGGTCATCTCCAGAATCATCAAACAAATGACTCAGAATGGATAATTACCTCCTAGCACACAATTACTTATCATTGGAGTGATAGGTCTATAACTAGATAGCCACCTGCCATCAAGTGATAAGTTACCTCTAAAACTCTCAAGGTAATTTATCTTGATGCGATATTCTTGCTTATTAGGAAAATAATACTTTGCAACAAAACCAAGCCTTCTGCACGTCCAATTTAAGTTCTTGATATCTCCACAGTAAATGTGGAACTTAAATATCTAGTATAAATAAATCATTCTGCTTTCCCTCCTGATAACATATGCCCATGCAGAGCTCAACATTAGTGGGAATATGAAGTGTTTTATTAATTGCATGAATGTTGATTGTTAAAATAGTGCACTAATTGGCAATATCTGTGTGTGGTAGGCTTCCTCAATATGTGTTAGATTACATTAACTAACCTTATGTCCTGGATATCAGACATTAAGGATTTTGTAAGAGTAATTGTTAAGCTGAGCATAATTGGCTGATACAGTGTATCAATATAAACCAAAAGTGGCCAAAAGAAAGTATACAGAATGTTCAGCAAGAAGGCTTGAGGTAGAGCAGAGGAGTATCCCTTTGAGTTCAACTGTTTTTAGAACTTACTGATGTGTGCTAAATGAGCAGTGAGAGTCTCGTTCCCAGCCTATTGGACCAGGGTGCATTTATGCGACTGTCCCTATTTTAAATAAGGCAAAGGACACTGATGGGTTTGGGTTGGATCATTTCTCCCTTATGCATTTCAACCCCATGGTATGGGGTGTTGGGGCAGCAATTTTCATGTTGACCCCATTCCCCATTGCAGGTTTTGCGGTAAGTTACCATACCCACTCTCCCTACAGAATAATGTGGGATTCACTGGTTGCCTTTTGGGGACCAAGCAATTATTTATGTATCTCAAATTGGCATGGAAGGGGCCTTGGCTCACATGATCCATATTACTGATGATGGTTAGCCTTGGTCTTTGACTGGTTAGGCCATAAGTAGCCATGGCAGGAATAGTGCTGGTTGCTTCATGATTGGTAGGGGGAACTGGCAAGCCATGAACCCTGCAACAAACATGTTCGGCAGGCCTTTTGGACAGTTGTGACAGAAAGACCAACCTGCAATAGGACTTCCCAGACCCAGCCATACCAGAGGTAGGAAAACAAGTGCCGGAGAACAGACTAAAATACCTTCCCTCTGTCATTGAACCAGTGCAGATTATCTAAAGATGGCAACCATGACAGTTTCCATGCTATCACCAGGTCTGAACCCAGAAAGAAAAGGATTGTCTAGGAATGCATGTAGTTGCTTGGTTCTCCAAAGAGAGAGAGTTATTGGAATTTTTCCAAACACAGAAAGGAATGTTTCAGAAAATGACAAGTTCTCCTTCTTGGAAAGAAAGTGTTTTATAGATCTTAAGGGGTTTTTTTTTAATTATTTTGAGGGATTTGGAGAGATAGTTTACCTCTTTAGGTAAATCAAATTCATAGATTTTGAATTCCAGAATCTCATAGAAGATTCATCAAGAGCTTTTCCCAAAATGCTTGTCCCGAGGAATCATTATAGATATCAAGGAAAATACAACTGCTTTGATGTTACAAATATAATACAACAAAAAGCTCGCATAAGAAATGAAATAAGTCAGACAGGTTTATTTTATTATGGCTGTCCTCACTCTTGGAAAAAAACACACACACGCCTGATTTTATGATTGTCAACATTTAGGGTAGGGAATTACTTGTGGTTCAACAAAAGAAAAGCTACAATAAGAAAGATCAGAAATGCATTCACAGCCAAAATGACACAAAACAGTGTGCAAACTTTAAAGTTCTCCAGGACTTTTCATTAGGCTGCATTTTAAAAGGGGTGGTAGTGGTGGAGGTGTCTCAGGTCATGAGCTTAAGACCCTGTCTTTTAAGCATTCTGTGTGAAATATATATGTATGTAGGAAATTGTTTGGCCCTAACACAACTGCTTTGCGGTGTGCTCATTGTCTGTTTCCATATTTCCTGTGTTAAAGAGAGTATGTTTAGGCAACTGTAATGGATTTTAGAAATTCCAGCAAACTTCATCAGTTGTCCAAGAACTGCAGCAGATATAATAGGAAACTAGAGATTTCCCCCCCTTTGCAAGCATGCCAAATGCTGACACCGAATCAAACAGTGCATAAACTATACTGGCAATTTTAATTAAAAAGAAAACTGATAAATTACTTAGATTCTGGTGTTCTAAAGATGGCTATCTATTATGCAAACTCATTTTTGTGTCTAATGTGGTATCTCTAGCACATGAAATGGTCTCTGGATTAATTTTTATCATAGATGGAAATTATGCCATAAATACTTGTATATCATTAAAAAAAAAACATTTTTTCCCAATTCTTCCCAAGCAAATTCAATCAGATTAACAAAACCATGCTATTATATAGGGGTGAGGAGGCTTAACAAATGAGGTGTCCACTGGAAGTAGATGGAAAAATTAACAATTAACAAAAAATTAACCAGAAGGAAATTGCTTACGAATTTTTAAGAAACAAAGGTTAATCTAAAATGACTACCAGCCCTTGAAAGGTTAACTGTCAGATTAAATAACAGGGACACACAGTGGTCTCTGGGTACCTGAGGGAATAAAATTACTTACACCAGTTCACATAATTTACAAAGAGATTATCCCCCCCTATGTCTCTGGTTAAATTGTGGGAAGAAGGTTTTATATTCCATAGAAGGCCTTGCTAACCTAGCAAGTAGGCTCTGATTGGTCGTGGAGAGAGACCAAGCTAAAGGGTATACATTTCCAGTAATGTAAAACTAAATTAGGGAACAGCAAAAAGTTATTACACTAGAGATTGTGGGACTATGGGGAATAATAAAAATCAGGTTACCCTAATTTCCTTTGAACAACTAAATATGTACACAAGTCATTATTACCTTCAGTAGACAGGACTCAAAAGTGCAAGGTTGCTTTCTAAACTAAAACCTCTGGGGAGGAGAAAAACAAAGCAGCTATTGAGGGGAAAGGAGTGAACTGTAAACTGTAATTCTATTTACGAATTGATTTCAACATGGGTTATAAATGCAAAATCCCTTTGGATATATTTTATAGGATTCCTAAAGAAAACAAGTTTTATGTTAACGAAAGGACTATATAGTGGGTCTGGTGAAAAAACTTGTGATGAGGATCTGAACTGTGGCCTGTAAAGTTTCCTGGTAAAGTCGGAGACCCTATTTCTCAGTTGAGAAAAAAAAAGCAAAAACAAAAACCCAGGGTCACACTTGTGCTGCTCCCAAGGTCCTTAGTCCAAGGCCCCTTTCACATTGCCATTCCAAACTGGTTGTTATCCATTGTTGGCCCAATTCCAAGTAAAGAGACATTGGGACAGGGGTTTCATACAGCATATTTGAATCTGTTTATGAGGCATGTCTAAAGAGCTCTGGCCATTTCAAACCACACCACTTTCCCCCCACCCTTTTTTTATTATACTTCACAGGGAAAGGTATTGGAGGAAAAACTAGTATTAAGGAAAGGTATAAATTTTCTATATAAATAATGAGTTGCTCAACAAGTACAGCACAGATGTTATTTTATTTAACCCAGATGCCCAATTCTTTAAGGTAGCTTAGTCCCAGAACCTGCACTGAGTTCATCTTTATACTTTAGCGCCTAAAACTAGGAAGTGCGGAGTTTCTCCCTTCTTCCTTCCCTTTTCTCACCATGGAATTACTTCACAGTGCTTAAAGCAATTCTCTCACAGTGTCTGGGCAGGAATACCTCTTTTCTCAGAGACTATTCCACCCCCCTGTGAGTAGAGTAGGGACTTTTTCCCCTCCCAAACTCTCTCTTTCGTCACCCTTCTGGTTTTCCCCCCAGTCACAGTAGGCACAATCCACCACACCAAAACCCAGAGTAAAACAAAAAGAAAACCCTTTTTTCCAGCAGCTCAGAGTCTCCTCTCTTAAGCTCCGCACACTACCTGTATGTCCCTCTTGCATACAGTCGCTGACAGACATTAACCCTTAGTCCATCACGCCTGGCATCTACAGTTAAAAGGATCAGACTGTAGGTGATATGAAAGACCTCTGCCTGAGATTCTGGCGAACTGCTGCCAATGAGATTAGACACCACTGAGAGCCAGTGTGGTGTAAGTGGTTAAGAGCGGTGGTTTGGAGCGGTGGAGTCTGATATGGAGAACCGGGTTTGATTCCCCACTCTTCCACGTGAGTGGTGGAGACTAATCTGGTGAACTGGATTTATGTCTCCACTCCTACACATGAATCCATCTGGGTGACCTTGGGCCAGTCACACTCTCTCAGCCCCACCTACCTCACAGGGTGTTTATTGTGAGGAGCGGAAGGCGATTGCAAGCCGGTTTGATTCTTCCTTAAGTGGTAGAGAAAGTGGACATATAAAAACCAACTCTTCCTCTGCCTCTTCTTCTAGAGACCAATGGACTGATTCTTATAAGGCAGCATCATGTGTGTGGATAACAGTCAGAGTCAGTCCTGCAAACACTGTTGTGGCCATGTAATTGAGCAGAGGCCTTGGGGTGAAGTTTCTATTGTTACCACTTTTTCTTTCCTCCAGACTTTCCATTGCGTGTGTAAATCTGACTAATGTCACCAAGAGTTCATATGCAGATAGAGGACAACTCATGGCTTTGAACATTAAAGCCAGGACTAAATTGCACTGATGTCTCTAACATAACAGTTCTTTGCATTATCTGCCAGGCCATAGGATTGGCAACAAATTCGTATTTTTCCCCCTTTAAGAGCTATGGTTTCCTGTTGTTAATCTAAAGTATAATAAAAACTTAAAATACATATTGTGAAAATGCTGTGCCTCCTTAATCAAGATGGCTGCCTCTAAGAACACGCCATAAACTGTGAAAGCTTTACTATGCCCTCAAAAACTACAGTTTTATTAGTTTTTGAGAAGATTTTGGAACCCCAATATGCCTAAATAGGGTATTTCCCATCCCCACCGGGGGTGACAAAGGGATTGATTGATTGGTTTGGCTGCAATGAGAAAACATCTCTGTGCAGATTTATAGAGATCTACTGTGTTGTTTAGTGAGCCAATAAGGTCTTGCAGAAGCATTCTAGTACCAGTGCAAGAGGATAACCTGACCTTCTTGCCAATATGAGGACCTGAGAACTCCCCTTGCCAACATCTCACTGGCCTCTGACTCTTGAATATTGACTGGGAAGGAGCTTTCCAGCTTAAGGATCCTGAGGCAGGTGCTGGGTTTGGAGAATTAAACTGAAATCTGAAGGAGAGTGAAGAGAAATTCCTCTGTGGTTGACTAGAAGCCTGTAGTCCTTAAAACAGGCCTGACTACTCCAGATGTTTCACCCCCCTGCCAAATTCAGACTCCCTGTTGTGCCTGAAGAGTACCCCGATGATCAAGCACATTCAGTCATGGCTGCTCAATCCACCCCCCCCCCAAGTTTACCTCACATCCTTCTCACAGGTCTGGGGAGCCAAATATTCGACTGACTATTCGTCTGTATCCAAACATAAGAACATAAGAAAAGCCCTGCTGGATTAGACCAAGGCCCATCAAGTCTAGCAGTCTGTTCACACAGTGGCCAAACAGGTGCCTCTAGGAAGCCCATGAACAAGATGACTGCAGCACCATCCTGCCTGTGTTCCACAGCACCTAAGACAATAGGCATGCTCCTCTGATCCTGGAGAGAATAGGTATGCATCATGACTAGTATCCATTTTCACTAGTAGCCATGAATACCCATTTCCTCCATGAAATGTCCCCTCCCCTCTTAAAGCCTTCCAAGTTGGCAGCCATCTCCACATTTTGGGGCAGGGAGTTCCATAATTTAAATATGCGTAGTGTGAAAAAATACTTCCTTTATCTGTTTTGAATCTCTCACCCTCTAGCTTCAGCAGATGACCCCGCGTTCTAGTATTATGAGAGAGGGAGAAAAACCTCTCCCTGTCCACTCTCTCCAAACAGCTCAAACGTGTCCAATTGCAGGGAAAATGTGTACATGCAGGATTAGGGCTGTGGAAAAAAAAATCGGGTTCAGGTTTAAAAGGCCTTTTTTATTCAGGAAAACTTGAATGCTGAATTTCCCTATACTGGTAAAGGTGGGAATTCGGCTTTAAATTCAGAATTCCCGAATAATTCGGCCATTTAAACCCATTTAAACCCATTGGCTTTCCGCGGCTCTGGGGGAAGGGGGCATTTTTGCAGGTAACGGTCCCAAATTTTCAGGGTAGCTTGAAGGGACTCTCCTTGCAAGAACCCCCAAGTTTGGTGAAGATTGGGTTAAGGGGTCTGGAGTTATGGGGTCTGGAAAGGGTCACCCCCCTTTCTCCATAAGAATGCATTCAAAACCATTTGTATTGGTTTTAATGGAGGAGGATGGGGGCAACCATCTGCTAATAGCACAACTGCTATTTTTGCACAACCGCTATCCTCCTCTGCTGCTACATCTGGCAGCGCGACTGCATCCGACTTAAAAGGCATATTGTTCCAAAGGGGAGAAAGGAAGATTTTACATTTGGACATTTGAGTTGAGACTTACTCTTTGAGTGTCTCTGTGTACTGCATCACGACAGCATCACTCACAGTTAATGGCTGCATGGTCTTCTGAATCCAGATAAATTTGCACATGCACACTATTGGAACAGCTGCAACAAGATAATGTTTGCGACTCCCTTGAAATTGCTAAATGTTATCTAGATCTAAAGAGTAGCCTGAAGAGACATGATACAGTCCCATTAGTGTCGCAAAGCAGGTCTGGTCCAGTAAACTGTCTGTACGAGAGCCTGCCTGGGAACCATATGTGGGGTCTTTGCAGGAGTATCAGGATACACACGATAAATAAAAATAAATAATATACATAATGTTTGAGGAACCATCCAGCTCTATAGGAAAAAGACAGCCGAGATAAGAACCTTTCCTCTTAAATCTGTAAACTACATGGGGGGGGGCACCCTTTTGCAAGGAGATAGTTCCAGAAGAACACAATGCGGCATTTTAATTGTAATTGCCAGGAGTAAACTGTCAATAGGGAACAAACTGATGAAAAAGGGAAGAGAAAAGATCTCCCTCCTCCCCGGTTTGTTTCCAAATTGCCCACCCCTGCATAGGTCACTTGGAATGCATTTGTCTACATCCTGGATGCCACGTAGTGGGGAAGGGGGAGGGGGAAGGCCTGGGATAATCTAAGCAAGAATGCAACAGGGCATGGGAATCACAGCATCGCGGCGGTCACTGGAGCACATTTTGGCTTGTCTTAAAAACAAGCCAGCACCGTTGGCCCTCCTGAACGCTATCAGGGCTACCTATCTGGGGCTGAGTGCTTGAGAAACAGCGTGTGGGTTTCTGAGTGCGCCTCAGGGCACTGAACACTGCTGCTTGCCTCTAGACTTCCAGGGGTATGCGGTGACCTCAGAAACAATCCAGTCTACTGTTACGATTCATTTCAATAATTAAACAGTTCAGAGATGGCAGAGTTTTCTCACCGTCAAGAGGAAAAGTGGTACTCTAGGCTCCTTCCACCCACGCTGAAAATCAGGACTGTTTGTTTTTAATTATATTAGCTGGTGACTATTAATGGATTTCACAATCTGCTAAAGAAATGTTTGCCGTTTGCAAAGGAGGGGGAAGAAAGCACTGGTTAAAAGCAGTTCGTTTCTGCACTGTGGTATTTCAAAGAAAGGGACCAGGTGCCAGCAAATTCATATGTCTAAAATTTCATCCATATAATGCAGGCTCAAATGGCAGATTTACTCTTCCGAGGAAGTGAATTGCTCTCCCATCTGGAGGATAATTTGAATCATCAGGTCAGGAGGGCCCAAAAGGCCACTAGGTGCTTCCTTGAGGCTGTGACAGCCTCCTATCATCCCCCACAATCACGCCAAAGCACGCTAGCAAAGGACCAGATTAAGAGTGTGTTTGAAAGATAGATCCCTCAAATGGCCAAGGGAAACTGCCTCGCATCAAAGAAGCCTTCAAAACAAAAACAAATGCAGAGCCCAAGCTAGTCTCGAAAGAAGGGTCTTTCAATAACCCGTCTATAATTATGTGGCTGCAAGGAAAACCCTTTGGCCCATTTCCTGATGAAACGTTTATGGCAAACAAGTCAACCACACCTCTGCGTGTTTCAGGTAGGTAGCTATGTCAGTCTGTAGTTAGAGTTGCCCGCTCTGAGTTGAGACTGGGGAGGGTGGGGTTTGGAGAGGGAAGCAGGGTGTGACGCCATAGAGTCCACCATCCAAAGCAGACATTTTCTCCAGATGATCTCTGTCACCTGGAGATCAGTTGTAATCCCAGGAGATTCCCAACCACCACCTGGAGATTGGCAATCCTATTTGCAGTAGAAGAGCTAGATTTGAGTCCAATCACACCTTAGAGACCAACAAGATTTCCAGGGTAAACTTTTGAGAGTCAAATCTTCCTTTGATAGGTCGTTTATGCATGAGTACTTTCACTCATGTTTGCCCCTGGTCTGTCTCGGTTGTTCCTTGGAGTTATGCATGACTTTTCCATCCATTAGAGATGACCTCGCTGCAGCCCTCTCAAATCCTGAGACTTTCCATTCCTTTGTTAACCCAACTCTTCCATCTTCCCTGAGCAAAGCCTGGGTGAAATCCCTTTGCATAAGGCAAAGTGTGGGGCAAGCAAGCTTGGTTTATCTCACAGCCAATTACAAAGCAGCATGTCCAGAGGCGGGGACTGAAATACTTCCTGTTTCCTTGGAGCTCTTTCTGAGCAGAAGAAAATTTTCTTAAAACCGAGGCTTGGATTTCTCCCCCCCCCATCCTTTTCTTTTTTTATGTTGTTGTTCTTAAAATGCTTTTTTATGTGGCAATTGCGTTGGGGGGGATTTTCTCTCCCAGTAAGCACTACAAGTAAGCCAGTTACAAAGCAGCATTTAAAGGGGTGGGACTTGCTTTGAACTTGGAGTCTGCTGGTGCAGAGATACCCAACAGGAAAGTGTTGGTCCAGCGAGCAGCGAGCCTCAGGTAAAACTCCCGTGCATAAATGACCTCAGATAATCTTGTTGCTCTCTAAGGTGCTACTGGATTTGAATCCAGCTCATCCACTGCAAACCAACAGGATAACCACCTGAAACACACAGAGGTGCAGTGGACTTGTTTGCCATAATGTGTTGTTGTTGGGAAGTGGGCCAAAAGGTTTTCCTTGCTGCCACATAATCTTACAAGAGGTTATTGCTGTTGCATCTCTGTATTTGTTTCTTAATTTCGATGGCCAAAGCAAAGGACATAGATTTGGGGGAAATGAGGAATCAAAACGGATGCTTCTGCTAATGCAAGGAGGAACAGCATCACTGAGACAGACAATGGTTTCAAGACATGAAGGTGGTAGGTTGAAGTTGTGTTGTCTATAGTGTGTTCATCTTTTCCTATTATCTCATCAAAAAGGTTTTGCATATTTTTGAAGCATCATGCACACCTGCCAAACATGTTTGCCAGAAATAACAGAGAGATGCATGTAAACAAATGAGGGCAATGGTGCTTGTTCCATGCTATTCGTAGCTCTTGAACAAAAAAGAAAGTCTAAATGGACGTTGTCATCTTCCTCTAGTCTGTATTAGGAGGAAGAAAAGAGCAAGAGCCCAGTAGCACTTTCATGAGCTTTCGTGAGTCACAGCTCACTTCTTCTTGGGCAGGTTGGAGGGTTGGGGTTGCTTCCCTTCCATCATCTCTCATTCCCTTTCTTCTGTCTTTAACCCCTTCCTCTGTGTCTTCATTTTCTCTCTTTCCTGTACTCATCCACACCTACTTGTCTTGACTTTCCAGTTTTCCCTCTTGCACAATCTGAATTTCAGGCTCTGTATAACACAACAACAAGATTTCTCCAATGTGTTGAGCTTTTCTGGAAAAGGACACCTTGTCTTGCCCTTTGGTCTGGCTGAGCCAAAGGGCTCAGTGATGGTTGGAAAGATTAGGAGCTTTTGATTGTTTGTGCATCTCCCTATTGCTTGTTATGAGGCTGTTGCCTGAAGCAGAACAAGGGCCCTTTCTCCTAAACTGAACATGGTCCTGAGCAGATGGGAAGGAACAGCACCCCCTTCCAAATCAGAAGTTACATACAGGAAAGGGATACTCTTAGGGTTGCCAGCCTCCAGGTAGTGGCTGGAGATCTCCCGCTATTACAACTGCTCTCCAGCCAATAGAAATCAGTTCACCTGGAGAAAATGGCTGCTTTGGTAATTGGACTCTATGGCACTGAAGTCCCTCCCTTCTCCAAACCCAGCCCTCCTCAGGCTCTGCCCCCAAATTCTCCAGGTATTTCCCAACCCGGAGCTGGCAACCCTAGATATTCTATCCTTCTTGAGATAAGAATCAGCTTCCATATAACAAACCAGTTGTGTTTGCAGTCAGGGAAATCTCAGAGAGAAAAATACCAGAAGACTGTAAGAGAAGATACAAGGAGGACATTTAATATGGGATGTAATTCACACAAGCCAGATCTCAATTCAGTCACTATGAGTCCAGCCAAGTAAATGAAGGTCCTTATAAAGAAACAACTTTCATTGAGGTGGGTGTGGGAGGGGGACCCAATCTTCTTCTTTCCCTTATATTTAGACTCCAGCAGTGCTCCTCAGCATGCCATTTTTTGTGTGGGAGAAGAGTAGCTTGCAAAGTCAAAATGAAATATTGGAGTTTCTCATTCTTTCCAGGTATGCACATGCCAAAGAGTGCAGTGATGATGGCGCACTTCCAGCACCGCAAAATAACGAAGCAAACCCCAAATCTCAAACTTCCCCATTTCTATTTCTGGGACATTCCTTGGAACTGTAAGAAAACTTGGCACTCCTTTGCCCTCTCAGAATACAATGGGCTGTAATGCTTAAATCAAAAGAGGCAGAAAACAGCAAAAGGCTTTTTCTTACCAAGCACCATCAAAACCACTATAGATGCCCTCAAATCACTTCTCTATCATCAAAACATCTCCTTACTTGACAGAACAATGTACTACTTCTACCGGCTGTGGAGTCAGTTGTCTCCCTGAGGTGGGGTTTGGGGATCTTATCTGTTTTGCTTTCTCAGGCCTATGTATCACTTGTCAACCACTTTTTGCTCAGTTGACTGCTGGGACTATTGAGCCAGGCCTTTTGTGCATGGTTACTTTGTCTCACAATTCTCCTGCGATTGTCTCGGTTCTCTGTCAGGGTTATGCATGATGTTCTTCTCTTTGCCACCAAAATAAATGTTTTCCATGCCTTATTTCTCTTGCATTTAAGACTTTTTCCTCCATTTGGAAGTTTATTTGCATGGACATCATGCAAAGCGACCCAGAAACGAAGGCAGACTCCAGACTTTGAGGCGCCAGCCTGGAATCATCTCTTTCCTCCAGTCCTCAGCAACACTGAACTTTTGAACCTGAAAACTGATGGGCAGCTTGGCTTGCAAATGCCTGGAGGATGGGGGCAACCCCTTTGCAGGCCTATAAAATTGGAACTCCTGTCCTAAAGTTCACCATACTTTGGTGACCATCTAAGGAGAGTCCTTTGCAGCCACACTGCTAATGGCCACTTGTGTGGGGGGGGGGGGAGAGGAGAGGGAGGCAGATTACATTTTTATCACCCTTCCCTTTTAATGTGCTATAATCCACTACTAGGTTTGGGCAATGCTGCTTAGCACAAAGGGTGCTCCTTTCCAATCTGCCCCATTATCAGACACATGCTGGGCTGTTCAGGAGATAATCCTTCATCTTGCCCAATGCCTCAGGGTGCTAACCAATTTCCCTACCTGTCATGAGCAACTCGCCTCATTTCTGCCAAAATAGTTAAAGCCGAACCAGTCAAAGATTAGGCTTATCTATAACCATGCCCTAGAGACAAAAGCAAAAAAACGTTTCCCAGCAGCAGGTAATAAGGGAAGCTCCAAAAATTCCTGCTTGTCCCTGAAACAATCGGCAAATCCCATGATGTTCCACCAAAGCAGAGAATGGGTAGTAGAGTGTGGCAAATGCTTGAGTTGGAGGAACGGAGATTTGTTTTGTCAGAAGACAGCCTTATCTTCCATTGGCTGGGGGACATCAGCATCCACCAGTCATGTCCTGTTCTTCACTTGAACCCTCAAAGAGGCCAGGTCAATAGGCTCTACAGCATTCCTGCTGTGAATGCATTTATTTAATATTTGAGTCAAGGAGCACTTTAGAGATGGGATTCCTAAAGGGGAGGGTATATCCACAGTGGCTGGGAGCAGCAGAGCTGCGCCCAGCTGCCGTGGAGAGAAAAAAGGGTAGTTAAAAATAAAAAATGGAAAAATAGGGGGAAATTCCCCAGATGAAACAGCAAGGCTGCTGCTCAAGGGGGTGTCCCCACGGCCAACAGGGTTAGGAAGCTGCCAAAAGGCAGCTTCACAACCAGGAATGCCCCGGGAATTCCTCCCCCATGCTGGTGCAGCCATTCTCTTATGGAATTTAGGTCCTGGACTGGCTGCACTGGTGGAGGGGGTCGGTGGAGCTCCAACCTGGATGTGGCAACACTACCCCCCTCACCCCCACTGGTAGCCAGGAGGAATCTGGCAAACCTAGTAGGTTTAGGAGTAAACATTGACATAGATTTAATTTTTCCTCTCCTCAGCAGAGCTTTATGAACACAGATGGGAGCTGTAGCTGTAAATCCACATGCACCTTTCAGAAACCTCCAAGGACAGGGAACCAGGAATAACCTATTTATCCATTCTTTGCTGAAGAATCCATCCAGAATATGGAAGGGAAAGTATTTCCCTCTGTTGTTTCTTTTAGAGAATCATTTATAACTATTCTCAACAGCTTCAGTAGATTTGTTTGTACTGTATACACAGATTTTACTTCTTCACATACAATTTACATATACATGTACAATGTGCATCATGTACACACCAAAGTAAAATCCTGAATTATGGGCATAAAGATAATGTTGGAAAAGCTTTGGTAAAAGGAAATTAAAAATGGTGTAAAAATAAAGAGATTGTTTAATTTGCACAAGGAAAAAGGCAAATAAAAACAAGGTTATTCGGATCAAATCAGAAGGGACAAGAAATGCAAAATTATGATTGTTACAAAGAGACTCCTAGGAGGCACCCATATATTATTGGATAATGGACTATTGTGCTATAGCAGTCATTTGCAACTGGACTGTCTTATTCCTACAAGAAAATCCAGTAGCAAATGATATACTGCAATATTCAATAATGTATGGGCTGGTGAGATATAACCTTAGTGAGAAGAACCTTATAGCAGAGAAAGTGTTGAGATCTCTACCAGTTGCTGTTCTCTAAATATTTCAAGGGTGACTTGTGTTTATTTGTGCATGTACGTGTATTAAGTAAGGTAAAGGTAAAGGTCTCCTGTGCAAGCACCGGGTCATTCCTGACCCATGGGGTGACGTCACATCCCGATGTTTCCAAGGCAGACTTTGTTTGCGGGGTGGTTTGCCAGTGCCTTCCCCAGTCATCTTCCCTTTACCCCCAGCAAGCTGGGTACTCATTTTACCGACCTTGGAAGGATGGAAGGCTGAGTCAACCTTGAGCCGGCTACCTGAAACCAACTTCCATCAGGATCGAACTCAGGTCGTGGGCAGAGCTTTGGACTGCCGGACTGCAGCTTCACCCCTCTGTGCCACGGGGCTCTTAACGTGTATTAGTTTTAGATTAATATGGAACATTTTAACGCTAGCTCATAGTGCTCAACAAATATCTGGAATACAGACCTCTGTAGTAGGCCTATAGTTTCACCAAGTTCTGGGCTAGATGAAGAAATTCATGTGGGGAGACACATGGATAGTGGAAGGGTAATTTTTTCCAGGTGCTTCTTATTATCATCATCATTTAGAGATGCTTTTAAAAAATGAGCTGTCTGTAAAAGGCAATTGAGGTTATTTCTGCCTGTTCAACGGGATTTTGGCAAAAATTACACATGACAGATAATATTATGTGGGCTCTTTATATGGTGAAACTAGACGTTAGTTTTTCCCCATGTTGAAAGGAAAGGAAATAACTGGGAGCTTTCGGTCCCTCGTACTTTGTTGTGAGTCCAAAGAAAAAGAGAAACTACCTGAACTAAAAAAAAGGCACCAAGTATTCCATCACAAAATAAGAGGTTCACTCACACCATTAAAACTGTTTTCAGATGTAAAAGTGGTTACAGCTTTTCATCTGAAAACACTGTTGTATTAACCACATAATTCCTCTTAAAGGAATGATCACCAATTCTACCTCCTTGTTTTCACTGGATTGCTGTATGGTTATTTTAAAAGATTATCCTGGGAAAGATTTTTTTTCCGTATTCCTGACCATCGCAGTCCTATGGGATACAGAACTACCTTTATGGAATGTCATATCTCTATCACTGTCCCTAGAAAAGATTGAGCAAGGCCTTTGAAGTTCGGTAGGGTTGCATCTGCAGTTCAGATATGAATTTTGTACCTCTGAATTACCTGATTTCTGTTTGAAAATGAATTGATACATATGAATCTTCCATGGTTCAGTCTTCAGTCTTTATACAGAGAACTGCTGTTCTGTGGCTTCCCCTTGCCCACTGCTGCCAATTCTCTCACTGACTGCTGTTCTCGGCATTCATTTAATATATAAAATATTCACATGTCACAATGAAGGACCTCCAGATTCAAGTTATCTCTCTCTCTGTCCTTTAATAGAGAAGGGAGGCAAACTGTTCACATCCGGAATAATCTGAGCACACCCTTGCATGCTTTGCCACAGAGGCTCTCTTCCCCAAACCATTTTCTGCTCAAAGGGGGAAAAAATAAACTAAAACAGGTTATCTCTCTATAAGGGGTGAGACATCCTCAAGCAGAAGAAGAGTACCTCAAAGATACAGAGTCAGGAAGAGAGAGAAAAGGTGCAGAGGGAAAATATGTTTTATTTGTAGTTATAGATCACTACACATTTCACATGCTGCTTCATCAGGGGATCTGTAGAGTAGCAATCTGAGTTAGGACACACAATAATGGGTTTAAATTGCGGGTGGAAAGAGACCGGGTGGATATTAGGATTTATTTATTTTTTACAGTAAGAGTTGATCAACAGTAGAATCGGCTACCTAGGGAGATGGTGAGCTCTCCCTCACTTGCAGTCTTTAAACAGAGGCTGGACAAACTCTTGTCAGGGATGCTCTAGGCTGATCCTGCCTTAAGCAGGGGGTTGGACTAGATGGCCAGTATGGCCCCTTCCAACTCTATAATTCTATGATTCTTGTCTCTCTGTTAATTCCCATTCCTTTTGGAGAGGGGAGGGAGATGATTGTATATCTACTAAAAGTATACATCTCTATGGCTAAGAAAACCTTGGCTATTTTAATTCCAGGTTCCTGGGCTCAGGCCTCAATTTTATTTATTTTGGATTATACCCCACAGTGCTCCCCAAAGGGGACCCATAGCAGTTTACAACAGAACTCTTAACCTCTATCATATCCCTCCACTGAGCATTTTGAAATCTTCCTCCAGCCTAAGGAGACTTTCTCCAACTTAAGTGGCTCTTCCATCGGAGGAGGAGGAGGAGGAGGAGGAAGGTTCCTTGGAGGATGGTTGTAGCCACCCCATCATAACTCTCCCTGCCTCCATTTTTATGACAGCAGAACCTAGAGATTTGAACCTTGGTCTTCCAGATCCTAGGATCCTAGTTCCTAGACCTTGTTAGAGGTCTCCTCTCTATCCACCAGGCTGAGAGTTGTAGCCCTTCAAGCTAGAGAAGGAAGGATGCTCACCCAGTGTTTTGAAGCCTATTGTCCTAGTTTGCTACTTTAGTTTCAACAATAGCTCTCAGAATTAAAGGATTCAGTGGCAATTGCTGTACCCATCAATAACAGAAGTCAGGCCTTCAAAAACTTAATAAGAGGAAGGGCATTAGACCTATGGTCTCTTCACCCTGAGTCACCTATAGTGGGTTAGAATTGCTTCTAGGCAATCAGATAGTAAAACTATTCAGGAGTTGTTTCCCTCTCTTTTATAGCACAGATGGGGGCTTACACGGTGGACATTTTTTAGGGAGGGAAGTATGAAGAAGAAGAAGAAAAAGAATCAAACTGGATTACAATCACCTCCCCTTCCCCTCCCCACAACAGGCATCCTGTGAGGTATGTGGGGCTGAGAGAGCTCTAAGAGAGCTGTGAGTAGCCCAAGGTCACCCGGCTAGCTTCATGTGTAGGAGTGGGGAAACCAACCCGGTTCACGAGATTAGAGTTCCCCGCTCATGTGGAGGAGTGGGGAATCAAACCCGGTTTTATGCCAAATAAAGGTGTGATTTGATTTGATTTGAATCAAACTCGGTTCTCCAGATTAGACTCCACCGCTCCTAACCACCGCTCTTAACAGCTATACCACACTGGCTCTCTTTGGAGCTTTTTACTATATTTGGTTTTAATGTGTAACATTTTAATTTTTACCTGTAAGTTGCCTTCAACCAAGGGGTACAAATGTTTTAAGAAATGTATAAAAAATGAGCATGGACATATATGAACAGGAAGTCCAGTTCCAGTAGGCTAGTGAGGACTATTTGCAAAGCTGCGTTAGACAGACCCAGTTTGCAATTGTACGGTTCAACCAATGCAGAGGAGAAAAAGCCACTTATGAAAATTATTGTTATTCAGAACATTGCGCCTGGAGTTCATTACTGTCCTGGACTACCAAGTGTTGATTCTCCTCTCACCTTCAGTCTCTTCAGAGCCCAAAGGGAATAGTCAGACCTTCACTGATTAAGTTTTTGTTTTGATCCTCGTAAGTTAATATTCAAACACTAAGCCAGGCGGGGAGAAAAGGGGACATCTCCAGAGGATTTTGTTCCTGCAGCTGTCAGTGAGGAATCCTGGCAGGGCGTATACTTGATTATACCTGGGAGACTCTGCTTGTGCTAACAAATACCTTTTTACAATACTACACATGTTTGCTCATGGTATATGTTGGGAACCTTCATATAGAGTACAATTGCCAGGTTGGATTCAGAAAAATATCAGGCGCTTCCAAAGAGATTATTCATAACTGACCTTTAGTATTGGTTGATCAGAGTGTTTGTGGGAAAATGAGAGAGAGAGAGAGAGAGAGAGAGAGAGAGAGAGAGAGAGAGAGAGAGAGAGATCTAGTATGGCAATAGCTTTGTTGTGTGTGCCGTCAAGCTCACCCAGCTGGCTGTGTGTGTGTGTGTGTGTGTGTGTAAAGTGCCTTCAAGTCGCAGCCGACTTATGGCGACCCCTTTTGGGGGTTTTCATGGCAAGAGACTAACAGAGGTGGTTTGCCAGTGCCTTCCTCTGCACAGCAACCCTGGTATTCCTTGGTGGTCTCCCATCCAAATACTAACCAGGGCTGATTCTGCTTAGCTTCTGAGACCTGACGAGATCAGGCTAGCCTGGGCCATCCAGGTCTGGGCAATAGCTTTGTTAGAGATGTAAAATTTCCATACATTTTGAAGCTTTGGGGAGAGCAGCAGGCAGGAGGTAAAAATCTGGGGTGGGGGAAAACACAAATACACAAGCAGTAGCAGTGGTCAGTGAAAATATAACCCCAGGACTAGGGATGATTTCAGCTGTTTGAACTTGGCCTGTTCTCCATTGGAAGTTTTGGACCTGGCCTTATTTCGGTGTAGAGACCTTCTCTCATGACATTTCTGGGCCTGTAAAAACTAAATAACCAACAATCCAGGGACAGGCAACCCAAGGCACTCATGCAAGATGGCAGCACACCAGATTATTGTACTCAGCACAGAGGGCCAGTTCTCCGTAGGGACCATGGTAAGCCCCTAATGCACTGTGACTACTGTTGGGGCTCAGTTTTTGCTTGCTGGCAATCAATATATATTCACAGACAGGTAGATGTTGCAGGTTTTTTGATGTTCACAGCCAAAAACTTGCCTATATCTGATCTAGCCTATTAACCACAACTAGTTTCTAACTATGGTTGCCAACACCAGGTTGGGAAATTCCTGGAGATATGGTTGTGGACCCTGGGGAGAGGAGGGTTTGGAGAGGGGAAGGACCTTGGCAGGGTATGCCAGAGAGTCCACCCTCCAAAGCAGCCATTTTCTCCATGGGAGCCTATCTATATAGTCTGAAGATCAGTTGTAATTCTATGAGATCTCCAGGACCCACCTGGGGGTCCCAATACCTCCCCCCACCAAAGCAATACCTTTGCTCATAGCATGGCTAATGAATAGAGCAGTGGACCCATCAATCCCAGCCAGATCAATGCCCGATCAAATTCCTGTTGCCAGCTCCATTTTCCAGACACCTACTAACTCGAAGTCCAAAATTCATGAAAAATAAGAGGGTCCCAGTGGCTGAAGAAGGGATGTTGCAGATGAATCTGATAATAGCTTAACTGCACTGCTGTATTCAGTTCTGATGTCTAATATAGATAGCTTTAGAAAAGTGTATGAATATCTAATTTTTTTCTACCACAGAGGAAAAGGTCACATTGAAATAGGGTCTAGGGAGATGGGGCATTTAAGCCCCAGGCCTCTTTTAAAAGGGCCGGCATACCATAGTCTTGTGACAGCATATAGTGGTCGTGTGGTTGGATCCTACCAGCTGGTGCACTCAGTGCCTTGACCTGGATGGCCCAGGCTAGCTTGATCTTGTCAGATCTCAGAAGCTAAGCAGGGTCGGTCCTGGCTAGTACTTGAATGGGTGACCATCAAGCAATACTAGGGTCACTATGCAGAGGAAGACAATGGCAAACCACTTCTGTTAGTCTCTTGCCTTGAAAACCCTACTGGGTTGCCATAACTCCGCTGTGACTTCATGGCACTTTAAACACACATTGTACCCAATCCCTGATTCCCCACCACAATGCAACCCCCTTTACATATGGATTTTGTCTATGTGGATCCTACAATCCCCAGCATAACTTTTTCAGTGGGTAAACCAGAATTCTCTTTCACTAGCGTTAAAGCTGGAAACATCCCATTCTTCAACTAGGCTTGGTCCTCTAGGTAACAATGCGGACCTGCATCACAGCTTTAAGAAGTCCTGTCCCAACACAGAAGCCACAGTTCAAGATCCACCAAAGCAGACTGAAGCAGCAAAGAGAGAGAAAATGCATTTGTGAAACTCTTCTTAAAGCTATTTGTGGTTGTTTTCGTTCCATGCAAATTGGAATACGCAACAAATTATTCCAAAACCAGAAAAGAACAGCATTCAAAGAATGGAACCATCAGGGAAAAGTCAAATCCAGGACACAGCAGAGCAGGCACAGAAGGCTGCAAGTAACAACAACAAAACAACAGCAACATATTAACAGAGAAATGGGATTATTTCAAAGGGAATAAGAAATGAAAAAGTGACCTAAAATGTTATTTAACTGTAAAAATAATCATTTATGAAATAATCCAAATAATCATGGCTCTGTGAAACTTGATCAAGAAACTCTTTCGCAGTGGCCCACCTCCCCCTCACTTGAGAAATGTTGGCATTGTTCTGACTAAGGCTGAAGACATCCATCTGTTCTCTCTATGTCAAGAACTCATCAATTTGAAGGGTGGATTTTAATGGAATGAGGTTTGGCTAATGGAAGGTATTTCTACGGGCCACCCACTTCCCAGTTGGAAAGGCAAAGCTTCATTTGCTGCTTCTTTGCCCCTGTTGTTTCCATCTCCAACATTCCCAACTGCTGGAGGAACCCGTCAGAGCTAATGACATAAAGTATGGTCACACCTGCCGGTGGCATCTTGTGTTCATTACAAAAATGGTTGCTGGAGTGGAAGGTGGCATCGTCTGTTGTGAAACAGAGAGAAATTTCATTAAACCCCATATGGATTAAAGATGTCAAATTGGCCCAATTATATGTGTAGAGGTGTGCAAAAGCACCAGAATTCAGGGTTGGAATTCAGAAACGTGACCCTTTGGATCTGGATTAGAGATTTTAGTTTACAAACATGGAATTTCACATTATTAGGTATTCCATTAAAATCAAACGGAGACCAAAAGAAAACCAAAGCAAACCACATCTTAACATTTTCACTATACAGGTTGAGTATCCCTTATTCAGAATGCTTTGGACCACAAGTGTTCCATATTTCAGATCTTTCCATATTTTGAAATATTTGCATATGCATAATGAGATAACTTAGAGATGAAATTCATCTATGCTTTATATATCTTTTATATACACTTTACACACATAGCCTGAATGTAATTTTAAACGATATTTTAAATAATTTTGTGTACACTGAACCATCAGAAAGCAATAGTGTAACTATCTCACCAGAATACCTGTATCAGCTGTTAAACAAGAGCAACCACAAACAAACCAAATACCAAATACCAAAACCTGGGAATAAAGACAAAGCCGGATAGCTGATCACTGAATCAGCCAAATACGTATTTGACTTTTTCCATGTTCGGCTTTCCCCAGGCTTTTCCCTATGGGAATTTTTTTTTAGTGAGCTCTGGGGGAGGCATTTTTGGAGGTAGAGTTCCCATATTTTCAGGGTAGCTTCAAGTGGGGTCACCCCCCCACTATAGAGAAGCATTGTAAACTTAACCATACTTCTCTATGGAGGAGGGGGGTGACCCCTCCCAGATGCCATTAAATTGGATCCCCTATCCCAAACTTTACCAAACTTTGGTATTCATGCAAGGAGAGACCCTTGAAGCTACGCTGAGAATTTGGTGACTTTACCTTGAACAATGCCCCCCCCCCCGAAGAATTTTAAAAAGACTTTCTTTTCACAGCCTGTAATGGCTGTTTCCTCTCCAAAGAATCGTGGGAAAACTCAGTTTCCCATGAATGCTTGCAATGGGCCTGCACAATCCTAATTGCACATTTTGCACAACCCTAATTGCACATTTTAAAAAAAAAATCTCTCAGCCCCCTGACCCGCTCCCAGTGCTTGTGACAAACCCAAAGAGCTCAGCAGATATGAAAGTGTACTAAATCAGCCACAGTTGCCAGGCAGCATTCCTGCATTGGGCAACGTCAACATTTTGGGCAGGTAGAATACTATGAGCATGGCGTAGTGGAACAGATGGCAGCTGGTGGTGGAAGGATAGGCAACTACCCCCAACAGCATTGAGCCTTCCACGGTGGAGTATATGGATTCTGGAACTGCAGTTGGTATAAGGGAAGGTTCAGCAGGAGCAGACAGCCCACTGAAAAATGACATGTCCTTCCCTGTGAATCTGCTAATCCTAAGTAAATAAATAAATATATAAAGTAAGGGGCAGAGTGGGAATGAAATTTAGGAGGTGGTGCTTGGACAGGCGCAAAGACAGCAACATCAACGTTTTCCTCATCCTAATAACCCACGAATGAAAGGCAAAGAGTCCTGAGAGCCAGCGTGGAGTAGTGGTTAAGAGCGGTGGTTTGGAGCGGTGGAGTCTGATCTGGAGAAGCGGGTTTGATTCCCCCACTCCTCCACATGAGCGGCGGAGGCTAATCTGGTGAACTGGATTTGTTTCCCCACTCCTACACATTAAGCCAGCTGGGTGACCTTGGGCTAGTCACACTCTCTCAGTCCCACCTACCTCACAGGTGTTTGTTGCGGGGAGGGGAAGAGATTGTAAGCCGGTTTGATTCTCCCTTGGTGGTAGAAGTGGTAGAGAAAGTCGTTGTATAAAAGCCAACTCCTCCTCCTCCTCCTCCTCCTGAGTTATATGTTTAGGACTGGTCCACATTTTGCCTTAGCCCTATGGTGATTCAAGTATTTTACCTGATGGACAGATTATTGAGTTCAAACAGCACAACGAATGGGTTTGCCTGTTCAGTGGTGTTCATGTTTTTGATTTTGCCTTGACAAATTTTTATGTCATAGCAGAAGGTGAATGGGATAGTCCTCCCATTCTCTTCCAGTTAATCCATGTCATTTAAAGGTATCAGTCATCTGAAGACAGAACTCTAACCTCAATGTAACATACCAATGTACTTAACATAGGACTATGGGAAGGAGCACCACTGCAAAAGACAAAATTTTCTGCAAGGCAATAGTGAGATCTTAGTAATCATAAATGTACCATATTGATTTTCTTTGAATAATGATTTAGATAAATGCAGTTTTAAATGGTTGGGCTCCTGGTGAGCTCTTTACATTCTGTAAAGGAAACATCAACATTAATAGGCCAAGGCAGTGCATCATTTAGTGAAAAACGAGGACTTAATATCACCTGGAATGTAATCAAACTCAGTTTGAAATAGAGCTAAAACAAATTGCACGTAGCCTATTTATGAGACATTGCCTCAGACATTTTGGCTGATAAGAAAACTTCTCCTGGTTGCGTAGATAAGCACAAAATGACACTTTTAATTGAAAAAAAAGTTGTCTAGAGTGTTTGGCCTGTGGCCATCTTACCATGTTCTTTTGTGGCATAAACTCAGCTGAGTTGAGAAATGTACAAAATGTGCAACAGACATCCAGATGTTATGGGGGACACTGTGGTGAACCACCAGGTGCTAAACTCCCCTTTGCAACAGTACAGACTGTATTATGGTGTATAGGAGAGTTGGTGTCTTTAACTTCAGATTTGGAGCAGGTGCTTAGAATTGGAGATCACTAAAATTTCTTCTCTGCTTTTTTCTGTTAGTCATCTTATTTCCCTTTAAAATAGTAGTATTCTTTGTCATTCCTGCTCTAAAGATGTACACTATCATTCTACCTAACACGGAGACGATTAGAATAGACTGGCCCAGTTTTGTTTCACATGGCAATGGAAAAAGAAACACATCGAAGAAGAACATTCCCAAGTCTCCCAACCTTCACTCCGAAGTGTTTCTATCTTTCTCAAGAGCTTCAAGTAAGATGTATGCGGGTGTGCAAAAACCACACATCTTCCTACAGAGTTTACTGTGATGTTCAGCTAAGCACACTTTATGCAGTGGGGGGCAGGGGGGGGAATCCATGCAGTGAGAATCACGTTTCTCTGCATTTGGCTGCTTATAATCAGCTAGGCTGTTCCTTAAAAAGAAAAAAAGAAATAAAGAGACACTTCATAACCTTAAACCAGTGGTTCCCAAAGTGGACAGTACCACCCCGTGGGAAATGGTGGTATTACTTAGGGGGGCACTAAGAGGCAAGGGGGCAGCAGGGGGCGCTAGAGGTGGGCACCAGGCTGGCAATTTGGTGGAAACTATCAGAATTTCCCCCCAGACTTTGAAGAGCTGGTACCACTGGGTCAAGTTCATCAGTTTTGTTGAATAAATTTCAACTAAAAAGTTTTAATTTGATTTTGAATGGATATGCAAATAATTGTTACTGTTTTGAAATTTTATTGTTATTCTCTTTAGTGAGTCATGCAAACCTCTGTTTTGAATAATGCTTTTTATGGGATAGGGTAGGGGGTGCTGGGGTTGAGTTTGTGGAACCAAGGGGGCGGTGGCCCAAACAGTTTGGGAACCACTGCCTTACACAAATTATACATTAGGGAATACTTACTTGATGAGTCAAAGGCACATACAGAACCATCCTAAACAGACTTATACCCTTCTAAATTCATTGAAGTTGTTGCCTCATTGAACTCTACTTATGAGTATTATGCAGTTACATAGCAGCACAAACTCTTGCATTTTACCAATTACACAAACATTTCTTTTGTTTAAAGGTAGCCAAATCACTGCCTAGGAAAAGGCGGCATGAATAGTTTTCTCTTTCAATCCTCTGGGGGGAAAATTCCCTTAAACCATGCTTGCTCTTTCGGTTTAGCCTTTTATTCTGTGGTCCCATGTTTTAATCTTAGGAACACCAGTGCCCTAAGATCTCATGCAGTGAGTAGAGTCATACTGTAATAACGTAGGTATTCTTCTTCTGAACACCCTAGAGGATGTTTTTGATGGTGGAACTGAAGGTGATATGTGATTATATTTGACATTAACATTATAAAGCTCATGAGTGTGTGTGTCTTACTCCCCAATTACACTCACATCCAGATAAAATCTGGAGAGGTCATTCTTTTCAAGGCATCTCCATTTCCCTGCTTTCTCCATCACCCAGCTGCTTGTTCAAAAGGAAATAAAGCTTAGAATGTTTCCGCTGAAGAGGTACCTCCACTTTGAATTTCTCTTGAAGCAACACTTTGCCACTGTGGGCCCAGCTGACACTGGTTAACAGCAGCGGACTGTAATCTGGAGAACCGGGTTCTCAATTCCTCATGCCTCCACATAGGGTTGCCAACTGCCCAATTGTGGCAGGCAATTGCCTGCCAATCAACCGGGCTGCCCACTGACCAGCCTATGGTCAGTGGGCGGAAGCAGAAAGGGGGGAGCGATCCCCCCTGGGTGCTCCCGGGAACGCTCCAGCCTTCCACTCCAAACTGCAAGCCTGATAGGTCTTTATCTGGCTTGCAGCGTGGAAAGGGATGCTGGAGCCTTTCTCCTAGCCCTGCTGTGCACGTGCTCCACAGAGTGTGCTCACAGCAGGGCTAGAAAACCGGAAGTGTAATCAGGAGCGCACAGAATCCCTCCACCCAGCCCCTCCCATAAGAAGCTCCTGCCCAAGGTAAGTGGGGGCCTGGCAACCCTACCTCCACATGAAGCCTACTGGGTGATCAAAGGCCAGTCACAGTTCCCTCAGAACTGTCTCAGCTCATGCTCATGCTGAGGCAGGCAATGGCAAACCACCCCTGAAGATCTCTTGCCTTGAAAGCCCTATGGGGTTGCTATAAGTCAGCTGTGACTTGGCGGCACACACACACACACACACACACACAAGTGTTGATGTAGGCATATTTACTTTTGGGGGGGGTTGAACCCATTTTTCTACACCAGTCAGAAAAGAAGGGATAGCACTCTGCATCAAGACAATCTCCTGAGACCATTTTAAAGGAAAATCCCACAAAGGAGACCCGCTCTGTGGCTGAACATACCCTGTTTTATTTAAAGGTTCAAGAGATCACTAGTTAGCATGGGAGATGGTGATGTGTGGAGGATGACCTCCAGTTTCTCATTTTTGTTTCTGAATCATTGATGGGGGCTACATACGTGCAGCCCTGGCTGATGTGTTGAGCTGGAGAATCATGAGTGCAACAGCTACTTGTAAGGCAGAGGTCCCTGCCCTTTTTGAGGTGGAAGGCACCTTTGGAATTCTGACATATGTGGTGGGTGAAACCACAAATTGGCTGCCATAGGAAGTGGAGCCAGCCACAAAATGTCAGGGACAGTGGTAAAAAAAATCTGCAAAGCCAATGAAATTTGCAACAGCCAATCAGAAACTCTGCTAGGCAAAATCACCATCTGGCCCTTGGGTTTCTAAAAACACTTGGCAGAAGGTGTCGGAAGGTGCCATGATGCCCATGGACAGCACATTGGGGACCCCTGTTGTAAGGAACAGTGTGCAATAGGCTACTGGACATCTAGTTTTACAAATGCTTGAGTTGCAGCATCCTCTCAAGAAAAAGTATGCCGCTGAGATTACTACATAGTACAGTGAACCATTATTAACCCACTCTGTGGAATGCCAGCTAGTAAAATTTGGTGTAGCTTGTACATTATTTGACTTTCTCCAAAAAAAGTTTAAAAGCAATGGGCACATGGTTTAAATGTTCACTCGGCTGTTTGAAAATGGCTGGATCATCATTCTCAAGCCGATGCTGTATTCAGTAGCAATCAACACAGAGCCACGGCACACAAGTATATGAACTAATAGAGGAAATGCTCACAGAAATACAGATAAAGCCCAAACACGGGTAATGGACAGCGTAACTGCAGTTAAGGAATTTAACCATCCCTTCAACTAGGTCACTGAATTAGTCCTTCTCTTTAGTTGTCTAGAATGTAGGAAATATATTATGGAACAGAGGATTCGTTTCTCAAAGAAAACTCCTCAAATGCATTTCCAATAAGATTTACAGTTCTATGGCCTGTCCCAAAAAAGTACCATAGAAGAGTGTTATCCGCTGGGCAGATGTTAGCTTAAAGTGCACATTGTTTGGGAAAAATAAGCTAATTAACAACTTATTAATTGGATAGAAAGTCTGAAACTGTTGTACTTCTAGCAAATACATAATTTTCTTCAAGTATTATTAAAGCGTTTTTGTTGTACCTATTAAAGATTCTTGTCTCTAAGTTAATTTCATTATGCTAATAAGCTATCATCGTTACAGAACCTACGCTTTGATCCATGTTAATTGTCGTGATCTTCAAAGACAAAGTCACCACTTACTTTAAATGAATTTTACATCTTTTTAAAGAATCACACGGAAATTAGGGGAAGTAATTAATTTTTTATTATGTGTCTCAATATTTTTTAAAGGAGGAAGTCAATGGTATTGGCTAGAATTCATTTTAACATTTAACTAGGGAAAACAGCATGAGGCAAAAAAGCGTTCAGATGCAAAAGATTAAAGAAAATTTGAAACTGGGACCTAATTTGTCTTGATAAACTTTGGTGTTTAATATGCTTCTTTTGTTCTCAGTGTGAAACTGCAGGGTTTTGATTTGTATAAACTTTTTGAAGAATTAATTCTTTCTAATATTTATTCCTTTCTGTGCTCTTTCCTTACAGGAAAACAGAGAAGTTGACATTCAAACCATAACACTTTTAAAGATCAACAAAATACACAAGGTTAAATCTATTAGTGGCCTGAGATTAGCTCATTTACGTGTACAAAAAATGTGTAGCTTCTGCAGCCGATTCAGACTTTTAGTGTACAAGCATACAGTCACTAGTGAGCTTGACCCCTTAAACACAGAAAGGTTCTCTATGTGCTTAACTGAAAATGTTCCTTTTGGGAAGAACTGAATAACCAAGGCAATTTTAGAACTGGATCTGAAGGGCACAGAAATATTTTTTCCTTGTTCTACTTCTCTCCAAATACAGGTCACAGCAAAGCGTGATCTATGGAGGCAAATCGCAGCCATTCCCAACCCAGTGTAGGGACTGATTATAAAGCAACTATCCAGAGGTAAATAGCGCAAAGACATACAGCAACATCCATCTTAAAAGCATTGGGCTCCGATTCACATTATTCCAATGGAAAGGCTTTTTTTAAACAAAAAATGTAGGTAACAGGAAAGGAGTTTAAGGGATACGAGCTGTAATTGAAATCAAAACCCAGATTACCACTTCAGTCTTCCAATTTAGCAGCATGCTAAAGCTGTAAACCCAAGTAAGCATCAGGTTTAAATGGAACCTATAGAAGTAGGATTTCTGCAATCCGGTAGACAGGTGGTGAGCTCATTTCAAGGATTTCTCAGAATTAAGGCTGAACTCATTTGGACTAACACCAGGCTTCAGTGACCCTCATCTGGATTTAACCCATGACCTGGCAATCCAGAGGATGTACTAGCTAACCACTTTTCTCCATCAGAAGTGACTCTCTCTCTCTCTTTTCTTTTTTGGGAGACATAAGGCTTTTAAACCTAACATAGCTTTAGTAGGCATGAGAGTTCTCTAATTTGTGCAGTTTTACATAAGCAAAACCATATTAGTAAGTTTGATTAAAAACCATCTTACAGAAGTGTAAACTAAAATTGCACCAATTGCACTAGGGCTACATTAAGTACCCCAAGCAAATTCTATCATCTTCCCCTGGGGTAGTAAAATATCATCAAAACCCCCAAACCCTTATGTTTGTGGTGACAAGAATCAAGGTGTTTCACAACATCCAGAGCCTGTTCAAAAACTTCTGTCATTATCAATCACTAACTTTGGGGTATATGTGGGGTTATTTTTCTACCCACGCATGTATATATCTATGGCGAGGTAAATGTCCTTCAGTAAAGTTCACTGTTTTCACCATCTATAGACAATTAAAGCACTTCCCTTCAATGCTTTCCTGGATCAGTTTTCTATTGCAAAAACGAACAAGGTGTTTGTTTGTTTGTTTGTTTGTTTAAAAAACCCAACTAGCTACCCCCCAAATCATCCAGAGATTCTGAGAGATTATTTTATGCCCCAGGCATAGCTATTTACTAATTGTTTACTAATGTGCAGGTAACAGTGTCCTAAGAGCCCCGTGGGGCAGAGTGGTAAGCTGCAGTACTGCAGTCCAAAGCTCTGCTCACAACCTGAGTTTGATCCCAACAGAGGTTGGTTTCAGGTAGCCGGCTCAAGGTTGACTCAGCCTTCCATCCTTCCGAGGTCGGTAAAATGAGTGACGTCACCCCATGGGTCAGGAATGACCCGGTGCTTGCACAGGGGACCTTTACCTTTTTAAGAGGACAAGGTTGTCGAGCCACTTCTGCTGCATTCTGCCAAAACCAGTGCAAGCGGGGTGACATTTAATCTCACTGGTATTTTTTTTTTTGAGAGTTGTTAGATAGCGAGTTGTTCTGAGTGTATAAAGGTATTCCTACCTGCATCTGCAGCATTCTGCTCATTAAAGGCAGTGGTAAAACTCCTCTGTGCATCTAGCCCTAAATACTCGATAAAATGAAGTATTTTTTTTACACAATGCATAGTTAAATTGTGGAACTCCCTGCCCCAGGGTGTGGTGATGGCTGCCAACTTGGAAGGCTTTAAGAGGGGAGTGGACATATTCATGGAGGAAAGGGGTTTTCATGGCTATTAGTTAAAATGGATACTAGTCATGCTGCATACCTATTCTCTCTAGTATCAGAGGAGCATGCCTATTATATTAGGTGCTGTGGAACACATTCAGGATGGTGCTGCTGCAGTGGTCTTGTTTGTGGGCTTCCTAGAGGCACCTGGTTTGGCCACTGTGTGAACAAACTGCTGGACTTGATGGGCCTTGGTCTGATCCAGCAGGGCCTTTCTTATGTTCTTAAGTACTTACCAGGGTTGCCAATTTGTGGCTAATAAATGTGATCCATAGAGGCAATGGCACGTCATCCATCCTTAACCTAAGTTTACTCCTTTTAAAAATTATAATACATTTTATTAGATTTTTTAACACTTAACATACATACAACATACACTGTATACATATCCATTCACATACAGATTGGACTTCTTCCAGAGTTAGTGTTTAACAATTCTTGAAGTCACAATACATAGTCATCATGATAGTTTGTATAATCATTCTGTTCTATTTGCACAATGCTATAATGCATTATTTCTAGATTTTATATTTATAATTGTAATACCTATCTAGTATTTCTGCTACAGTGTTATTTGTCTTCTTAACACATTTTAACTCAGCTTTTACTATTTATCTTTCAAAAATCACTACAACTAATCTCAAAGCCAGCATATATCAATACTAATATCTTGTTTTATAGTTTCAAGTTGGCATTTTCAAAATAGCACATCAAATGCTTTTGAAATTCATTCATCGTTCTTCCTCTCAGCATACAGGTTAATTTGGCCATCACAGCATATTCTGACATTTTTTGTTGCCATTTCTTTATTGCTGGAATGTCCTCTTGCTTCCACACCATTGCAAGAACCACTCTAACCTAAGTTTACTCTGTGACACACACCCTCTCAGACAGAACTCCCTTATATCCAAAAGGCTGTTTGGGCATTTGTGGTAGGAACAGTTTATAGAAGATTACGGGCTCTTGAACCAAATCCTTTAACGGCTTTAACAAAAAATGCAGCACAACTGTGACTTTTCCTGATAAATGTACAGGTGTAAGCAAAAATGGTGCATAAAACCCTCTGCAGACTTGCAAGACTAATCTCAGGTAACTGTTCAAGTGACTACATTTGGAGGGCAATGGCTCCAGACTGGTAGAAGAAGTTTAACAGGAGCATAATGTGGTTTTGATTGAGTTTAGGGGGGCACACTAGTTTTAAACCTCTGCTGGGCCCGGTGCTCGTGGATGGACTTGGAGCTTCTCCAACAGAATATGGTGACTCCAGTGTTCATGAATGATGCCATATGCAAATAATTATATTTCGAAGCCAAAATGCAATAAAACAAAAATGCCTTTGTTTTCTGCGTATATCTGATGAAATGCATTTATGCACAAAGTGCAAGTATACATATATAAAGAAGTAAAGTCTTGTCTTTCCCCCCTATTCCCCCCTATGCCTGTCCCACCCAGTAGGAGATTAGAAAATGCTGGGGTTAACTGTCAGATGCTTTACTCTTCTAAAAACCTTTGCCTTTTTAACTAAATGCTTTCTTATCTTTCTAATTTAACATAGTCCCACATTTCTTCTTTGAAGTAATTTTGGGCTATCTGATAACATATAATGGAAAACATGTTTACGTCTTCCCCCGGTTCTTGTTGCATATTTCAAATGCTTAGAACAACAATTTTCAGAAGCTTTCATTAAGGTTAATTTAAAAAAAACTACATTAAATATGAACAGATTTTCTCACAAACAAAATGCAATGTGTATTTAACAGACTTCTGTATGTTATATTTGATAAACTACCTCATATAAATGCAAATTTTTGAGTTTCTGCCAGAACCAGGTGGTATGGGAAATATTTCTATTAAACAAATAATGCTTGGTGAGCAAACTCCGAGTTAGAGGATGGTGCACTAAAAAGGAAGAGAAAGAGGGGAAAAGATGGCTTCACTCAGGTTCGCTGTATTTTGTCCCCAGGTGTCCCTGTGCTTTAATAAATAAATAAAACCAGATGAAAGAAGCCTAAAATGAGATACAGACCTCTGGGTGTGAAGATACATTGAGGTGTACATATGTAAAGTCGAGTCTGGATTCTTGAGTGACTAAAACTAAAATGATGTTTGGCATCATACATAGTTCCATTCTGATTTGTTTGGCAGTTTTTCTTCCAAAAGGCAAGCAGACGGAACTTGATCAGAACACAGCAAAAGCAATGGCCGCCCCCCTTATATTTATAAGTTAGAGCGTATAATACAATGAAAATTCAGGGGGGTTTTAGAGTTGTTTTTCCCAGTCTTCTTGCAGTGCAATGAATTGTCCTCACTCACAAGAAAGTGCCCTGTGGCATCTTAAAGGCCAACAATATTATTGTCGCTCAGTGTCTCCCCCACTTTCTCTCTCTCTCTGTCCTACTACTACAAAGGGGACTAACCTGAAAATGATGATCTGTCATTTATATACCAGAGCCCAGACTCTTTAGTCAGGATTTTTTTTTGGCCTGGGGAAACACATGCACAGCACCTGCGTACATTTCTCCCTATTAGATTGGGCCATTTGTCTTTACGCTAAGAAGTAGTAGCTAGTGTTGCATAATGTTTGAATGATTATCTGTGACCTTGATGCTCTTGGTTAAAATCTCACGCAGCCATGAACTCACTGAGTGGCCTTAGGCAAACCATAATCTCACAGCTTTAGTCTCCAACTCCCATTTACTATGGAGGTAATTTCCAATGCTGTTTTGTTATTTACTTTGGAAGGAAAACAGCACAATAGATGTACTGCTAGCACTATAATCTATACCCAATTCCCTATAAGGCTGGGAGGACTGAAGCGGGTCAGTGCCTTTCGAGTGACTAGGCTCTTAGAATTGACCCCTTCCTGAGAAGTGGTATGTTATCTTATTCAGTTAGTCACCTACTAAGCAGGACTCAACTATTTTACTCACTTAAAAAGTAAGTCTTTTTATTGATGTGCTCCAATGTATTTTAATGTATATATGTATATATACAAGTATTACAAAGTCTTAAAATTCAGTAACAATGTATACAGTAAAGCAAGCAAGTTCTACATACTATTCAGTTTTAAAATCCAACACTCAAAATATAACAGTTAAAGAAGTCTGATTTAGTTCAAAGTATCTAATTCACTATCTAGAATAATGTATTTGTAAAGCCATACATACCAATACCATCTTCTGAGCCTCCCTTAGAGGTCTCAAGTTCTAGCCCTCTCTCTGCCTGTACTTATACTGTTTTCAGTCACCTTCAATGAACTTGAATCTTGAGTACGAGCAGCATACAGTTGTACTGCACATGCTCTGTGGCTTCCCTTTATATTAACAAATAAGGACTTCCTCTTCCACCAGGCTATTTTGCTAAACCTTAAACAGTTTTGAGTCTTGTTATCCTTTATATAATCAATTTTATCATCATTCTCATCTCCAGAAAAATATGTTGAGATTGAACCTATTCATTCATTTCTAGCATCATGTCTTCATGTTTAAATCATAAAATACAATATATTGTTTACATTACATCATTACATCATTAGATACCCTTGGAATATAGTGGGTAGAGAGCATTTCTGCACTTGAAGTCATTGAGAAGGCAGGAAGTGCCTGTAAGCTACACTGTTCTGTAGCCTAAAAGTTGTAGGAAGTGCTGCAAAGCTTTGCTCTCTAGCTATTGAGAAGGTTGGGAAAGGTCATAGAAAAAGGCAGAAAATGCTGCTAGCAAATCTGCACTGACACTGAAATCTTTGACAGAGTAATTCAGAAACATAAGCCTCTGGCAAAGAATATCCAGGCTTTCTTTATTTTTAAAAGGAAATATAAGCCTCTGCTATATAGTTTGTAGTTCATATGTGTAGTTTGGTTTTACATTGAATATTTCTGCATATGTACAACACTAATTCCATAGTTCATGTGCTCTAATATGTCAAAGCCTGTAACAGGACTGGAGACAGTCCCACAGTATGAGCTTCAGGTCTGACCTCAAGGATGAAGTCAGGTATCCCAGAGTTACTATGAGATAACTTTCAAGCAAATGAGGATAATAAGGTTTCTGCTAACATCGATAGACTAAAATGTTTTTAAAGTTTTCACTTCTAAAAAGTCAGAGTATGTGACTAAGATTTGTCAAGCTAACCTTCACTTAACAAGAAATTACAAATTTCCAGGGGATATCCAATTCCTCCCTTAAAATATCATGGGTTTGGGGTATGGGTACAAGAGGGGTAAAATAATCTTCCTGTGTACAGCAGACTGCGCTCAGATTTACTTAAATTTTCCATCCTTTCCTGACTTAAACTGATCACCAAAAGCTAGCCTGAACTGATAGATATTTATGATGCTTCCAAAAGACATTTTCAGTAGGGTTGCCAACCTCCAGGTACTAGCTGGAGATCTCCTGCTATTATAACTGATCTCCAGCTGATAAAGATCAGTTCACCTGGGTTACCAACCTCCAGGTAATAGTTGGAGATCTGCTATTTCAACTGATCTCCAGCCGATAGAGATCAGTTCACCTGGAGAAAATGGCCACTTTGGCCATTGAAGTCTATGGAATTGAAGTCCCTCCCCTCCACAAACCCCGCCCTCCTGAGGCTCCGCCCCAAAATCTCCCGCCGGTGGTGAAGAAAGACCTAGCATCTCTACCTGGAGATAATGACCTCTATGGCACTGAAGTCCCTCCCCTCTATGGCAACTGGACTCTGTGGCATTGAAGTCCCTCCCCTCTCCAAACCCTGCCCTCCTCAGGCTCTTCCCCAAAAACCTCCAGCCAGTGGCGAAGAGGGACCAGGCAAGCCTAATTTTCAGCCATAGCTGCCACTGTGCTGGGATTTGGTCAGCCATGCCAGTTTGTGTTTCTTAAAGATGTTTGCTGGGAATTCTTATTATATTCAGAAACTTACACCCTGCATTTCATTCTAATAGGGTCTCAAAATGACTTTCAGCAATCTCCTCTCCTACATTTTATTCTCACAAAAACCCTGTAAGGAGGATTAGGCTCAGAGAGGGTGACTGGTCCAGTATCACCCAGCAAACTTCCCTTGCAGAGGGTGGATTTGAACGTGGGTCCCCTGCATCCTGGTCTGACACTAGTCTAACTACTATACCAAGCTAGCTCTTTGCATGGGGAAGCCACGTTGGCCTTCCTCAGGTTGTATTTTCTTCCCTTCTTGCTCTGCCAGGAATACTTCTGGCCTTTTTGTTCTTGCTGTCCTGCAGCCTCTTTAGACATAGTGTGGCAAGCCACACAACCTCTAGAGCTTCTGGTGCTGTTGATGGACCAAGGTTCTGATTCAATATAAGGCTGCTTCATGTGTTCATGAGTTCTATGTGAAGACTCCCCACATGTCAGAAAGAAAGGCACTGGCATAGCCTGCTGCATTGCTGTGCTACAGAAAAGCAAGGCACAGGATCTTTGAACAATGCAATTCCTTCCGTGATGTATGAACTCTGCTCCCTGATAACCATCTCATTCTGTTACATGGCCATACCAGGCCTTAGGCAACATGTACAATACGATAATATATTAGGTATATCCTGGTTAGGCATTAAAAATAGAAGCAGATTGCTTTGCCAGTCAATCACAGGCAAATTATGTGTTGAGGTAAAGTTCAAGTTTGAAACATTTATTTTGTTTCAGCTGATACTCTCCCTAGCGTTTTTGTTTTGTTTTCCCAAATAGATGCATTAATTACTTTCTGCCACTCTTTTAACATTATTTCTGGGATTTCAGCTGGAAGATTATTAAATAAGAAATTTAACTTAGGGAAGGTCATCATTTTTATTGTATTTATATGCCCCAAAATAGATAATTTAAAAGATTACCAAAATTGAAACTTTTTTTGAATATTGGCTATTGTGTGTGTGTAAAGTGCTGTCAAGTTGCAGCTGACTTATGGGGTTTTCATGGCAAGAGACTAACAGAGGTGGGTGTGCCAGTGCCTTCCTCTGCACAGCAACCCTGGTAATCCTTGGTGGTCTCCCATCCCATCCAAATACTAACCAGGGCTGACCCTGCTTAGCTTCTGAGATCTAACCAGATCAGGCTAGCCTGGGCCATCCAGGTCAGGGCATATTGGCTATTACAGGGTCACAATTTAATTTTAGCAAGTCATTATTACTATTACTTAACAAAATACCCAAATATCTTATTTGGGTAGTTGTCTTCATTTCCACAGCCCAATCATAATTTCTATACTCATTTAAATTTGTGTCAAACCACATAATCTCAGATTTCCCTATGTTCAATTTATATCCAGACACTTCCCCATAATATGTTATCAGATCTTTTAAGATTTTACCAGAATTCTTCATTTCAGATAAAAAAATAGCTATATCGTCTGCATAAAGACTAATTTTGTATTGACTTGCTCCTAATTTGATGCCATAGATTCTTGATTCTTCTCTTAGTGCAATTGCTAAAGGTTCTAATGAAAAAGCAAATAAAAGAGCAGAAAGGGGGCAACCTTGACGTACTCCTCTCCCAAAGAATATAGACTGGACTTAAACTGAAGAGCCACAGTATTAACTGGCAACTGGTGCTACACATGTAACAAACCAACTAACCCTACCGTGATGCTTTATGGTTTCAGAGGATGCCCTTTTCCTATGTACACAGTTTCAGTGTCTGCCAAGTTACAAATGTCACATGAAATGATCCATAAGAGCTAACTAAAGTAGCCTACATTTAGGATTTAATTACAACAGACAGTATGAAAAAAAATCTCTTTGAGGTGAAAGAAACCTAGCCCGGTGTTGGAATATGAATACATTCTAACATTTCAGCTGTTTTTACATTTTTTTAAAAAGTAAAATTGATTCCTACTTGATTTCACTTACATACAATGTAAAGAACCTTGGTTGTTAAAATGGTTTCATGTGGAGAGGGCTTCAATCCATGCCTTGTTCATATCTAAGGGCTTCAAATGAAGCTATGGTCATTTATGCATGGTTAGTATGTCCCTGGTTCATCTCTCTCTTGTCTCACACTTTTATAGCCCGAGATTAGAAAACCTTATGCATGGGTGTTGCTTGTAGTGAAGAAAGTCCTGGGAGTCTCAGGAGCACAGCATAATCACGAGCCAAAAACAAGAAGCGTCCCCGCCCCTTTAAACGCTGCATTGGAATTGGCTTACTCTGACAAAAAACATCACCCAGCTCCCCTCCCTCCCCATGAGTGGCCATTTCATAACTCTTCTAGCAAAATGGAGTGCAGATTTGCATCCACAAAAGAAAAGAAAAAAAGGGGGGGGAGAGATTCTCAGTTTCACGCACACTGCTGAAACTGACTAGAATAGATGGTTCAAAACAATAACACTGTTAAATAAAAAAGAAAAGAAAAGAAAATACTGTAAGAGTGTTATTGTTTTAAGCATGTTTGTATTTTAAATAAAAAAATAAAGTAAAAAGGAATATCATTAAATGGCTTTGCCTGTATCTTCTATAAAAATTTGTATCTCTGGTCCCTGGCATCAATTTTTTTTCACCAGCCCAGATCTGGACTAGGGGAAGGTTGGCTGCCTTGGCTAGGGAGCCTGCAGCTCTCCCCCAGTCCAGAAAAACAGGGAGAAAGGAAAAGAGGGAGAGAGAGAGAAATAAACAAAGAAAGAGGGGGAAAGAAAGGGAGCGAGAAAGAGAGAGGGAGGGAGGGAGGGAGGGAGGGAGAGGACGAGAAGGAGAAAGAGAAAGAGAAAGAGAAAGAGAAAGAGGGAGGAGATAGAGAAAGAGGGAGAAAGAGAGAGAAAGAGAGAGGGGAGAAAGAGAAAGAAAGCGAGGGGGTGAAAGAGGGAAGGGGAAGGGTGGCTTGCTGGCTGGGCTTGGGGGGTCACCGCCACCCCAGAAAGCCCAGAAAGGAGGGAGCAAGGGCTGGCTGCCTCAGCTCCACCGGCCAGAGAAAAGCTCTCCACTGTTGCACACATACACTTGCTGAAAGAAGCCTCCTTCTCTGGGCCCCCTCGTTGGTTGTTGTTTTCTTTTTAATTTTCCCGCTGCTCTGATGTAATATCACTATATCATCAAAGCACCCAAAATACTAATCAAAATTGCAGAGAGAGCCAGCAGAGCCTAGGATCGTGCATCTGCTCACCCCAGAAGTCATCCCCAAAATGTGTGTGTGTGTGTGTGGGGGGGGGGAGCAAATGTATGATCCTAGCCTCCGCTGACTCTCTCTGTGATTCTGAATAGTATTTTGGGTGATTTGATGAAAAATGAAAAAACACAGTGAGGGAGCCCAGAGAAGGAGCTGACCATGGCCACCTCCATCTCTGATATTACTTTCTGGGACATTGCAGAGGGGATGGATGAAAGAGGAGTTGGAGAATTGGGGCATGTAGGGACATGGGAAGATCGACTCACGGCTGACCCATGCACCTACTCACATCCGAGATAAACTCAGAATGTAACTTAATTTCAGGATAAAACAGGGATTGGAAAACCCAGGGAAGTCACGGGACAGAAGTGAGCTGAGCCCACAGGGAGGAGAACATCATGCATAACACCAACAGAGAACCGGGACAATCGTAGGAGAATCATTAGACAAACCAGCCACACAAAACTCACCTCTATATCTCCTTTGGGGGGGGCTGTCCCAGATATTTAATCCCTGGCTTCTCCAGTTAAATGAATTAGGTAGTAGGCAACGTGAAAGTCCTCCATCAGAGACCCTGGAGAGCTGTTCCAGTCAGAGTAGACAATATAGAGTTTGATTCATCGATGGTCTTACTTTGTGTAAGGCAACCTTGTGTGTTCAGAGAGTCATGTATCCAACTTCAGGTAAGCATGCGGTGTTTATTCATGTTAAAGGGTAAAGGTCCCCTGTGCAAGCACTGAGTCATTCCTGATCCATGGGGTGATGTCACATCCAGACTTTGTTTGCGGGGTGGTTTGCCAGTGCCTTCCCCAGTCATTTCCCCTTTACTTCCAGCAAGTTGGGTACTCATTTTACCGACCTCGGAAGGATGGAAGACTGAGTCAACCTTGAGCCGTCTACCTAAACCGATTTCCGTCGGGATCGAACTCAGGTCGTGAGCAGAGCTTGGACTGCATTCATGTTACACTGGGGCAAAACGTCTTTAAGAAATCTAGTGCTGGGTTTTTTGCAAGCAATAAGGTACATTCTTACATTACTAAACATTTCTTACCTATTTAAAGAAGATCAAAGAATCATTTAAAGGATTATATGTTTTAAGGATAATGTTTCATGCCCCCTTGAAACCCATTTTGCTCTTCCAGGCATGTTCTTCTTTTGACCCAGCCTAGTTTCTGGATCTAGGCATGAGGAAGAGGATCTAACCTATAGGAATTTTCTAGTAACAGGAAATAGCCTTATTTTAATTAAGCTGTTTAAAAAATATATGTTAATATTGATGCCAGAACTAGCCAGTTTGTGTCTATAAAGTGCAATAATTAATTGCAATACACATATTTCCAAAACATAGTCACAAAGTCAGCATTGTGCTTGTCATATATTCTAGTTACCCGAGTCTGAAGCGGCAGACACACCTCTACAATTTCAGCAACACGTGGTTAGACTTCATGGAGGTTTTTGCATTCCAGAGGTTTACATTTGCCTTTGAAACACCTTTCATTTATGTTCTCTCAGATGTTTGGGTACTTCTCTGGGCATTCACTTTCAACATATGCCGCTCGTCCCCCACAATGCACTTCTTTGGGGTTTTGTTTCTAATTTGCAAGGGCTGGCTACCTCTCATTGTGTGCTGGTGCTTGTTTACATGTTTCCTAGGATTAAGCAGGATCAGAGTTCTGAACGTTATTCTAACAGACTAACCCTCCGCAGTCTGTGGTTGGCCACGACCAATTATCACTAATTCTCTGTGTTAGACACATCTTTTGTGGATCTAATGACTATGCTGGGAAGAAGGAAAAAAACTTTAGCATGTGGTGAAATCAGAAACAAAGCCCAACTTTTAATGAAATCGCTTGCTGTATGCCACTAGATGGCAAATTCTAAAGCTGGTAACAGATAATTTAAAGGACTAGCGATTTTAAAGCATTGCTAAGAGCGTACATATTTATAGAATACAGCACAACCAAGGTTTTGATTTCCGGCATCAAATAAATACAACTCAGTTGGTCAATTCCTCAGTTAGGTTTTGCACGCAGTAAATGTGTGTGTTGCCTTGTTCAACTAACTCAGTGAATGTATACTGGGAAGATCATGTAGTGCATGCTCCCATTATGCATGGTTGGTAGGCTCCTGGTATGGTGATTGTAACATCTGAAAAGGGCCTCGATGTTGCAAGCATAAAGTAATGAATGTACAGCAACCCTGTACATGTGTTACAGTGAATGTGTGTACAGTCTGGCTACACATGCTTTTTTTTTTTCCTTTGTAAAGGTAAAGGTCCTCTATGCAAGCACCGGGTCATTCCTGACCCATGAGGTGACATCACATCTCGACGTTTACTAGGAAGACTTTGTAAATTATGACAAATAATTCTTCTATTACAATCAATGTATGTATGGCTGAAGAAGTGGTTTTAAAGCCCACATTTATTCATGTCCTGGTTCCTGCTTTCATTGTTAAAATAAATGCCTGTAGCCTTTTTCTTACAATCAGATTATGTGTGTTCACAGTTAATGTGTGTACAGGGCTAGAAATATATTCCCTATGGCAGTGATGGCGAACCTTTTAGAGACCGAGTGCCCAAACTGCAACCAAAACCCCACTTATTTATCGCCGAGTGCCAATGCGGCAATGTAACCTGAATACCACCCCCAGAGGGGGCCCAGAGGGAGAGGCTAGGGTTGCCAAGTTCCTCTTCGCCATGAGTGGGAGGTTTTTGGGGTGGCGCCTGAGGAGGGCGGGGTTTGGGGAAGGACTTCAGTGCCATAGAGTCCAATTGCCAAAGTGGCAATTTTTTCCAGGGGAACTGATCTCTATTGGTTGGAGATCACCTGTAATAGCAGATCTCCAGCTAGTACCTGGAGATTGGCAACTAGTTCCTTAGTGTTTTCTCTCTACATATCAAGACAAATGGAAAGGTGTTTGGAGGATAGCTTGTGGGCACTTCAAAGGTGGAATAGGACTGCACGCCCCTCCGCCCGCACAGACCCAGAGGGTGCCGGAGAAGCCGCTGGAGGGAAAGAAGGAAGGAAGGAAGGAAAGAAGGGAAGGGAGGGGGAAAGGGAAGGAAGGGAGGGAGAGAAAGAAAGAAAAAGAGAGAGAAAGGGAGAAAGAAATGGAGCAAGGGAGAGAAAGAAAAGGACAGAGGGAGACAGAAAAAGAAAGAGGCCATTTATACATGGGAGGTTTTGCCTTGGATTTGCCACTCGGTGGGGCGCGGCGGCAGGCTTGTGAGAGGCGAGCAGGGTGGGGCAGAGGGCACCTCCTTCACACCCACAGACCAGCCATGCCCCTCCGCCCGCACAGGCCCAGAGGGCGCCGGAGAAGCCGCCGGCCATGCCGAGTGTGAGCACTCAGCTTCTGTTCCCCGCTCTCCCACCCGCCTGGCTGGCCGCGCACGCTCCAGCGGCGGCAATGGCGGCAGCTTCTGTGGGAGAGTCCGGGGGCCACTGCCAATGATGTCGGAGGTTCCCCACCCCTGGGCTACAGCCTCCCCCATCCGGGGTGGGGCAGAGCCGGAAAGGCCAGCGGCTTGGAGGAACCGTGCATGCCGGCAGAAAGGGCTACGCGTGCCGGAAGTGGCACCCGTGCCATAGGTTCGCCAACACGGCCCTATGGTCATTTATGCATGGTCGCTTTAACCTCCTTTATTCCCCGCTTCAGCCAGGATCAAAGTAACCCGGGTTGGGGGAAACTGGATGCATTGGCTAGAATGATCAGGAACGAAACTGTGTGCTAATTAGGGCTGTTGGGAAAAAAATTCGGTAAAATTCAGATTCGGCAAAATTTGGCCCGTTTTGATTTGGGAAATGCCGAAGTCTGAACTCCCCCGATTCGGATCCATGCAATTTGGCACTAAGTTCGGAGTTCGGAAAAAAAATCGGCCGGATAAAGCCATTAAAAAAACATTCACATCTTTCTGTGGCTCCGGGGGGACATTTTTGGAGGTAGAGGTTCCAAAATTTCAGTGTAGCTTCAGGGGACCCTTCTTGCAAGAACCCCCAAGTTTTGTGAAGATTGGGTCAGGCGGTCCCGAGATATGGGGCCCAGAAGGGGTCTCCCCATGATCAGCCCATTGGAATGAATAGAAATAGACCATTTGGACTCGGAGTTTGCAAAACCATGCAAAGCAACACGTGATGTGACCTTGGGAGTTTGCAAACCATGGAAAGGGACAGAGGCGTGCTAGCTATGCATAAGGAGCAGGTGGGGGTGGAATTTCCCCTTTGCATCGGACTTGGGAGTCGGGAGTCTCGGGACCGGGCAAATGCATTGTTTAAGTCACAATTTGAAAACCAGTTTTGAGCGAGCATCAAAATAGACCTAACCGATCTTATGAATGAGGGAAAACCTGAGGACACACAACTGAAGCCCCCCTCTCAAACCAGGGAGAGAGAGACGTGAGCAAGCACACACACACCCAGGCAGAACGGGGGAAACCCCCCCTCTCAAACCAGTACAGCTCGACCCCAAACAGGAAAAAAAACCAAGGAAGAGGAGGCGCGGCCCGGGTGCCGAGTGGAGAGAGACTCGCTAGCCACCACACAGACTCAACTTTACACTTTACAACTTTAAAAGCAGAACACACACTCCCACAGAGGCGAGCAGGCTCACCCCCCTTGGCAGAACAGGCGAAAGCCCCCTTTGGCTCCCCCCCCACCCACACAGACTCTGCTTTCCCCACACACACACACAGGAGAAAAGGTATAGAGAAAAAACCCCGAAATCAAACTGTGTGAATGTCTTCCAGCAGGAGCATGGAGGATCTTTAGGCACCCCCCCTTGGCAGAACGGGTGAAAGCCCCCTTTGGCTTCCCCCTGCACCCACAGAAACCTCTCCCCCACACACACATAAACTCTGCTTCCCCCCACACACAGAGAAAAAAATTATAGAGAAAAGCCCCAAAATGGGTCTTACTGTGGATGTCTTCTGACTCTTCTGTTCCATCAGGAGCAGGGACTGGGAGTCAGGAGGACTCAGAGTCAGGACTCAGGAGTAATCCAATACGATTCCATTTATGCACAGGAGGTTTTGCCTTGGATTTGCCACTCTCTAGATGCACAGGATCGCAGTGGGTGGATGGGGGGGACCGCATAACACGGGACCCCCTGCCCCAATCATCACCAAACTTGGGGGTTCTTGCAAGAAGGGTCCCCTGAAGGTACACTGAAATTTTGGGACCTCTACCTCCAAAAATCCCCCCCCCCGGAGCCGTGGAAAGGCGCGAATGTGTTCTTATTTGCTTTATTCCAATGGGCAATTTTTTGGGAGGGAACCCCTTCTGGGCCCCATATCTCGGGATCCCCGACCCAATCTTCACAAAACTTGGGGGTTCTTGCAAGATGGGTCCCCTGAAGGTACACTGAAATTTTGGGACCTCTACCTTCAAAAATGTCCCCCAGAGCCGTGGAAAGCCGTGAATGTGCACACGAACCCCCCCCCCACAGGGATCTCTCTCTCACACAAACAGACACTTTCTCTTTCTCTCCCCGGGCCGTGCAGCAGCTGGGCTCACACACTCAACTGCTACTGATTGGCCAGAAGAAGACCCAGCTTGGCCACCGATTGGCTGTGGGAGAATTCTTACTATCTTAATAAGAATGCTTACTAACTGACGGTTATGCTGCTGATTCGGCGCCCCCGAATTTGCTGAATTTATTCGGTGATTGCCCCGAACTCGCTGAATTCAGCTCATTGTTTTCCCGCCTTTTTTTTTAATTTGGTTCCATCCGAACTGAAAATCGCCGAATCGGGGGAAATTCGGCTGTTTTTTGGTTCGGGATGAACCGAATCGACAGCCCTAGTGCTAATGAAGGCATGAATACAGAAAAGCAGTCTCCCAAGTTCAAATCAAGTTCCACCCCTTTAAATGTTGCTCTGTAATTGGCTGACTTTGCAGTACTCACCCTGAGAGATTTCCTCGCTCCCCCAAACCCAACTGCTGCATAAAAAAGCATTTTAAGAACAAAAAACGAAGCAATCTGAAAGAAGGGGGTGGGGGAGAAATCCAAGCCTCGTTTTAAAAATGCCTTTTTTTGCTCAGAAAGAGCTCCGAGGTAGCAGGAAGCACTTGAATCCCTACCTCTTTACACACTGCTTCATGATTGGCTATGAGAGAAGCCAATCTTCTGTGCTTCCTCTGCTTGGCTATCTGCATGCTGCCTTGAAGAGGGATTTGGAAAAGGGTGGGGCAAAGCTCAACCCGAGAACAGAGTATGCACGCTCTGTGACTCCGGAATGAGCCAGGAAGAACGGTTTAATTCGGGCCAGAAGAGGAATGGGAAAAGCCAGTTTCATTTTGCTTTGAAACAGTGTTGAAATTCCAAGGAATGAGGTAACATGCATACTGAAAAAATTGATCCTGGCTGAAACAAGGAATAAAGGAGGGTAAAGCAATCATGCATAAATGACCTATGTGTGAGAAAACCCAGGTTCAAATAGGGTTGCCAGCTCTGGGTTGGAAAATACCTGGAGATTTTTGTGGCAGAGCCTGAGGAGGGTGGAGTTTGGGGAGGGGAGGGACTTCAATGCCATAGAGTCTAATTGCCAAAGTGACCACTTCTCCAGGTGAACTGATTAGCAACCCTAGGTTCAAATCACTACTCAGCCCTGTAGCTTGCTGGGTGATCTTAGGCCATTCACTGTCAGCCTAACCTACTTCAGAGGGCTGTTGTGAGGATAACGTGGATAACGTAAGGACCCTCGTGAGGCGGAACTTCTGGTTCTAAACCAGAAGTGCCGCGTGCGATATGCACGCACGCCTGCATATTTGCCGGCCGACCCTCAAGTAGTCAGCGGGCAGAGGGGTAAATGGCTGGGGGTTTGCCCGCCACCAGCGGGCACCTTGCAACCCTATCTATGGCACTGAAGTCTCTCCCCTCCCCAAACCCCGCCCTCCTTAGGCTCTGCCCCAAAAATCTCCAAGTATTTCCCAACCTGGAGCTGGCAACCCTAACCATTCCACCTTTCCTCCCCCATTAAGTGTATCTGGGTTTATTACCTATTCATAGATAATGAATAGTTATACTTTTACATTATCTATTAACAATTCATAGATTTATGATTTTATTTTATCATTTAAAAGAGTTGTTGAGGATATATGTATATTATATATGTTGAGTAAATATGGATATATAAATAAAAATATGTATATAATGTATGAAGGGAGTAATTTGTACTTTTGCCCCCTTCCAAAAAATGTAGATCCGGTCCTGGTTAAGAGCAGTGGACTCTAATCTGGGGAACTGGGTTAAGTTCCACACACATACACCCATACAAGTACAATCCTGCCATAGTTAACGTCTTTGAAATCAATGAAATTTAAATAGGGTGAAATTTGTTAAGCCTTTGAATGGAGGAGGGGAACCTGCAGTGGGGATGTGTGCCCCTATGAGAGGGTTTCTGGAGTCTCTGTATGAAAATGTTCTCTGCTTTGTAATATGTTCAAGATAGCTTTTTCACTTGATGTATGGCTTTCAGTCTGAAAAGATATTTACTGATATTTGTGGCCTGACAAAGTATGATTAAATGTAACACAACATGCAACTTTCTTCCAAGTTTGTCCTTCTTTCACAGCCTTTATGTCTGAATGCAATGCAACATGTTGGAGTGTTTTAATTAAATTAGATTTGTACTGTCATTGAGAAGGGCTTGTCTAAGTCACATGCAGTTTCTCCTACCCTCATAATATCATCATGCAGTTTTTCCATATGTAGAGCTTCTGTTCACATCCCTGAGAAATGTTTTATAGGATGGGATGAAATCTACAGATGCTAGATACAAGGGATTTCTTTCAAGAAAGGATGAAAAAAATATGCTCTGAAATAACTTTCTTGGAGAAGTTCAAAGCCATTGGTTCTGGGCACTTACCCAGAGCCAGATTTGGTGTCCTGAGCGGGGGCTAGGGGCAGCAGAGCTGGCTCCACGGCTCTTCCAAGCAAAAGGAGCTCCTTCTCCCCTCCTTCTGATTGGTCCCAGGAGCAGTTCGGCTCCTGGCCAATCAGGAGGTGGTCGAAAGGCTCAAATGAGCCAATCAGTTTAAGGGTGGGGCTCCTAGGAGGGGCGGCAGTTGCAGAGCAGGAGGAGGAGTTTCCAGTCAGGTCCTCCTGCTCTGCATAAAACCGGAGCTCACCCCACACGCTGCTCAGTCCATCTTCGGCTTTGTCCCGCCCTCTCTCCCTGTTATTCAACTGTCAAGTTATCTTTGTCACAGCTATGGCGGGTTGCACATGGGGGCTGGATTGGTTTTGCCATGGGGAAGTGGCCTGCGTGCCCCTTCTCCCACCTGGGGGACCCAAATAAGGGGTTTTGGGGAAAGCACGGGTGTTGAGTTGCCGTATCGGGGCAGCAAGGTTTGCCTCTACCCAAGTGACGGGGGAATATCAAGTGGTACAAGCCCTGGTATCTTCCCTACACCGTCATCCTCTGCTGCTCCCAGCGGACTCGCTGGGGCATATGCTCACATCAGTTCACACTGGGCCGGCTGATGTCCCAAGCCAGCCTCCCATGCTTCGCCTTCGCGTTGTTATCACTGTCAGCCAATCATTTAGTTGTGGCCATGTTATTCCAATAAACAAAAAATGTTATTTTCCTAAATATGTGTTAATGTTATTTACATCAGTTTAAGAAATGTTAATTCAGGGTTTCCATCACCCCCAAGCCCATTAGCCATGGGACAGCAAACAGCTACTGATGTTTCTTATTTAACCTGAAGAAACAAGAATAATTACTCAAGAACATAAGAAAGGCCCTGCTGGATCAGACCAAGGCCCATCAAGTCCAGCAGTCTGCTCACGCAGTGGCCAACCAGGTGCCTCTAGGAAGCCACAAACAAGATGACTGCTGCAGCACCATCCTGCCCATGTTCCACCGCACCCAGAATAATACTTCACCCGAGGCACACAAGCCATACTAATAGGCCCACTGCAACCAATTCTTGATGGGACCATCAGCAAACGGTTTGAAATAGGCATGCTTGAGCGCCTGCCAGTTCAGTTCATACCCTGCTTACCAGTTTCAAGCAGGGAGCTGACTGCTTAAGCAAGCTTCTCAGAAGTGTCCAGACAAATCCAGATGCGTCCATGTCACATAATTACAGTGGCTTTTGCACAACAACTGCTCACCCCTGCTACCAGTCTGCCATCACCTCCAGTGCCAAAAGACACAGTTAAGAATGGCGGGATCTGTTTGATTGGAGACTTGCTGTTTAGATGGATCTGTGTGCCTTTGGTGTCTGCTCATTCCATCATGGATTTGCTTCTCCTTGGTTTACTGATGTTGGTGGAATCATACTTACATTTTTTTTCAAGTTTGAGCTAGTCAGTGTGATGATACCATAACAATAGAAACAGTTATGATACCATAACAATAGAAACAGTATAGCAACATCAATTAAAAAATTAAATGGTGATCACAACAAGACATTCAGAACTGCTACAACCAAAGCCACAATGACCAGGCTTGCAGAATAAGTGGTGACTGTACAGGTGCAAATCAGCTTGACATGAACTTTGACAATGACCATCAGGATGGTCTGAACAGGATATTGCCTCATATCTAATAGAGGGAGTCAAGTAGGGTTAAGTTTCCCTGATGATCATGTTAGTGTCAAAGTTCACATTTTCCTATATATGTAGGATGGCCAACCTCTAGGTGGTAGCTGAAGATCTCCCGCTATTGCAACTGATTTCCAGCCAATAGAGATGTTCACCTGGATAAAATGGCCACTTTGGCAATTGGATTCTATGGTATTGAAGTTCCTCCCCTCTCCAAACCCCACCTTCCTCAGGCTCCGCCCCCCAAATCTCTAGGTATTTCCTAACCCAAAACTGGCAGCCCTATATATATGACCTATATGTAGGAGCAGAAATTATTTAAAACTTCTAACTGGATTAAAGATCAGCAAAGCAAACACAAAGGCTCTTCTTGTACAGTTTGGAAGAAGATGCAGCAGAGAATGTGGTGGTGGAAAATGCCATCAAGTTGCAGTCAATTTATGGTGACCCCATTGGGTTTTCAAGGCAAGAGACATTCCGAGGAGATTTGCCATTGCCTGGCTCTATACTTCCTTGGTGGTAACCCATCCAAATACTCAGCAGGGTCAACCCTGCTTAGCTTCCAAGATCTGACAAGACTGGGCTAGCTTGGGCTATCCGGGTCAGGGCAGGCTAAGAATATCATAGACCCATTTTGGTGTTTCGGGGCGCTTTTCTGGAATTTTGTAAATACCGTAGAGTCTTCTCTCAAATCAGTGGGCCTCTTTTTCTCAATCTCACAATCACCTCTAATTTTAGCATGTGATTCCGCTTTTTGTAAGCAAAAGTGAAACCAGGCCAGTGTAGACAGAAAAGCATTCCTTCAAACTTCAACCACAGCAAATCCTACATCCCTGTCATAATGGGCCTGTCTCAGTATCAAACATTTATGTTGATATAGACAATCAAGATACAAAACACTGCTGATTTCTTTGCCAATTTGAGTGCGTACCTATCTTGATAGTGTTCCTGTTACAAGAATGCCAATACATCAGAACTCAAGACAAACATATGTCGAAGCTCTGCAGAAATGCAAAATGTGTCTGATCATTAGCATTATCACTCCACTGGGTTAGGTTATCATATCATTTCATTAACAAGCACAGTCAGGAGTAGAGGCCACAAAATATGTATGGTACAGTGGTAAAGGGCTTAAATAATCATTCCCTTTTTCCAGGGTCAAGGGGAACTGCAGCATTATAGCGGAGCAACAACAAACACCTAGTTTCTTTTAACTTAATGGTTTATTATTAAACCCTGAACTTCAGGCCTGGTAACAGCTTGTCAAAAAGAAATACAATAATACTTAACTAAGCAGATTTTGTCCATGAGGCACAGGATTATCCTGGAGTATTCATGCACAGTTTTTATGGGGCCAGCAGTCCTACAGCTTACCAGCCTTTAATGCATTCTCAGTTTCCTCATGTCTAACTTCCCATTTCTTCGGGTTCCCCCCCCCCAGTTATGCACACGTTTTGATGGTCGATTCGACATCACACAGCTTTAAATGAAGCTTTTCTCACTGCAGTTTAAATCAGCAGCTTCGTGTGCTTCATAAAAACTGGTATTATATCGAATTGACCAATAGAGGGAGCAAAACGCATGCATAACTGAACCCCCCACCAAGAAACAGGAAGTTAGACGTGAAGAAACCGAGAATGCACAAAATGCTTGTGTCTGTCCTGCTTGCGCTGAAGCTTTCTTGGGTCAGCCTCTTAAAGAGACAGTACATAACAATTTTTTTTGACAAAAGTAGATACCTCTGAGAGAGAATATTCAGAACCTTGTGTGTGTAAAGTGCCATCAAGTCGCAGCTGACGTATGACAACCTAGTAGGGTTTTCAAGGCAGGAGACTAACAGAGGTGGTTTGCCATTGCCTTCCTCTGCATAACAACTTTGGTATTCCTTAGTGGTGTCCCATCCAATTACTAACCAGGGCCAACCCTATTTAGTTTCTGAGTTCTGACATGATCAGGCTAGCCTGGGCCATCCAGGTAAGGGCATTCAGCACCTTACTGAACTGTAATTCCCAGTATTCTTTGGGGGAAATTATGACAGTTAAACTGATATAAAAACAATATTTCAGTATAGCATTTCTTATTATGTTGATAACTTGGGTTGCTAGTTCTAGGTTGAGACATTCCTGGAGATTTGGGGGTGCAATCTGGGGAAGGCAGGATTTAGGGAGGGGAGGGAACTCAGCAGGGTATAATGCCATACAGCATACCTTCCAAATCAGTAGGGTTGCCAGGTCCCTCTTTGCCACCAGTGGGGGTTTTTTGGGGGGCGGAGCCCAAGGAGGGTGGGGTTTGGAGAGGGGAGGGACTTCAATGCCATAGAGCCTAATTGCCAAAGCGGTCATTTTCCTCAGGAGATCTGATCTCAATTGGCTGGAGATCAGTTGTAATAGCAGGAGATTTCCAGTTATTACTTGGAGGTTGGCAACCCTACAAATCAGCTGTTTTTCCAGGGGAATTGATCTATGTTGTCTGGAGATCAGTTGTAATACCCGGAGTTCTCCATGCCCCACCCTGAGGCTGGCAATCCTATACCAGGCATCAATAGAGAGACAGGAGGAGCAGGAGGTAAGAGAGCAACTTTGGCAGAGTGCTCACATGCCCACTTGACCAAGCGGTGCTGGGAACCAACCCTTTGAGGTAGCAATCAATTCAAGGGTGCGGACATAGGGAGTGCTTATGCAGCATGTGAAAGAGTCTAGCAAATTACAGAAGGCAATACTCCACCTTCCACGGCACTTTTTGAAAGACCTCGTTTCATCCATATATATATTAACATTTTTCTTTGCCAGCCTTTTGTTCATGACCTGACTACTTCGAAACAGATCTGTAGTAAAAGGGTTTTCTGGTGTGTAGTAAATTCATACTAAGCATCCAAAGGCATCTTGCTCTGGAAAACATCTTATGGACCTGGGATCTGGGCTTACAGTCTAAGAGCATTTTAAAAGAGAACTCCAGGAATTCCATTCCTACAAGCCGTGGCTCAGTGGTAGAGCATCTGCTTGGCATGCAGAAGGTCCCAGGTTCAATCCCTGGCATCTCCAGTTAAAGGGACTAGGCAAGGAGGTGATGTGAAAGACCCTTGCCTGAGACCCTGGAGAGCCGCTGCCAGTCCGAGTAGACAATACTGACTTTGATGGACCAAGGGTCTGATTCAGTAGAAGGCAGCTTTATGTGTGCCACTGCGAGTGATATTCCAGAGCTCACTGTAAATAAGCATTTCTCTTTCAGCTGTTTACTTGACCACTAGGTTAGATTCATAGCTGTCTCTCATCGCTGGTGTTACTATTTCAGGTCGGTAAAAAAACAAGGCTAATGACTTAACAGTAGAAGTTAAAAAGCTTTCCAAGTCATACTAATATCATCATATGCTTCATGAAGACCCCCATTACCCATCCTGTCTTAACTCTTCTTTCCCCACTTTCTCCTACTTGTTCCGGTACTTAAGATTTAACGATAAAAAGAAAATTCATTTCAATTTTTTTTCTTACTCTTTAAAAGCATCTCTCGATATTGACAATTTGAAAATGTCATGGTGGAATGAAAAGAGAAAAGAAAATTACTGGGTCATTAAACTGACTATCCGTCGAGAAACTCCCCCCGAGTTGCTTCAACGCAGCCCAGGCTGGCTTGTTTAAGCTGACTTTATAAAGCTTTTGCAGAATTAAAAACAGCATGCTCAGTGCCAGGATGCCTGCACTTCCTGGGCCTTCATGTTAAATCCTATAGTGCTGGGGATCTTATAAATGATTGAGTTATTTTTAAACCACTGGACGGCTTCCAGTCCCTCTATTTCACGCTGGATTAATTATGTAAGAATACTGACTTGTTCATCACTAATGTTACAGCTTTTAAAAACAACATGCTGTTTAAATTCAGGTTTGGCAATTGTGACCTGAATCCCCCGAAATTTATGGCACCACACCCAAAGCATATTAAATCTTTAGTGGCCCTTTGTTTCCCCCCCTCCCCTGTTTTCTCCAGGGTGTTTTATGCCGAAAGATGCATGCAAAAGTTGTCCAGATGTTATTTGTATCAGAGCTGGGATTTCGGTCCAGCTATCTGTGGTTGCAAATGTTTATTTTTAATGGGTTATTGTGCAATCCTTTGCTGCATGGACCTGGGACGCCTTCTGTGTGTCTTCTCAGCAAAGCCAGGATGTCGTTTTTGGGTATATTATTATAGTCCAATAGAACGCTTACAAGTCGCCAGGGACAACTCCCAAAAATGTAACACCTGTAGTAATTCTGAAAATATTTTTGCATCACATCTTGAGTCTCTGCAAGATGCTCAGCTTTGCAGCTGCAGCCAGTGAGCTTTCAGAAAAAATAAAATTATATATATATATATATAAGTGTGGCCAAAGCCTTAGCAACCTCTGCGAAGACCGGATTTCACTCTTGCCCCAAACATAACAAAAGTAATAAAAATTCCAGCTTCTTCACAAAGCCTTTCAATGAAAAACCTAGTATATTCTGGAACCTTATTGTGTTAGTGGTGTTGTTACAAACAAAGGGGGGGCGGGTCTACTTTACTGTGCATATTTGGAATTCTAATAAAATGTTAACTGTTTCAATGTTGAAGTAGGCTAGTAACTAAAAACATCTCATCTGTATGCACCACAAAGGACTGCAACTTTTACCTTATTAAAATGAATAGCCACAACCTTTCACAGTGTATTCTAAAGATTCTGGATTACACTAAGAAGAAAAAGGAGGGAAAGGCAAAACACACAGAGCAGCAGGCCTAATTTTCTTGATACTCTAACACAGGAAATCAGGAAACTTACAAAGCCATCTTGGCCAATGGGCTAGAAAGGGTAGGATGGCACTGCTAGCCTGTTGGGCTCAGTGTAAGATATTGAAAACCAATCTGTATATTCCAGTGCTGTGAGGACATGTTCACCATTGTCTTTTGGCATTTACCCGGTTGGAGATAAGCTATCCGACTATTTCTCAAACCTGACCTCCCCAATGTTAAGACGTCAGTTTACGCTGGCTTGCTTAACAGCCCATTCCTGAGCCACGCTGGTGGCTCAACCCAAAGACCTTTGGAGGCCGACAAAGGCCTCCGCTGGCGTGGGGGCCCACAACGCTGGTGCCCGGAAGGCTCATGTCGGCGTT